>NC_071394.1:6185512-6504288 GCF_022682495.2 Desmodus rotundus | reverse complement strand
GGCTGTGCATGAGAGAGGTAATTACATGGAGCCCTTGGCATATGACGAGCATCCAATACATGTTAGCTGTTACTATCAATAGCAATTTCTTTCCCTTTCTCATGTAGACGATATAGTCCTTTAATGAGGAATTTTGTGTCGTACTTAACTCTTTTGGACTCCACAGCTGTTGTGAGAATGCCATTACTTTGAAAAGTGGGCCACTTTTGAGAGTGAAAGGAGACAGCATACATCTGGGGTGTCCTGGACACACCGTGACGTATGGGCATCCTACCGCAGCGCGTACTGCTGGGCGAGACACAGGCCGTGTGTGTAAGCCTTCAAACTACGTTCCCGGGCAACTGCTTAATAAAGAGCAGTCGCTGCATATCAGTGAGCGCACAGCTCTAGGCTCTGAGTACATGCCAGCTGACAAATAGACTAAACCCCTCCACTGCCCTATGGAGACACAGACCATAAACAAAGAGGTAAAAGCATTATAGCATCTCCTGTGCATTGCTGAAGTGTTACGGAGAAAATTTAGCTGGTTAAGAGAAGAAAGCAATGAGAGGAGATGGGGGGCTCTTCCTTCAGAGGCAGCTGGGGAAGGCATCTCTGATACGGTTCTGTTTGAGCAGAGGCCCCAGAACGGTGAGCAAGCCATGCAGATATCCGAAGAAACAAGGGAAAGTATATACTCCATTATCAGGGAACATTCACGGCAATTGCCTGTTGAGGGAAAAGGTAAAAATCGAACGGACGATGGATAAGATATGAGCTAATCAACTTTACAGGGACTTTAAAAACTCACTTCAGGTACGAGTAGTGTCTTTCTATACTGCTGGCTATTTGGTCTTTAAACAATTCACAACATATAGCTTTGTCCAGCTATTGCCATTACAGAGAAAATAGTTAGATTAGTTAATCTCCTCCTGGGTTCCTGGTGCTTTATAAAGAATATTTCATTCCTTATAGTAACCAGTCAGTATGGGGCGATGACACGCACTTTCAGGTGAGAAACGTGAGACTCGAGAGGAGAGAAGACTTGTGTCCACACATGGCCAGGTGGTGGGGCCTGGGCCCCAAACCCTCCTCCGAGTCAGCCAATTCCAAATGGGAGGCCTCCTTCCTGAAGCCTCTGCTTTTAACCCCAATACCTAGGTAAAAAACCTGTGTCCGTCTGAGAAGGAGAATAAACATCACAACCCAATTACTGATGGAAATTCCTTCCTTCCGTCATCAGTCACAACTCTTTCCTGAGGACCTATGACATGCCAGGCCCTGCCCTCCATTCCGGGGATACACTGGTGAAAAACAGACACAAGTTTTCTATCTGCGGGCCCGCCTCACTGGCAGTATAGCTAAGCACCTTAGCTATAGGTTCTTAGCTATTTGGGATGGTAGGAGGTAAAAGTGATTTTTTAAAAAGTAGAGCAAGGTCAAGGGAGGAGGAGTGAGGGGTGATGCCATGTGGGAGAGAGGCTACAAATTGAAATCAGAGCTTCAGGGTAGATGCTTCATGGAGAAGGTGGCAGCCAGCTCAGAGGGTGAAGAATGTGGGTCTCTGGGTAAAGGGCATCCCAGGGGGAGGGAGGCAACAGCTCGGGCTAAGGCCAGGAGTGGATGCTCAGAGGATCTCTGGGAGAGAGTGTGCTGGAGCCGAATGAGTGGTGGAGAGAGTAGCGGGAGCCAGGGCCGAGGAAGGCAGAGGCCAGAGGTGGAGCTTGTGGACCACGGGAGGGACACCAGCTTGACGAAAAGGGGAGTCATCCTAGGTTTGGAGCAGAGGAGGGGCTGACTTGCTGATTTATATTCAGCTCAGAAGTTGTCCTCCCAAAAGTCATTGGCCTGTCTGCCAGAACTGGCAGGACACAAAATGGCATGTAGGCTACTTCCTGATTCCTTCAAAGTTCTTTAGCCTTAAGAGTCACTCTCCTGCCCCCATCCAGGACACTGGAGACAGGGGCCTTTGGTGGCTTTGAGCATCCCTTAGAACTTGGAATGTTCGTCGTGATTCTATAAAGTGAAGTGAGAGGATAGGAGGCACTCAGATGGGGATTCCTTGCTCCCACGCGGAGTTTTTCCGTGGACAGTTATGTCGGCTTCTGAACTTACATACAGAAAATATTGTTTGCATAACTCCATTTATGATCTGGGAAAAGAAATGCTGGAAAGCCCGGGAGCCCGTGCTGGGTATGCTGGAAGAGCTGGCCCCTCTCCTGGGGACTGTGGGGGGGGCAGCCACCAGGGGGCGCTGTTCTTACTGGAAACCACCAACAGGGGGTCTGTTTCCACTCTCCACCAGGAGCAGGGGGAGGAGCCGATTAGCAGTCTTGGCCTGATAATAGTTAATCTCCTTTGCTCATCAGAGTTTTAGAAATGGTGACAGAGAAGTTTGCCAAGTAAGAGGAAAAGGAATCCCACTAGGACACGCACAGCTCAGGATCACAGCTTACCCTGTATGTGGAGGGCAAGGGGCCTTTCAGGGCCATGCTTCCTAGTTGGACAGGCATCACGGCTAGTGATTTGCACTCTAAAATCAGGTAATGATACTATTTGGTACATTAAATACCAAAAAACTAAAAACATAAATTGCATTACAAACGCCAAGCATTTTTTTCTTTTGTATGAGTGCTTTCTGAGTGGGTCATTTAGGGTAAGTGTTGGTTCAAGGGAAAGAAGTGGGCTTTGAAATACATGTTCTCCTCCAACACTTAATCAAAATAATGACTCAATGGAGTTCCAATATTGTCTCCATTAGCTGTTATTTCTTTTAAAGGTCAAAGAGAACACTCACAGAAAGAGAAGTTGTTCTTTTTCTTTTCTTTTGGTAAAATACACCACCTTGGAGAAATGACGTTTATATTAAACACGTTCTTTTAGCTTTCCATCAGATGATTTGGAAACACTGAAGGCATGCATTTTCATTAATCAGGCTATTTGCCACTGCCTTGGCTTGAGCCTGCTGCCAACTTTTTCACTTTGGCCAAGCTCCTCTCCCCTGTAGCTCTGCTCATTCACTCAGTAATTATTCAAGGAGCACTATTTATGTGCCAGGCTCCAGTCTAGGGGCTGGAGAGACAGCAGTAAAATGAGAGAATGGGGGTCTCTGCCTCCTTGAAGTTTCCGCTACAAGCTGCATAATAATAGGTAACACTTATGAGCTAAACACTGTTCCAAGACTTTACGTGAATCATCTCTGTTAATGCTCATCCCCCGCTTATACATGGGGCCTGTAACTGTCCCCATTTTATAGAGGAGGGACCTGAGGCTCACAGAGGTTAAGGAACTTGTCAGGTCATAAGCTAACGAGGGGCACTATCTGGGTCCAAACCCAGACACTCTGGCTCCGGAGCACCCACCCTCATTCATTTTGCCAAAGCACCTTCTTCTCTTGGAGAGGAAATGTAAGAGTGTGTGTTTGCTGAAGGTTAGAGTGAAGGGCATGCATGTGGGCATCTCATCTTCTAGCAGTGGAGGTCTAACCTTACAATCATGCCCTGCTATTGGTATCTCTAAATCTCAACCTGGAATTCCCAGTTTGCCCGCCACCTCCACGGTGAAGTCTTCCTCAGTGTCTCCAGTCAGAATTAATGACATCTTCCTCCTACCTCCCTAAACTACAGAAATGCTGGGAAGTCTTGCGGGGAAGCTGCAGAGGGAGGAGAAAGGAGATGATGGTGGTGATGAAAATCATGGTGATGTTGACATTAACGAAAATGGTGATCTGGGCACCTTAGGCAGTAGTGGCCTTTTGTACCCGCAAACATGGCAGCTGCCTCTCATGCCAACAGCACACTTTCTACAAGCAGAGTTGTCACATAAAAGGCAAAGAACTGCTTGGGCTGGAGTGAGCTCCCTGACATGGAGATATTCAAACAAAATTAGGGTTAAAATTTGATAGGGAATGTGTAGATTAAGCCTATTCATTTGTTGAATATATCCTACTTTTTTGAGTTGTTCACTATTCCTCCCAGAACCGGTCCCAACACTGAGTGGACGAATGAATGACGGTAGGACTTGAAATCCTACTCATTAATATGTATCTATGGGGACCACATCCAGCACTCTTTTCTGAGACTTAGGTTTCTCGAACTTCTCTCCTTTTTGCAATTCAGTTATTCTACATCTAACATAACGTCAGTTATGTTAGTTATTCTACAATCATTCATAACGTCAAGAGTCACAGAGCTGTAAGCTTCAGATCAGAAGGAATTTTAAAAGTCATTAAGTTCAACCCCTTCCCCTTTGCGCCAAATCCCTGACAATGGCATATCTATCTATCTATCTATCTATCTATCTATCTATCTATCTAATTCAATATTTGTGTCAACTTCCTCTTTATGAGGTCAACAGATTCTATATGTTTATTTGATAACTCAGCCTTATCAAGAGCCATTCTAAGAAGCAGTAAGAGTAACTATGTTTAATAAAATTGGTGTTCTCCTCTTTAATGATACCATTTATTAAATACTGTGGAATGAGTATTTTTTTTTTACCAGAACAAAAGGCAAGCATCACACTGGCATAATGATTTCATGTAGGATCACTGGGGTTACAAATTGGCAGGTCCATTAGGTTGTCTTCTGTTGGTACAATTCCTGTTCGGCAGCTGGCACTGCAATTTTTAGCCTTACCCAGGATTTGAGCCAGAGAGAAACAGGCCAGGAGTCTGGTAGAAGCAGTAAACTGAACCCTGGTCCAACCCAAGTTTATCTCACCTTCTTGGACATCAAATGTCTATTGTCTGTCATACATCCTCTAAAGAAGCCACAACTACCAACTGGCCCTGAGTACGAGCCCTGGGTATTCCCTCCCTCCCTCCCTCTCCCCTTCCCTCCATCCTTTCCCCTTCCTTCCTTCTGTGTCTCAATCGTGAATACATATTTATCAAATATGGGATGCTGAGAATATCCTGGTGAGCAAGCAAATCAGACCCAATCCCTATTTTTATTGCACTTATCAGGTAGGAAAAACATGGAGGTAATACAGACACACATAATGGTATATATTTTCTATGAAAAGTAGGGGAGATTTAAGAATGTGAATAAGTTAGGACCAAAGAAAGGGCAGAGAAAGATTCCCCGAGAAGGTTTCCTTGAGCTGAGAATGAGGGAAGAGCCCCTGAGGCAGAGGAGGGAGGGAAAGTCAGACAGCTCAGAGGCAGAAAAAGGCATGGGTCTTTCAAGGATCTGAATGTGGGTCACTGTGACTTTAGGACTGAGAGAGAGAGAGAGGAAGAATGGCACCACAGAGGTCAGATCATTCAAAAGGTGGGTCCCAGGAGGGAGTTCCATCTTGGTCTTAAGAGCAGTGTTAGCTATGTTTACTGGTGGGTTCTAATTCCTCATCGTAAGAAAAACACCACCCTGGCGACACTGTGAACAGCAGACTGGAAAGGGGCAAAAGGGACGCAGGAAGGCTACTGTGATCAGACGAGGAACAGTTTTTGTCTCCTGCACCAAAGAGGAAGGAGCAGAGACAAAAGATGAGAGTTATGAGGATGTTCAGGAGGCAAATTTGTCGGGAACTTGCAATCGATTGGCTAGGAGGACTGAGAGAAGGAGAAGCGACAGGCATGCTGCCGGGCTCTCTGGCTTGGGCAATGGCGAGGATGGAATAGCGCTTTCTGGGTTTGCTGAGATCAAGATCAAGGAGGAGGACAAGGCGAGGGGGACCACGTCCAGCACTCCTTTCTGAGATTTAGGAGGTTTCTCGAACTTCTCTCCTTTTTGGAACTTAGTTATTCTACATGTAAACAATCATTCATAACGTCAAGAGGCACAGAGCTGTAAGCTTCAGATCAGAAGGAATTTTAAAAGTCATTAAGTTCAACCCCTTCCCCTTTGCCCCAAATCCCTGATGAGAGCATCTGGCTTCTGCTGAGCACCTCCAGGAATGACTTTTTAGTCCCATAGGGCGTGGTACAATTTCAAAGAGTTATAAATAGGAAGGTGTCTGTCGCTTCCTTTGGGAAGGAGTCCCACAAACCTTCTCCAGCCGTAACGGCTGCCTGGCATTTGTTCTAGCGCTATAAATTATACATCAGACGAAGCAACATCTGATCTGGGTCTTCCTGGTCCCCGAATCTCAAGTACAGAGCAAAGACAAATAAATAAATAAACCACAAAATGAAAATGGCTTTGTTTGCCTCAGATGATTAGATCATTAAGTACGAGACAAGAGTTGCAATGTTATCTCAAGGAGCAGTCAATGTTAATTTATTGGGCAATGCAGCACGAATACATTTTGCAGCCAGTATGGATCAGAAGTTGCATTTGGAAGTTGGTAATGGAGAACTGAAATAACAGTGGACTAAACACACTCGGAGTCTATTTTATGTCACATAAAAATTATCGAGCAGTCCAGGGCTAATTCACCGTATTATCAGTGTCCCAGGATTCTTATTTCTTTGTGGTTCACCATCCCGCTGTGTGGCTTCCACCCCCAAGGCCCGCCCCTGGCCCAGACAGCTGGTGCAGGTGCCCTTGCCTCTGCTCACCCGACAGGAAGAAAGCTAAGTGGGGTCGGGTGGGTGAAAAAAGGCAGACCTCCCCGATGAATCAGCCTGAAAAAAATGAAGCTTGTTAACTAGCTTTCAAAATGATCTTTTCAACTTTTTGTTTTTAACATCCAAAGTACCTTGAACCAAGGTCTGTTTTTTCAGGACAGCAAATGAAAATTTGTCCCTACGGTCCACAAATCGGGAAGAACTTTGCTTAAGGAAAGACTCTGCTGTGGCCAGCTGTAGGGGGCGTATCAGCATTAAGTGCAAAATGGTTTCTCTTCCTTAGGAGAGTGTTCTAGATGCATGACTAAGGGGTGATTCCTAAGGACCGACGTTTTGTGCATGAAAGGATCACTGAAGTAATGGGTAGCCTGAAAGTTGGGGGGCATCCTTTCCTCCTGAGGCACAGTCTCTGCTTGCAGTGTGCAATGGCTGTTACTCCCAGAAGTGGTGGGGCCCCTCCCATTCCACCTACCGCTCAGGTGATCAGCCCGTGGACGGCCCACCTGCCTCTGGCAGGCTTCCACCCCAATGGCAGAGCAAGGCAGCCTCCTGCCGTGTGGCCACATCAGACCCACACGAGTTTCAGAAGCAACACTACTGCTGCCCAGGGCTTGGCTACCAGTATCGGTTCAGAACTCGTTTACATTCATCGACTCCTTTAATATTTATAAATGGTGAAGTTCTGACGGCATCTTGTTACAGACAGAATGACTAATGTACAGCAGGCCTAAGGGAGTTCCTGAAGGCCAGTGTCTGTGTCCTGGGGTCTGCAGACAGCGCAGAGGAGACCACAAAAGCCAGCCTCCCAGTCGGGGACACTCAGGCCGCACCAGTGCCCCGCTCAAGCACTTCTGGGTAATACTGACAGAAAGTGGCTCGTGGATCACAGCTGACACGCACATTAGGAAAAAGCCAAATAGGCAACTCTGACAAGCACCACAAAGTCATAATTAAATATTCAAAAGAAAGAGACTGTCTGTCAATTAAATATCTCAGTCGCTATTTCCTTGCAAACGAATCAGCTGAGTGAAATGGCACACAATTTTACAACTCGTGGTGTCCGAGGTAATTAAACCACTAGGAGAAATTAAATATTAAATACAATCGAATACGGAATTCTCTCAGCATTCGCTACATCATTACTTCTATTTCTCTTCCTTTTCAGAGGTCACAGACCTCAGCAAGCTCCATGTTTGCTGTGAGATTTGTCATTAGCCAATGCAAGGAAACAAATCAACCAGGAAAACACACACATCCCCATGTTCGCATTCATTATAACTCAAGGGAGTAAATGTCTCAGAGCCTGAGGAACCTCAAAAGTGATTTCACAGTGATAGAATTTTCGGGCGGTGAGGAATTCAGCTCGCAGCCACCGCAGGTTGAGTGGACTGCACAGAGTTGCATGGTACTGGATATAAAACCCGAGGTCGGTCTTTCGGTGATGATGAGGTGCTGTTTTCAGCAGAATGTGCTGCCCCCGGTTCCATGCAGCAATAACTTAATCATAAGCATTGCTACTGTTCAGAATACTAATTTCATTTTTCTCCTTCTTCATTACTTTTAACGCATTGCCTCTGAAACTAGCCGAGTTAATTGACATAAAGTGGCCTTCAAGGACCATCAAATTGAGGGGCAGCTTTGAAATGAAACAGATGTGGCTTAGAATCCTTTATTAGCCGTATGACCAAAGGGAAATGATGTAACTACTCTGAGCTCAGTGTCCTCACTCTAAAAAGGGAAGCAGAAGTATGGATGCTGAGATGACTGTGCAGGCATTTCCTCAAGAAGCCTCTTCTGCGAGTGTCCCCTGTGATGTGCCCGAGTCCATTTCAGGGACACACAGAGAGGACAGTGCCTGTCCTCAAAGAGCACATGGGTTAGTAACAGAAACAAGTAAAGAAATCCTAATTCCAATCCTGCCTGACAACCCCCTTCCTCCCTCAGGTCTTCATGAAGAAATACATATATCCTCATCTGAGTTCAAGCCAGCTACTTCCTTCGCAACGTAAACAAGAGCCAGGGCTAGGGTGAGGCAAACTAGGGGTGCAGCTTCAGGAAGCACTTCATCTCATGGCAGTAGGAGTTCAGGGTTCTGTGTCACTTGGCTCGAAAGCGCTTAATTCGATTTGTCTGTTTCTCATGAAGAGAGGAGGGGGGACTCTATATTCATTTGATGTCGACTGTCTTGGGCCATGAACTTATTCTTAAGTGAGCTGCCCACCACCAATAGACTAGGAAGGCTCACCCAGGTATAGGGGGAGTTTGACTTTGAATTTAGAAGAAAACAGTTTGTTCTTATTGATTTTGATTCTGTTTCTTGAACCGATGGTAGAAAAATGAACGAAGTGGAATAATGATTCACAAAACTGAAAACAGAAGACTTATAACATCTTTTTGGACTTCATGGAGTCTGCTTTAGTTAAATGCATCAGGTCCTCATATTGAAAACCAGGCTTTCTTTTGCTTTTAGGCAGTCTACAGACAGACTGGTCCTGTTAGGATACCAACTGGCCTTTCTGTGATTGGTTTTAAGCTGTGGGAAATGGTGGACTGAGCGATCATCCAGTTATGTGCTCAGCAAAGGCAGCGCATTTTGCTCAGTGTCTTCCTCTCAGGAGTGAGGCAGACCAGCAGGGCTACTGTGGAGTGCCAGGAGTTAAGTAGGAAGGTGGGGGCAACTCTTGCCCACAGCTGTACGTGTGTGAAGCCAGAAAGTGAACATCCACTGGCAACCAGAAGGGGGCGCCATGGAGAGGCCAGGTCAAAGAAGCAATTTTGGGTATACCACAAAGCAAAGAAGTACGACAGAGTGAGGGGTTGCTGGGATTCAAAGCCAGAGAGCTGAAGAACCAAAAAGGGAAGCCAATGAGAGGGTGAGCCCTGCCTTAGTACTTGGACTCTATTTTGGATGGATGGGCTGGATCTATTTCAAATTTTCAGCAATAGACAGATACCTATGAATAATTTAGGTCCATATTTTTTCCCTTTATTTTTTAGTTTCGTCTTCTAATTTTTTTGACTTAAACAATCCGAATAATCACTTGACTTTTTCTTCATATTATCCATTATAACTTCTTTAACATGCATGCAGCAAAAACTCAGCTTGTGGCTTTCAGCCCGAAGCTCTCCGTGGGATAGCTTTCAGTGTGCTTCTGCCCGTATTGACCAGAGAAACTGATTTCTGTCCTCTCACTTGTGTTTCCTTTCCTGTTGATGACTGTGTGACTGTCTGCACTGGGGGATCTCAAGGGGGAAGGAGATGGTCATGGGATATTCACTCATTTAGAAGTATGGTGTTCAGAGCTCCCCATGGGCCAGGTGCTATACCAGGCACTAGGGACACGAGATGAGCAAAGCAAAATCCTTGACCTCAAGGGGCTCTTAGCCTGCTGGACACGTGGGAGCGTACGGCATTTCTCTGAATAGGGGAGGACACAGCATGCAGGTAGCAGTGTGTCACAGAGAGGGACTGGAGCCTTGTCCAAGCACCATGGCACCTTGTGTGGGATGGGTTGCCTGAGCTCCAAGTCAAGCTACTCAGTTTTTAGCTGGGGCCCCTGTGAATGCAGAGCGATGGGGAGTGCCCGGAACTGCAGACCAGCCTGCCCTTCTTCAACACGAGGCAGGCGCCCCTGCATACCATGTGATCTACTTATCAGGATTTGGGTGCATTCAGTTTGTGATGAGGTGATGGGTAAATAACTGACACCTTAGGTCTTCTCTGGGGTACTTTTACATTCTTCACTGGAAAGGAAAGTCCATACCCGTCTACAGTATCTTTTGGAGTCTGATCTTTCTTAAAAAAAAAAAAAAATCTACTGCAGCTTTGAGTTTTCATGCTTTAGAGATGTGTGCTAAAAGCAGCCCAAGACTTGCCTTGACATAAAATATTTTCTGAATGCTGTGTTCCAGATGCATTCAAAGAGCCAGGTACAAACCTGCCCCCTCTGCACCAGAGTCACAAACTCCCTCCTTCAGCCCATCAAGTATCAGCCTCATTACCGCAACAGCCCTTGACTGTGCAGTACACAGAACCTAGCATCCAACAAATATCTGTTGACGAATAGACCTTCTCAGTCTCGTTCTCGCCTTCTTCCCAATGCCATCCTGAGTTCTTGTGGGCAGTGAGATCCAACCTATTTTTGCCATCCTCTCTTGCTGATGGAGTGGCCTGGTGTCAGCAGTCTGGTTCCCAAAATATAAGCTGCATTGTTGAACAGGAATTCTGGGGAAGCCTCTAATAGGGCAGCTGACCCAGTTGTCAAAGCCTTTTGGCCATCTTGGCCTCTTGTTCTTTGCCCTCTGCATTTGCCTCCCTGCAAAGTGGCCATGGAGGCTTGGAGATGCGGCCAGTGGCTTTCAACTGGACTTGAGGAAAAGACCTCCCTATATGAAATGTCCTTTAGGCCGTCCCCGTGGATGGCTGGCAGGGGTGTCCAACCTGTAGTCCTCTGACCACATGTGTCTCAGGATGGCTATGAATGCGGCCCAACACAAAACTGTGAATTTACTAAAGCATTATGAGATTTTTTTTGGTGATTATGCGTCACAATGTATTTAATGTATAGCCCAAGACACCAAAGGTTGGACACCCCTGCTACAGCGTCTCCTTGAAGAACCCTTGTCAGGGAGCTCATCCTTTCAGGAAGCAACCCCTCGGGCAGGTCTGTTTGTTACAAAGCCTCAGCTTTCGATGAACCCAAATCTCTGGTGCTGTAGCTCCTACCCATTGGTTTTTATTCTGTTCCAGGGGACACACATAAAACAACTGGCCTGTCTTCCTCACGGCAGCACCCCCATAGATTTGAGGACACATGCCCTGTCTCTTCCAACATCCCTTCTATCCCCAGGCCTCTCAGCGTTCTTCCCTTTTGTCGGTCCTGTTCCGTTCAATTTCTTATGCTGTATTTCTTTTCCCACGTTCTGAGTTAAACAAATACATGTATTTTGCTTATGCATTCCCTAATCCTTAGTCATCTCTAGTTTATAAGCAATCATGTGTATTCAGCATGCAATCCACACACACACACACACAGAGGGAAATACTCTGAAATGGTTTACTCCAGTCAACTGGAAAACCAGCTGACACAGGACAAGGATGTGTTGTTTACAACTTGGTTCAAAAAATAGTTCTTGGTTCACGTGAAAATTATATGCTGGTCAGCACTTTATACAGAGACAGTAGTTGGAATGATATTGTCATTTTTTCTGAAACCCAAAATATTAAAATGACTTAAATTCACATCGAGCTCATGTCTTCACCACGAATAATTTTATTGTTTCCTGACTTAGGAGCATTTGGGGGTAGGAACAAAGAGTTTAGGCAAAAAACTCGGGCAGTGGGGCAGGAGGGATAGAAACCCCCACTAATGAATGTGCAAGGTATTGCACATATTACATACATGATCTAGGTAAATGAAATCCAAATGTCAAGTCACAGACATGCCCAATCAGAGTCCAGACAGAGCTATCAACAGAATAATGCATTGCAGGTTTATCTGATATCACACTGAGTTATAATCCCAGTTCATTGGTTGAGAAGGTAGTCACACAGTTGCATTTACTGGTAGAATGGTTTTTATTCCTACCAGGATGTGGCCAGGCCTCCCTTGGAATGTCTGGCACCTCAATGGTTAATCAATCCACTCTGCATTCTTCCTCTACCCTGCAGGGCCGACTGTGAAAAAATCTTGCAGTGAGAAAAGCTGGCTTCTGAAGTGCTGCTAAAGTGAGCTGACTTCTTAAAATAGTCCTTCATAAACAAAACTCACATGATATAATGTGAGTGTGTAAATCCAATTACGTTGTCTGGGGAAGCATAGGGCAGATTCTTCCAGCATCCACTGCTCTGTTGTGGCCGGCCGGGTCAAGCAGCATTGTTCCTAGACTCAAACCCCAAGAAAATGCCGGGGGAGAAATTACTTTCAGAACCCATCCTCTTGCTAACTGAGGTGCAAACAGATAGATCACAGACATTCACCAACCTTCAGTTTCTGTTACCTTGAATTCCAGCCCAGAGAAAGCAAAGAACATGCTTCCAAGTCGATATGTCAAGTGGACTGATACACTGTCCAGCTGCCTATTCTGGGCCTGCTGGACCCTCAGGGAATCAATATTGTGTCTATTTGTTGGTGAGAGAAAAGGTTTGAGATGAATGCCGTGTCTCTTATGTTCTGAAAATAAGCACATGTAGGGCCAACGGAATAGGCACACTTGTGAAATGAATAAATTAGCATCCTAAGAAATATTTAGACAACAGTGAAATGTCACATCAGCATGATTGTTGCAGTGTCCTTTGATTACATGTTGCCAGCAGCATGGAATTGGGGATAAACTTAAAAATCTTTCCCATTTTGGCTTGGTTTCACCTATTTTTGATGAGCTCCTAAAATGCCATCAATCATCAAGGTATAAATACGATTTTGCATGACATCGCAGCAGCTGCTCCTGAAGTAGAGTCCTCCCAGTCTTCCCAGTTCTCATCCAATTATGCGCTGACCCACTGATACCAGTCAGATGCCGTTACCGGATAGGAGGGAAAGCACATTCATAATTCAATCTTGCAAAGCACGCACCCTACAATCATTTTACAACTCTCTCTGCGTCAGCCGTCAGTTCTCTTTGCAACTTCAGGGCAAAGGTGCCTACAGACTAGGATGGCTGGACTTAACTGGTCATTTGAAAAGTTATTAGAACTGTCCTGGGGAAAGCCTCCTCTCTATCCACTCCCAACTCAGAGCGGGGAAAGGAAAGGAAGGGAAAGGTAGAACCAAAAAGGACAGTGTCTGGGTATTTTTCAGAAGTAAGAGAGAATATTTCCCTTTCTTGGCATTCAGAGGAATCTCTTGGGAGGTTGACACTCAAATCTGTGTTTGAGAGTCATTTTCTCAGACATGCTGGGATAAGGCAATTATTTGTTTTTTAAGGCCTATATGATTGGCTAAAGGAAAATGTAAAGGAACCTCTGTTGGGGTTTTAAAAAGTGCACACCGTAACTAGTGAGGTGCACTTATTTAATGGATATTTGTGTGTTTTGAAGTGAGTTTCTACCTTGATAGCAATTACCAAATTGGGATGATGGAAATTATGTCATTTGTTGTATGTTAAGTTGCCATACAATTCCCTTTATCAGTCTGAGTTCGCAGACGTAGACAAAGAACATACAATATACGCTTATGTTAAATTTTACAGATGGGGAGGAGACGTCAGGAATTCCATTATACTTACTTTATCTTTACTGGGAAGTAAAGATAATGATCAGAAATGAATTTAAAAGCACACATAAATCCTGCTCTTCTCCTGACTCTCATCTGCTCACACCATAAACTACTATCTTACCCAGTACAAAAAAATGCATTTTTCCCCCCAAAGGATTTTTAAAAGGCTAAATGATAAGCTAAAAGTCTCTTGCTATTAGTCAACTGTCATGACCGCGATTTAATTAACACTTTTCTGGCTCTAGTTCCCACGGTTTGATGGGATAGGTTTAAGCCAGAAAAGAAAATGATGCACGGGAAGCTAAAACCTGACAGCATGACCTTGAGCACTAACAAACTTGGACTTGCCTGCCTGGCTGCCTTCGCTTCCAGAGTTATCTTGGAGAAACCCCCCCACTCTGCCTCTTCTGCTCATCTACCTCGCCAAGAGGTTACAGAAGACTAATTAGCCGCAAGCTTGAACATTCAGAGTGCCCCAGAGGAAAGCATAAAGCAGCACTCTTTCTGGTTCTTCTTGCTGCCTCTGTTTTCCAATAACTAAATGATCTTCACCATCTTATCACTAATGAGCTGAAGAATGAGGACGAAGTGAATTTTAAATGTTAGGTAGCTCATAATATTGTCACCAGCAATTAAAATAGAGGAAAATGCTCATAGCAACAGTGCTTAGAACTTATCTACCCCATGAAAACATCTACCTAATACCTCATCATTAATGTTTTAGTTGTACATATAATGTCATTTTGTAATGACTTTTCAGATTGACACATTGAGTGAGCAGGATGAACAACTTATCCAAGAGGTGGGAAAAATCTGTGCCTCAAGGGACACTCTACTCACTAGTGTCCTTGGTTTCAGTCACATACGCAGAGCTGATTTAACTTGAAATGCATGAGCCTTCAGTCGTCGTGGTGAGCCTTGTTGGGGGCGGGGGCACATGGTGAACACAACAGAAGCCCTTTAAAGGAGCTTTGAACCTCCTGATGTTTCCTCAGTATTTCCAATGCCACTTGGGACTTAGTAAATACACTCACATGGGCCATCGCATCTGCCCTGGACAAAATCCCGGTGTTTGTTTGGGACGTCCATGACTTGGGTGAGTGGAGAAGACATAAACAATCCCTTTGCTGATGACAAGGAATCTCCTGGGTGGCCCCATGGTGGAAAGCGCGTGACGGTGTAAGAAAACACAGAACTCTGTCTCCTCCGCAGAGGCTGTCTGCAGAGGTTCACAGCTTGGCTGTTACCCTGGCTGGCCACGGACTCAAGCCCCCGCAGGAGGGGAAGTGGGGGAATGGGTTCTCATAGCTTGGATTAAGGAAGCCGGCCATCATCGGCTCATTGGTTACTGCTGGAAATGGCGTTTTCAGTGCCGTGAAACCGCTGCTCAGGTATTCTGACTGTGTACTCGTTCTCCTGTCCTGCTTCCCGAAGAGGCCCAGTGACACGTGAGCCATCCTACTGATGGGAATCAACATCAATGCAGAGGAAGATGATACTGCAGTGTTTATGGCCTTCAGTTGGCAAGTCTGCGTCCAGCCGAGAGAGAGCTCTGATGATGAGCTTGCCACAAAGAGCCTTTGCACGGCAGTTCAGTCATTTTCTCATAATCGCGCTTTGCCTTTTTCCCATTAGGTGTTAACTCATGGGCTGTGTGGGGCGGGACTCTCTTGAGGAGCGAGACCCACGCTCCTCACTCGAGCCATTTTAAGTACTCGTGTGTCTCGCAGGACAGCCCCTAGAAGGTCTCGGAGAAACACCAGCGCTGGAGCTCGGATTTCGGTTCTGCTCTCAGCACTTGTCCGGCTCGCCATCTCTGGGGCCTCCCTTTCTAAGAATCAGACATTTCTTCTCCGAAGTGAAAATGAAGGATGATCCCACCTCTTTGTCATCATTAGATGTGCTTATGTACATAAAGGCACTTAGCTCCATGTTATATTTTGTATAAAAGTAAAGGATTAGTATTGTGCTTTGATTTCTCCAAAGGTATTTAGGTGTAAAAGACTGCCTCACACAGATACGACTTGCATGTGTGTGTACAAAGCTGTCACCCACACGTCAGGGGCCTTGGGCGTTTTATAATATCGTCTCTGCAATGAACAGTTTGGTTGGCTCAGTGACTGTTGGGTGTCCATCGTGTGCCGAGGGTAATGTAGTAAAGAAGTCTTTGCCCGTACGTGGTGTTTACCTTCTGAGGGTGTGGGGCTTGGGGGAGAGAAACGCCGTAAAGATAAACAAATGTGATAATTTCCGACAGCGGATGTGCTGCGGAGAAAACAAGACATGACACGCACCGGGGAGTGAGTCTGAAATAAAGAGAATGTGTCAGTCATGGGAAGACCTGGGGAAAATATTTTTAGGTGGCAGGCACAAAGGCTAAGGAGTGGAAAGAGCTTGGGATCTCTGAAAGAAAGTGGGCAGTGGATTTGGAGCCGGAGGAGAAGAAGAGCAAGAAAGATAATCAGAGAGAGAGAAGCAGCAACCAGTTTGTAGAGGCTTGAGGAGGCCATGGTAAGGAGTTAGAATTTTATTTTAGCTGCTGTGCGAGGTCGTTAGCAGGTTTCAAGTGTACCTTGTATAGGGCGGGGCAAAAGTAGGTTTATAGTTGTTCGTATGGAAAACAACACAATAATACATAATAACACAAGAATAAACTCTGTGTTTCACATACTCGCAACTGTAAACCTACTTTTGCCCCACTCTGTATATTACCAAACAGGGAAAACTAAACAGTAGCTACTCAAAAATCACAGATTTTTTTTTTTTTTTAAGCGATTTCTCTTCATCAGTCATCATCCCTCTCTCTGCAGGACCTAGGATAGAAGCTTGAACCTGTAGAGGGCGCCAAAGGAAAACGTTTTGTAGCCAAAGCCGCAGGGTTCTTTCAGCACCTAAAGGGAAGGATAGCGCTCTGACTGTTCTTTGGAGTCAGGTAAACAGGTGACTCAACTTAAGAAACTGTAGTTCATCTACAATTCCTCATGAAACAGCAAGTTGAATGAGCTTGGTGTGCATGTACCAGGACCTTGGTTTTCACAGCGAAGGATTGTTTATGATGAGGTGGGCGTGGGAAGACATTTTGGGGTTATTTTTAATCTTCTGCCATCTGGTAGTATTTGAGTAGAGTATAAAACAAATATGGAACCAAAATTTACTTTCTGGATTCGTTTGGCAAGAAAAGTGTCTCTATACTTAGAATTTAGAAAATATTCATCTTTTGCCACTTAGGATGTGTTATTCCGAATACTACCGCAAACTGACTTGGTGAAATCTTTGAGTAATGTGTCCTAAGGAAGGCTAGTGTATGAAAAGCAGTAGGTTATAATAAACGAAATTTTCTGCAAATAATCAGATAGCTATGCTGTATTGTGAAAACAACTCATAGTGAAAAACAGAGGCGGGGAAAGGGATGGAAAAAGAAGAGGATGGTCAGGGGAAAAGGGAAGAGGAGCAAGGGAGGGAGGAGAGACCTGCTAATGTCCAGGCAAATAGTAACGAAAACACTAAGAGGCATGAGAGAGCTTGGAAGAAAGTGAGAGGCCCAGACAAGACTCAGTTCAGATCCATGTACAAACAGAACTGAGAAACACAGTTAAAATAGAATCGTATACAATCCCAGGTTCAATCTTTATCGTATGTGGGTATTCAAAGTTCCTGGTAATTTTGATAAAAAACATTCATTATTGTCTTTAATTAGGAAAAGTTCAGCTGGTCAGCCCCCTACTAACTGAGGCTTCATTGCCCATCTCACGCCTGATGACCACAGCCATGTACTTTGCATGCTCTTTGCTCTACGCAAGGAGAGTTCCAAAAGCACTGGAAAAGCAGCCAACCAGCAAGGGTCCACCTGAGTGAGTGCAGACGGAGCCATCAGAGAAGGGAGCCTCCCAAGTTGACCAGGACCCCCACGGTGGTGAACACCCCCCCAAACACACACGGTGCCAGCACTCAAAACTCAGGAGCAGTTTTCAGAGGTGTTGTACCAGTTCATTCTAAGAACCTTCCATTCAAAGCTGACCACAAGCAGGAGGCTTCGTAAGCTTCTGATACAGCAAAAGCGGCCCAGAGCCTGAGGCTGCATTCAGCAAGACCACACAGAACAGCCAGCCTGCATTCCCTGTCAGCAGCCTTCTATGGGAAAACACTTCAGCTGACATGACCCCCTCCGCCTTGTCAAGAAGCACCCACATTTAATCTCCTAATACCTACCAGATATTTGGCAAAGAAAGCGCCAGACCATTCATTATCAATTGATGTTAATGAATTTAAACAATAGAGGCACTGTCCACCTTCTCATTCACAGACAATGGGAACTTTGCTCACCTAAACACATCCATATTTAATGGGGAACGATAGGAAGAAAGGAGGAGAAAGGAGAAAGAGACCTAAAGAGTCAGGTTCCACCTAAATATTTCAAACTATCTACATCTAAATGCCCCTTTTCAATTGAGCAAAACTTGCTTTCTTTGTCAATGATAACCCCCCACCCCAATTCCCGAGGTTGACTTACTCAAAGCATTGGGGTTGGCTTCTGAAAAGAAGATGTCATCTTAGGTCCCCAAGGCAATAGAGTTCCCACATAAAAGTATGTCACAGGACTGTCTGAGGTAGTGGGTGAGCTAACATAAGTGGGGTTCCGACACCTGCAATCAGTACATGTTTAGCAAAGGTCTGTTCCTACAAGAGCGGAGGGTTTGTGGCACAAAGATACTCAGAAACCCAGCTCTGAATTCCAGAGTCTCTCACAACTCCCTGCTGTGGCTCCCAAGAGTAAAGCTGTTGAGAAATGGGTCACCTTCTAAATTGGGTGCTTCTTCTCCCCTTCTGTCTGCTGCTCCTGGGGCCACAGACCCTGGGGGAGCAGAAACAAGACGGCTTCTCAGCTGATGTCAGAGAAGAATTACTCACAGAAGCAGAATATAAGGGCAGAGCTGGTAGGAACTTTAGACCTCTTTTAGTTCCAATTTCTCTAAGAAGAGAGAAATACCACCCACTAACATCCAGCACCTCCTAGGTGCAAGGCACTGTACTGAGCTGGGGCAGGGGACTCGGCCAAGTAGGCGACCTGCCTCTCAGAAAGCTCTTTCTAAACCACCGAGGGGAGTGGGGGACGGAGACGGGGGAGAGCAAGGAAGGCAGGAGTTACCTGGTTGATGGAAATGACCGCCAGCCGGGGGATCACCACTTGGAGGATCACCTGCAGCAGCGAGGTGCCCAAGCCGGCCAGGATGGCCCAGGTGAGGGGCAGAGGCAGCATGCTGTAGGTGGCGAAGAGTGTGAAGAGCACGTAGCCGATGCCGTCTCCCAGGAGCCCATAGCCAAGGCCTGCGGCCAAGATCTGGGTGCTCATGGCCACCCAGGTGACCACGCCGCTGTACTGCAGGTACGTGTGAGAGGTGGTGTCCTTCCGGACCACCACCAGGGCGCAGATCACCACCTCGATGCCGGTGAAGAAGCCCAGCAGAATACCCTTGAGCGGGTCCATGGGGGCCGAGGCCAGGCTCAAGTGGAGAACCAACAGGGTGAGTTTGGTCAGCACGTCCAGCACATTCATCACCACCTCGGATTTGCGCCTCTGGCCCAGGAAATAGCGCTGGTAGAGGCGCTCCAGATCCCGGGACTTGAACGAGTTGCGCAGGGTGGGGAAAATGACCCCTCGGTAGCTATAGCCCCCACTGAGGAAGAAATCCGAGTTGCTCGGGGCGCAGTCGAGGTGCAGGAATCCCAGGTCGCCCCCTCCCCCGCTGCCGCTGGCGCTGCCGCTCCCGCTGCGTTCCGGGAAGACTTTGGTGCCCCCAGAACCGTGAGCTCTCTCCCCCGGCCCCAGTGAGTAGAGGGGCAGCGCCGAGTCGCCGGACAGCTGCGACGCGTGGTGGTTGGGGCCGCCGCCCGCAGGGTCCGAGCCTTTGCCGGAGCCTCCACTCCCTCCGCTGCCGCCGCCGCCGCTGCCCCGGTGCCCGTGAATGAAGCGCTGCTCGGTAATGTGCCGCACCGCCGTCTGCCACAGCAGCCGCTGTGGCCGAGAGCCGCTCCCGCCGTCGCCGGCCGGGGGCGTCGGGTGGATGGTGTAGAGTTCCTCGCTGCCGCTAAGGCAGCGCACATCCGAGAGCTCCATGGTGCCGGGCCGCAGGGAGGAGGCGCAGAACCCGAGGGAGGCGGCTGGGGGAGGGGGCTCCTAAAGACCCAAAGGCGTTTTGGTAGGAGCTTGGCAGTGAGCCCTTCGGTCCCCCGCCGCCGCGTCGCAGGAGCCCAGGGTAGGAGGCCCCCTGCAGTCAGGTCATAGTGCGCCCCAGGGCAAAGGGCGCCTAGAAGATCACCGCAGACCCCTGCGTCCTTGCGCACCGCCCTCCAGCCAACCCTCGAAGCTTGGGTTCGCGGCAGCAGCGGCTATTTGTCCGCAGAAACTGCAGCGCTCTGAGCCACGCAGCACCCTTCCCGGGCTCAGGCTTCTTGGCTGGTTCTCCGCTCAGCGTCTTGGCGCAGCCTTTGCTCTCCAAGAGGCTCCTGGGCGCCGCGCTTCTGCTGCGCGCCGGGCGGGTCCTGGCTGCGGCACTTGGCTCGGGACGCCCACGACTCGGCGGCTGAGGGGGGCTGGCCTAGGGTGACCGGCGGCGGCGTTGGGCGCGAAGTTAGCAGCTGTGCCTGGAACAGAGCCCTTCGGAGAACTCCATTGCGCCGGGATAGGGAGGCGGGGCGGAGCTGGGGGCGGGGGCAGCGAAGGGGGAGGAGTGGGGTGCACTGCGGGCGGGTTGGGGAGGTGGTCGCCTTAGAGCTAACAAGTCATCAAACAGTTAATTTGGAAGAGGGGGTGTGTTGAGGCTCCCTTCTGGGCTCATCACTTCTGCCTGTCCCCACTTCCTGAGCCAGAACTGACAGCGCAGCTTTGGCTCCGACTCGGCGCATCCCTCGGGGCCGGGGGAGGGCCTCAGGGTCCCAGCCGCTGCAAGGAGACGAGGTCAACCATTCCAGCTGTGCTTCTGAGTCGCAGCTCACAGTTCCCATTTCCTTCACTTCAGTCTTTGGAGTCGATTTGGCCCGGAGCTGGGAAGCGCGGGAGGCGGGGGCAGAAAAAAGTGGGGAGGGCTCCAAAGCCAACAGCTTTGAGAACGAAGAGAAGCCATCCGCGCGGATCCAAGACAAGAACCGAAACTGGGTGCGAAGGGTGTAAGGTTAAAGCGAGAAGGGAGGCCCGAGGCCGCGGGGAAGTCAACCGAGACGCCTCCGGATCCAGGGAAGCGCTGCGTGCCACCCTGGCGCTCTGAAGCGCGCTGCAGGCACCAGGCGACAAGGAGGAATTTGGAGACCTGTCAGATCGGTCAGACACGGGGACTTAAACCCGCCCTTGCGCCAAGCCACGCCCCCGGAGCGCCGGGTGGTTGGGGGGTGGTTGGCAAGGACCTGGAGCCCAGATCTGGCCTGGACACCGCAGGTCCTGAAGGCTGCAGCCAGAGCAGGGAGGCGGGGGAGAGGACAGCTGCGGGCTGGGGCGGGCGGCGGCGCCCCCAGACTTGTGCCCGCTCGCGGAACCCGAGCTCCAGCTGGCGGTGCGGGCGGGTTCCTCCGCTGATCTTTTTTAGGCACTGGCTCTGGTCCTCCGCAGGTGCGCAGCCAGGACTCGTAGGCCGCTTCGCCCACGGACTCCGAGAGCCCAGCGCACGGAACTGAGGGTCTCCTTTCCGCCCTTCCCACGGGGGCCTTTGGTAAAGCCAACTTTCGGGCGAAAAAGCCAAAATACTCCAAGAAGCCCAAATTTAGAGGCAGGCAGCTTCCTGCGGAGTCCTTACTACACTAATTATGAGGGCTGGAGGGCGCGCCCCCGAGCACCTATCACACTAACTTTCTCTCCGCTCACAAGAGGGGTCGAGGAGGAAGACTTGGGGAAGGCATTTCCAGCCCCTTACTGGAGCCTCGCTGTCCCGCCCACCGAGGCCCGGCGCTTGGATGAGGACAAAGCCCCTGGGACGCTCGGAACAGACCGGGGCTCAGCGCGGTGGACACGTGGTGTCCGCATCCACGCGGGGTAGAGCAGGGTCCCCGAGGGCGGCCGCCACACTCCTGAGGCCGGCTGCAGGTAGTGGGCCGCGGTGGCCGCCACCTCCGCCGCCACCGCGACTGCTGCTGCCGCCGGTGGAGCCAGGGCCCTGAGCACAGTCAGCTGATGGCCAATGACGTCAGGCCCTGGGCGCTTTCGCAGCTCCCGGTGGCGTCCCAGGAAAGCCTAAATGACCTCCTCGCCGCCCCTCTGCCCCTGTGGAGCGAGCGATTTCTCTGGCTCGGGCAAGGAGAAACTGCGCTCCCTCTGCCTGCCCGGAGCAAGAGGAGCTCTGATGGCCGGCCGCCCTTCGGAACCACCTGGGCTGTCTCCAGGGTTAGTGGTGTCCGCCGAGTCCCGGAAACACGGGATTTAATGCTCTCCTAGTTCGTCCTTTTCCACGCACACGGTTTGGGTTCACCCCTAGAACTGGCCTTGCACAGAGAATCCCAGAAGAGGGAAGAACCCTCTTAACATTTTCCAGATCCCTGAACAGTAGATTTCCAGGGTCTGACCATCCTGGGAATGGCTCCTTTACCCCCAGTCCTTTCGAGTTGTATTCTGCCATCCCTCAAGAAAAAGAACAAGATTAAACGCTCAATTTTAAATAGAAAGAAGGTTGATTCTATTTTTAACCCACTTTGTACACGCAGTAATTTAACTGTAAAAATCTCCCAGAGTAGCCGGCCTGTCCCGTGAGACTGGAAGGTAGGGTCAAAACTCTCACCAGAACCCCCTTAATTTCTCAGTTATCTAGATCTTAATGAAATAATCCCAGGAATTATATCCCCGAGAATGAAATGCTGTTCGCTTCCTTCCTTCCTGAATTCCTTGGGTTCATCAGCCTCACAGGCTGTCCTGAAACTCTCAGATGGGTAAGAAATATCTTGACTTGAGGAGGGAGACCAAATAGGGCAGAGGGCTGGGTGGGGGCGGGGAGGAGTTCCTACAGACCCTAAGACAAGACATGTGTGGAGCTGCGTTCCCTCTGTGGGCACAGCCTCAAGTCATCTGTGCTGATGGCCATGTTAGTAAACTTGGCAGTGGAAAACATCTCTTTATTTTCTCAATTGTTTCTCCTTGGGAGCCTGAGAACTCAGCCTGAATAAATGAGGGGTTGAATGCAAATGGAACTTTCCTATGAAAATCTTCCTTCTGGACATATTCCAGGATGATTTATTTATTCAGCAGCAAAAGGAGGCGAGCCCAGGAGGGGGCGGTTGGACCCAATCACATAAAATGAGTCAGGCTGGTGAATGAGCATAGCATGCTCCAGAAAGGAACTCAAAGAATTTCATGAACTCAGAGGCTGAAACCAGTGTCTCAGGGAGAAAACATTGCATCTGGTCAGCCGAGGTCTCTGAACTTCCCTGTGCTGTCGGGGTGTCCGGACAAGCTGTTTTACAATGGATGACACACGTTAGATTCAAATGTTCTCCTTGTTGGGACGACACAGTGCCTTTCAGCCCCCAAAGCTCTCTGGTTTTGAATGACATCATGGGCTCAGCACAAATATTGAGGAGCTTTTTGGAATACGCAAACTACTACCTCATGATCACCTGCTCCAAGAGATGCCAGTACACTGCTTTGAGGCCACAAGAGACTTCTCACCATGCTCCCTATTCCTGCATTTATTGTGGCTGGACGCCACTCTGCTCCACGGACAGTATTTTGCTATCTCAGCGCCTTTTTGTGCCTGGTCCCTTCCTCTTGGAATTTCCCTCCATTCACCCCCACCCCCTTCTTCATTTTCCTCCCTCAGAATACTACTCACTTCATCCTTCAAAGCCTGACCAATGTAGTCTCCGCAGGAGGCTTTTCCTGATATCCCCAGTGAGAACGACTTCCTTTTCTATTGTCAATAGTCTGTTCTGGGTACTTCTTGAATGGCCCTTAGTATGGGGACTGTCTGTACCTCATTTACTTAACCATTTGTGTCTCACCCCTCCCCTTGAATCTCTCTTTGAAGAAGAGGCCTGATTTTCCTTGAGCTCATATCTCCCAGTTCCTAGCAACTAGAGTGAACATGAAGATAATAAAATCAGCAACACTTCATTGAACACCTGTCCTTTGAGATCTTTACAAATATCTCCTTTATTCATCCCAGCAATTCTCTGAGTTAGATCCTTCTCTACTGTTTAGCATTCCCATTGTGCCGGCTAGGATACCGAGGCCCCTAATGTCTAAGTAACTTGCCCAAGATTACCTGGTTAACAGACAGTATAATTCCATCGACTAAATTCGGATCGTATAAATCTGGCATCCACAAGCTTAATGAAAATGCCATCACAAGCAGTCAGCAAATGTTGACCTAATTTAAATAGAGCTGATAGAAAGGAAAATGTCAGATATATTTTGAGTTTCCAAACGCAAATTAAACAAGAGACCTGTGAGGTACTCAGGCTTTGAGAAGTCTGGCAGGGTGGCTCTGTAGGGCAGAGAGAGGTAGCAGAGCTGATTCTTCGCACAGAGAGTCTATTTTTGCTCACTTCAAGCCATAGGCACTATTTCTATAGTTTGGGGAAAAGCAGGTTCTCACATATTGGATTTAACCAAAATAATGATTTGTTCTACTTTACTTCCTTTGGGTGGCGGTTATTGGAGAAACATCCTCCTGCTTCATTGGAAAATAACTTACTTGTTTTATGATGTTACTGAATACCATCGGCCGCATTCATGGCACATATGTTTACAAAAAGGAAATTTGTTTTCCGTCAGCTCCATCTTTGACTTTCTAGGTCAACAATATTAATATACAAATTCAAATTTTGTAAGAGCTGTGCCTTTTGCAAAAACACCCGTAGAAACCCTGCCACTCACTGAAGACATAAAATATTCACATGTCAAAGAAAAGGTGGACTCGGTTCAGGAAGAGGACCTGAAACCGGAGAGATCCTGTTTCCAAAGGGAAGGAGGGTGTTTCTGACAGCGTCCAAAGCTGGAAATCCTTAAAGGAAAAGCAGGTGAAATTTGCTTAGAGGGTAGATCTTAAATATTCTCGCCATACAGGCGCACAGGAGGAAAAAAAAACCACAAGGAAAATTATAGCTCTGTGAGGTGATGGGTATGTTAATTCGCTTGATTGCAGCAATTAACTCACCCTGCATAAGTTTACCCAAATATCAAGTTGCACCTAACCCGTGCACTTTAAATACATACAATTTTAATTTCTCTTATGTTTCAATAAACCTGGGGGAAGGACGTTTCTGTCTTGTTTGGAGCACTGCTTTCAGGAAAAATCAAGGGCCTTAATTGCTTTGACAGATCCAGGAAAAGTCGATGTCTAAAGTTAGCAGAGCTCATCCATGAAAACGGCCTATGAATCCAGAACTTCGGATTCACGTTCCATCTGAAATGCAGTACCATGTATGCCAGGGGGAAAAATATGGCTGTTTTACTCCTATCTTGTATTTTCTTTGCCTTGTATAGTGCAAGAGGAAAAAGAAAAACTTTGTACAGATTTTGGATCTTCACAGGAACGAGTTTAAATTAGATTCCAGTGCCTGGAAGGAGAACAGTCTCATCAGGGGAAAAACAATTCTGAGATGGTGTATTTATACACAGAATTCATCAGTCAGACAGGTCAGAGGGAGAAATCTCCAAGAGAGACAGGCAAGCATTTTTCTTCTTCTTCAAAGATGACTCCCTTGTCTCTGGTCTAACTAGAATATGAGCGTACTCTGACATCACCTATGAAACCTCACTTACTGAAACCCTACGAGCGCACACACACACACACACACAGCCCATTACAGAAGCCATCGAGAAGCTAGCTATGAGAGGTAAGGAAAGGAGAAAGAACGGGGTTGCCGGCTAGTTCCCCCTCTCTCCAAATCTTTCGGCCATGGTTTAAGACCTGTTTTTAGAAATTTGACACACATATGAAGTCTTGGGGGAAAAAAAGATCACCCTAAGTGGGAAACAAAGCAGATCATTTCTCTTTATTCTCTTAAAAAAAAAAAAAAAACAACTACCCTATTGCTATTTCAATACACAAAACTTCTTATTGTTTTAAAAAAAAATGTCACTCTATTACTGTCCCCCCAGGAAATTTTTTGAATCTATTTAGGATAAAACTACATAGGTAACATTGTAATATAAATGTATGTATATAAATTTATATAGTTACATATGGATTTCAGTTCATTGAGTGTGACATAAACATAAGTCTTCATCTTTCAAAAATCAGTGTATTTGTTTTCACCCAGTTGGTGAGACATTTAACTCAAATCCTTCCTGACTCTTTCACCTGTATCCTCTAATCCCAGAAAGATGCCATAGTCATGTGGTGCCCAGGTATGAGGGGGGAGCATACATTCATGCCCATGCATGACCTTTGGCCTTTGACTAGCCATTGGCAAATGGTTCCACTCCAGGGCCACCATTCCAGGTCACCACTGAGCAGTTGGTCTTTGTGAAGACTGAAGATAATTCATATAAAGCCCTGGGGAGGGCACAGAAATGCCCCATCCACTCCCAAAACAAGGCCTGTGAACTACTGACAAGAGAGATCACAACTTTCTTCTACTCCTCCCCACCCCCCTACCGCCTTTGCTGCTGTTTCCTATTTCTGGCTCCTTCCTCTCACCCAGATGCTTTTGATAGATGGAACATGTCTCTCTACTTGTCGTCTGCCTGCTTTCTCCAGCTGCTGAGATCATTCTGAATTTAAAAATATGATCAAGTCACTCTCTTTTTTAAGCATGAGGGGAAAGAGGAGAAGAAAGGAAGAAATAAAGGAAGGAGAAAGGAAAAAGGCAATTGTAAGAGGGGAAAAGGAGGGACAGAGGGAGAGGGAGAGACAGTGACAAAGGTTTCGAAAAGAACAAAACACAGAAGGAGAAGAGGAAGGAAGAATAGAAGGAGGATTGCCAAAGGCAAGAGGAAGAGAAGGAAGAAGGGTAACCTGCACAGATTCAGTGTGAACCTGGCATGTTCACATACTTTATTGTATTGAATCCACAGCCCAGCAAGGTGGACGTCATTACCCCCATAGTACAGATGAGGAAACTGAGACCTCATCAAGTTCACACAGCAATTCTTCTGAGTGATTCAAAAATGGAGCACGGTGTCAGCAGAGTCTTAAAGATCATGTGCTTGCCACTGAATCACAGAAGAAAAGACACCCAGAGGTATGATGGCAAATGAGTGGAAACTGGGAGGAGTCAGTTCAGACGGGAAGATCAGGGAGGGCGAGACCAAGTAGCCCAGTTATGCCCAAAGGGGCCATCTGGTGCCCTTTTGTCTTCATTAAAGCTCTGGTTCCTCTCTAACCACTGTGCACACTATTAGTCAGGTTGATTAATTAGACGTGAGTGTACTCCCTACAACCCCCAGAGGGAGTGCCCATAAATAGTGTCTAGCTGTTGCAGCTATGGAACCCGGAAGGAGGTTGTCACAAATCAAGCTTTGTTCTTTGGCTTCTGTTCCTGGGTGGTCAGATGGCCTCAAGGCAGGATTCAGTGGTGAGTTCTCCATGTGCCCAGAGCCTAAGACCCCACCCAAATTTATCTGAGATGCCCTGGGGTAGGGGTCCCAACATAGGAGGCCCATTCGTCTCTGGTCCCCCAATTGACAAAGGACCACAAATCTACCCTTTGACATTGTATCTGCATGAAATTATCTACAAAACCTTCTGTTCACTTTATCTGGTAAGATCTAGAAAGTGCCTGAATTAAAGCTTGAAGAATGAGAGTGGGCGGCTTGGAAGAACACCCAGGAGGAAATAGTGAACACGTTGAAGAAATGAAACGATGCACCTCTCCAACGCTCTTCATGGCGCAGAAGACAGTATTTTCTGGAAAATACGGACACTGATAACTCTGAGTTGAAAAGTTACTCAGATGAGTACCACTTTGGAAGTTTCAGGAATAATATGCCCCAACTTATGTTCTTATATTTTCTTTTTATGTATTTCTAAGTGTGATTCTGTTAAAATCTACACTTAACTGTGTTTAAAATGATCTTTCAATAAACATATAATTAAAATTCTGAGTGATAAAAAAACATTCTTTGCAGTTCAGTTAGTAGCATTTGTTTCCTTTCGTAGTAACGCATTAAATAAGGCAGTGTCCTGCAACGACGGTGTCTGACAGTCTAACAAATACAGTGTGTTGTGGTGATGATTAAACCACGGACTTACAGTAGGCAGGGGTTAGAGACTCCCACCTGATATTTAACAGGTGTGAGGGGCAGAGAGGTTTCCTGCGGGGACCAGGACCCACATCTTGTCATCACAGGACTGGTAATGGGATGCACACAGTTCTGAAGACGAATCTGGCTTCAAATCCCGACTTCCTCCTGGAAGTTCTGTGCCTTGGCCATGTAACTCAACTTCCTTCCCCTTCAATGTCCTCATTTGCAAATTGGGAATAATAATAATCTAGTAATACCTATTCCAAAGGATATCCAAGAAGTATAATGGACACTGTGATGTCTCTGTCACAGGTAAGCACAAAACCAATCCTTCCCTTCTCTCTCTTTTTGTCTGCAAAAGAAAGCAAACTCGTACCTATTCTGGAATAGGGAGTTCGAGAGGGTCAGGTGGATCTGTGTAATAACGTCAAGTTAAATCTGGTCTGGCTGGGGTAACTAGCTGATTTCCTCTGCGGAAGAGGGGTTGAAGACGAAGACTTGATGAAGGGAAGCTTGGTCAACATCCCTGCAACGCTGAGCAAGCAGTTGGCCCTGGAGTCAAGGGGCTGTTGCTGGTATTGTTACTATGGCCCTGAGGCTATTGATTAGCATAGTTGCAAACCTGAAGTTCAGGAAAATTAAGTGACTTGACTAAGATCACTAACTATCTACTGGTGGAACTAGTAGGATTTTGTTTTAGGTGGAGGTGATGAAGCTCATACATAGCAATGGCCCCAAACCCTAACTTTAAGGCAATATAGAAGCACAGACAGCCAATCACCACCCCAAACATGCAGTGGTTAGCACTGGTGACTACAGGACTCTACATTTCAAAACAGTTGTCCAATGTTGTGTGCACACACCCACGTGCATATGTGTGAGTACACGTGCAGGTCTTTTTTATTTTTCTCCATCCCAGTCACCTCTTGAAATGTATTTAAAGAAATTCTAGCCAATTTGGAAACTGAGCACTTTATGGGAAATCAGTAAATGGACATGTGAGAATCTCCTAGCCAAATCCTTCCAGACACGCCAGAGGAAAAGGGTGACAGAGGTGAATGAGGCAAGCTGCAAATTAAAACTGTAATGCCACACACCATCAGAGCTGTGTTCATTAGAGTCCACTGCATTTGTTCAGCAAGTGCTTGATGTACTGAGTCACTAAAAACCCTGCTAGAGTGATGCTAGAGAGGAAGCTAGAGCCCAGGTCGAGACCAGCTGGGATGCTGTGTTAGGAAGTTTGAGTTTCCTGGCTTACCATGTGATGGTACTGAAATCTACCCAATGGTGTGGACATCGTTCTCTACAGCAATCCTGTGAGGCAAGGGTTAGCACCCCTAACGTATAGGGGTCAAAAAGACTGAATGAGGTGCTTTGACTCCACACAGCTAGCGAGCAACCAGTTGAGACTTGAATACTGTTCTCCGGCCTCTCCAGCTCCTCATTTCACTTTCCCCCTCACCCAGGACCCATTGGCCAAAACGACCCACATTTCTCCTTCAGCTCTCCCAGGTCTCTCCGTTGTTGGGGCTTTTGTGCCCTCCCTGCCTTCTGCTGGTCTCTGGTCACCCAGGTCTCCCATTGACTGTCTTTATTTTGCCATTTATCTCCCCCAAAATGTTGTCTCTCGAGAGCCACCCTGTCTGAAGTGCCTCCTCACCCCAATTTTCCTCATCCCTTTTCCTTCCAATTATGTTCTATTTTTTCTTCATAGCACGCACTACTATCTGAAAATTTTACATATATATATATTTTTTTTTCTCTCTTTCTCCTTCAGAATATAAGCTTCATGAACACTGGGCTGTTGTCAGTCTTATTTAGCAATCTATCCTTTGCACTTGACTCATGGTAGAGGCCTAACAATGTTCCTGAAAAAAAAAAAAAGGAATATCCAGTGAGTGACAGTTTGAAGGGCATAGCCTGGGGAGACCACCCTGTGCACTACACTGAAGGTTTGGGGTGAAGCCACCATGAATCGAGAAAAAAATTTTCTGCTGATTTCCCCCATTTGGAACCCCCTTGATTCTTGTATGTCACACAGCATTAGTACTGAGAACTTCAAGGAAAGAAGTCCTTTTACAAAGACAAGAACAAGACAAATAAACATAAGAAAAAAATGTCCCAAAACAATCAAGCAAGATTATGCGTTTAGCCAAGGTCCTTTGAATTTGTCAGCTATCTGCTGAGCACTGGATCTGTCTACGCCAGACATCCCTGGGATGCAGAGATAAACACAGCATGTCCCTGCCCACGTTACCTAAAGCTTGCATCTTTTTATGCCATTATTTTATTTTCTTAACTGTCAATGATGACATTTTATATCTGGGAAAACACACAGTTCTTGAGCAAAACAGTGCTAATCAAATGAGCAGTATAAAGAAATAAAGATAAAATCCTAGAATTTTAGAGTTACGGGGCCACATATATACTTATTGCACAAGTCTTTGGTTTATCGATGGATGACTGAATCAGAGATTTTATGTGACACGTCTAAGGCCACGTGAAAGATCATTGAGAAACTGAGTTCTCCTGATTCATATTTTTAAGTTTTTTCCTGGAGCAGAAAAATTTTAAAATAAGGAAATAGAGCAGATTTCTTTCCTTCAAAGAAATATTTTACCACTTTTAAAGGACATTACAAATCGGATTTGTAATGACTCATGATGTCCACTCAATTAGGTTGTTCAACCGCACGAAAGCCACCGGATGAATTATGTTGAACTCTTTACTGCCCAGTGAGAGCTGTGGCATGTGAATGAGCTTTATGTTTGCTAATCTGTTTCTAGGGTGGTACTGGGATACAACTGTGTCTTTGGCCATTCTTTTCAACCTACATGTATAATGCTCTGTTGACTTGTATTCACCTTTAGATTTAAAAGGTCAATTTTGTCCTCGCTAGTTAAAATGACCATATTGCATAGACGGGCTCCGAAGCTAGAGCTCTATTCCACTGTGTAACAGAGGAGACACCAGTGGAAGCACCATGACTTGGGCTCGTTTGTCTGAACCCTTCCTATTCATAGGGGAATGCCAGCACACCTCATGTGCTAACACTGGGTTTGTGAGTTCCTCATATACATATATTCTTGCCTTCTTACTGCGGACGGAAGAGGTTCTTTAGCTAGAATTTTCCAGAATGTGGTTTGAATGGAATGGATTACTGGGGTCCTTTGTCATACTGATTTCTGTGGGTGCCAGGATCCTGTGACCATTGGCTTTCACGGACTCATGGGAGCTTTTGAGCACAGAGTGCGGGCTGATGACTGAGGCCAAGTGGGGCCAGTGCAGGTGGTGATGGGAATTAGCAACACTTGTTTCTTCCTGTTCTGCTGTGGGATGTGAAACAGGACCCGGGGAAACTGAGCATCAGAGCACTTTTCTGCCTTTTGTGGACAGACAACTCTGGATTTGAGGAAGAAGCTCATTCCAGGGGCTCTAGAAGCACAGCCTACAGCCTAGGGGGTGGCTGCGGTTAGGAGGTGGCTTCTGCAAGGTCTGCAAGCCACAGCTGCAGGAGCCAGCATGAGTCTCTGTTTCCACAAATATTGGGTGAGTCTGTTCTATTTGCTGTTGACATGCTCTTTAATGATGGTTCTCTTGTAGTCTTTTAGTCCACACTGAGTGGCAAGGACACTCACCTTTACAATTCATGCGTGTTGTCAAATGAGAACTGCATTGTTCTGCAACGCTGTGTTTGAAGACGTTTGATTGCATGTGAAATCCATTCATTTGTTGCAAGAAACGTCTTCAATATTTTTGTCAATGAAAGAAGAGAAAGATCTTGCAATTCTGTGAATTTAATTTCAGCTATTACCAATTTTGAATGGTTGTAAAGTGGTTTTACATTTTATTATCACCTCATACAAAGACAGGTTTTAGTTGTGGTGACTATTAAAACTTTGAAAAGACTCATTAAAAAGTATCAATCAGAAATTGTGTGTGGCCAACTCAAGCATGAAAACCACTATAAAATAAATGTTATTAAGAAGCAAATTCAAGTTGCCTATTAGAAATTTGATGGGATTTTATTTGGATGTGTCATACAAGTTGAATATTTAATATCTTTCACAATACTTTCTACTTTATCTTTTCTCGTCATAATTATATTTTATAAGAAAATTTAATGAACTTTTCTCTACAACCAGCACTACTGAATTTTTCTCTACTACCAGCATTTAAGTATCATATTTCCTATTACAGTAAAAGAAAAAAATCCCACACTACACTGCATTGCCCTGCCCTCAGTAGTCCTTTTGCAATTTCCTATTTGAGTAATAATAATGGTTGCTTGTTACACATGACGTACAGATTATTTGAAGAGAAAACTCTCACTGGCTCACACAATGACACGGTGAATAGGTGGAGCGTGTTCTGTCTTTGTGGAGATGAGACTGGGAGACAGTGAGGTGAAGAGTTCTGCCTTCCTTCCTGCAGACTGTGGGTGGTCCATCGCTCTTGCTCCTGTCCTGTGCTTTGCACATGGAGAGGGAGGGCAAAGTTCCTCAAGAAGAGAGATGACGCTGTCCAAACTAGAAAATTAAATGATATTATTGATGATGGCGTTGGTAATTATTTACATGCTTACCATTTTTATTTTCATTTTAAAAATTAAATTTATTGGGGTGACATGGATTAATACCATTAGATAAATTTCAAGTGTCTAATTCTATTGTACATCATCTGTATATTGCACTGTGTGCTCACCATCCAATGCGTAGTCTCCCTCTGTCACCGTAAATTTACCCCTTCTAATCTCTTCACCTTTCCCATCCCCTTTCCTTCTCGTGACCACCATACTGTTGTCTGTGTCTGTGAGTTTGTTTGTTTGTTCATTTGCTGCTTTCTGTTTTATAACTCACCTATGAGTGAAATCATATGATTCTTCTCTTTTTCCATCTGACTTACTGTGCTTGGCATGATACTCTCAAGATCCATCCACATTGTAGCAAATGGCAGTATTTCATTCTTTCTTATATCTGAGCAGCATTCCATTTATACATGTACCACATCTTCTTTATCCAATCATCCACTGAAGACAGATTGTTTCCATGTCTCAGCTATTGTGCAATGAACACAGAGGTACATACTGTTTTCCATAGTGGCTGTACAATTTGTATCCCTACCAGCAGTGAATGAGGATTCCATTTCTCCACATCCTCTCCAACACTTGTTATTTCTTCACTTTTTGATAATAGCCATTCTAACAGGTATGAGATGGCATCACGTTGTGCTTTTGATTTGCATTTGCCTTACAGCTAGTGAAGTCGAGCATCTTTTCATGTATCTGTCCGCCATTTGTAGGTCTTCTTGAGAAAAGTGTCTGTTCAAGGCATTCGTGTTAATAGGTTACTAAACATTAAGAGAAGAAATGGAAGAATAATCCTTCCACTTGTAGATGATGTCTTGCTCTTGAGTGGTGGAATACCCGACTGGTAGAAAAGAGAGCCTCACCAGGTCTCTGAAGAGGGTAAGAAAATGTACATCACCTGGGATAGTGTGAAGTGATGCACTCAGAACAAACATAATTCAAGCCATATGAGACCCACAGTTTTCAAGACACATGTGAGAAGGTGGAAAACCAGGGTTATTGTAACACACAGCTACAATTCTCCAGCCTCTTCTGTTATTGTAAGGTGTCTTATCATAGGCGCTACTCTCTCCATTTTTTCTACTTTTTCTTTAAACTCCACTATCACTTCCTCAGTCCAAGTTAATAGCTTTTAAGTTGGTGTCCCTGTATCTCTTCTCTCTTTTGTTTATCCTCTTCTCCACTGTCAGTGTGATTTTTTTGGCAATACTAATCCGGTCAACAATGTAACACACAACAAATCTGCTAACCCCTGCAGGAAGCTGCCTATTGGTCTTAATGGTTAAGAGAAAAATCCCCAGTACTAGTGCCAGGGCCACACTTGACCCAGAGCCTGCCTGTCCCTCCTTCTTCACGTGGCTCCAACTGCCATCTGTCATCTCCTCACCTGCTCCTCACTGCCCCTGGGTCCCTGCGCCTCTGCCTCTGTTTTCCTTCTCCTCTCTCTTATCACCTCCATCACTCCTGTTCATCCTTAACACCTCTACTTCATTATTCTATGCAAGGGAAGCTTTCTCCGAGGCCCTGAGTCAGTCAACGACTCCTATCACAGGCTCCGAGAAGATGCCATCACTTTTTTCTTGGTTGTGTTTTTTATATTGTTTATTTATTTGGCAGTTATCTGCTTAAGGTCTGTTTTTCTTGCCAGGCCACTTGAAGAAGGACTCTGTCTTTTTCTTTTTCCTTTTTTGGCTTATTCCTGTGGCTTGAGAGCCCAGTATTGAGGCAGCGTAAATGCTTAGTACATTCCGGCTGCTATTTATCCTTAATTTCTTAGTGGATCCTATCTATACACTTGGTGTTCTCATTCATTTGCCCCTTTCCTGACCTCCCGTTTCTGCAGCAGCAAAGACTGATTCCATCACTATGTCCCACTGCTGCCTCCTCTGGGGACAGAGTCCGGCTTCAGCATGGCCTCAAGGAGTCCACAGAGGGGAGGAGTATGGCAACAACAGAGCCTAGGTCTGACCCTGCCCGGACCAAGAGGCTCTGGCTTCCCAAGTGGCTGGTGGGAAGGGCCAGGCAACACAGTCAAGCACTAGGGTGGAGTTGATGGCCTCGGGGCAAACTTGGACCAGTGGGAGTCAGGAGGCAGGAGGAGTGAACCCGTTGGGCTTTTCCAGGGACGTCTTTGTAACCAGTCAACCCTCTCCCTTTATGTTCATCTGAATCTTGACAAGTTTAGTAACACCCACCTTGTACTGGTTTTCCCTGCTTCCCTCTCTCTCTTCCTTTTGTTCCTCTCGCTTGTGCCTGGCATTACAGCCCCAGTAGATGTGAGCAGTCAAGATTGGCCTCAGACTCTTTTCTAGGAAGCCCAGCTTAGATAATTTCCCCTATTATTTTAAATATCATATGCTTTTTTAGGGCCATGAATCAAAGCAATCAGAAAATACGAGACCTCAATGCCGCATTTATTAGTGAGACAGGTTTGTTTTGGGTCTCACAGGCACAAAAACACTGAGAAAGTTATTCCTGAGCTTCAGAGGTCACTTTTAAGCTCAGAGAAGGGAAGGCTGACATGTGAACCGGCTTTCAGGTGGTTGTAGTAAGTGTTCAATAAGAAAACAACCATGCACGTCAGGAAGAGAGGGATTTTTCCAGCAAACGAAGGGCATCAGAGAGAAAGGAAGGTAGGAGAAGTCGCTCCAGGCGGAGGGAGGTGCAGGCACATGCGCGGTGAAGGAAAGCCACAAGAGTTCACTGAGATGAAGTGAAGCTGGGGAGGATGCGGGGTCAAAGCAACAAAGAAACCCTAACTTTGCATTGTGGCCTGGCAACAGCATTTCCGAGAAACACAGTGGAGAAGGAAGCATCAGCATAAAATGAAGGTGGTCACTGAGGGACCTGGCGTAAACTGACTGTTTACTTATTCCCTGCTTCATTTGGTACAAGGATTTCAGGCACTTTGAGCTGCCTAAGTTCATAAATATGAAGAATGAGAGTGGATAGAATCATAAATCATGGCCTTTTTAGATGAGGTGGAACAATTAGAGAGGCTGCTTGTCCTTAGAAACCCTGGGAGGGAAGTGGCAGAGCTAGGATGGTTGATTGACAGCTGAAGCAGCTCTGGTTTTGGTACTTCCTGCATTATAGGGCAGAACTATTTTTAGTAATAACAATGATATGGGATGAATATATTTTATTTATGAGCTAAAACTTGCAGTTGTCAAATAAATATATCACACCTTGCATTTCAAACTCCGTTTCAGTGTTTAAACTTTTAAGCAAAAGTAAGCACTCCGAGGGGTCACAGGGAATGACAGAATTGAGCCAACGCAACTCCCCATCTCCACTGTCCCTGGCCGCGGCTGTTTATTTTTCACCTGTTGGTTAAACACAGGACTATGTACCACCACAGGGGCTGCAGATACAGACTACACCAGCATTTGCTGAGCGCAAATGCTTCCCAATCCTTACAAACTTACTTCCAAACTCAGGGTGTGTTGCTGGGTCAGCCTGTGTCAGGGGAGTCCTTCGGACCCACTTCCATTTCATTAATGGGCAATAAATGCGCCAATTGGACACTTACACAAACATTCGTAGAACTCAACAGTAGTAACAGCTGTTGTTGTGAACTTGGAACAACCAGTAATCTGGGGGGAATGTGTATTTTCCCCCTGACTTTGCAAGTGGATGGTGATGATAAAAGCAGAGCGATGCCTAGCTAGGCTTATTATTAGTTAAAAATTTTAAGGCAGTGCACTTCATTATAGCCATCCCCCACCGTCCCGCCCTGGGTGCCACTAGAAATATGCACATGAATTCTGGAGTTAAAATCCTGCTTCCTCCTTTCCTAGTTTGTGCAATTTTCAGCAACTTGATTAATCACTCAATGCCCCTGCCTCCTCACCTGAAAAACGCAGCCACAGCAGTCACTACCTCATCGCATTATTATGAAGGTTGCATAAGTTAATACACAAAGTGCTCAGATGAGTGCCCAGAGCATAATAAGCACTTAATATACTTTAACTTTTATCTCATCTAGTTCAAGAGAGTAAAGTGAGACCCTGGAGGAAAATGAGCTGGTAGCAGAGATAGGATTGCATCCCACGTCTGCCAGATTTTAACTCAGTTCCCTGAGGTCTAAACAATATTGACTAATATGATCATGGAGACAAAAATGAATGGCTGATAATCCACTTTATAAAGTATTTAAGGAATGAATATTTTCAGAGTGATTCTTGGAATATTTGTTGTTGATGGGGGCAAAGCAGTTAACACACACAAAAATAACACAAGCTAAAAAAAAATCCGTATGCCATATGTTTTGAGTGGCCTTCTCTCTATCAGTCAACAACCATGGACTGAGTGTCCACCATGCTGACCTGTGCTCCGAGGCCATGACCTCTTAGGTCTTCATTCATATTCTAAGAGCCATCGTTCTTAAATATGAAAGCGGACAGGATCTACTTTCCAAGTAAACTCCTATTCAACTCTTTGCCAAATTGCTCTCACATTTCTTAGGAATAATTCCTAGTTTATACTGATTACTCATTTCATTAAAAGTTCCTATGCATAGTCACCACTGTTTTTATCATTCCCATATTATTTCAATTTTTTTCCAGCCTTATTTCTTCTCACCAAGTTTATTTACCTTTCTGGTGATTTTTAATGGTAGCGCCCAATACTTTTAAACAAAATAATTTTACACTGCAGTTGTTGGGAGAGCTCTGTGATTAAAGATGTCTGCTTTCTTTGCCTCTGAACTTCATAATTTTTTTGTAATGTTTTCTATGTGACAGGAGCTGGTAAAGATGAACGAGAAGTTTGTGCCTTCTAGGGGCTCAAAGTACAGATGCAGGGTGGTAAAAACATGCATCAAACATTCACGATATAATGTGACAAGTGTTCTAGTCAAAGTGAGCTCCAAATATTGATGGAACACTCAGCGCTCAATTGATTCTGCCAGGGAGAGTCTGGAAATACACTCCCGAGAAAGTGGTATTTGAACAGGGTCTGGAAGATGAGGTCGCACTTTTTACAATGAAGAAGTTGAAGGGGAAGAACACTCCAGGCCATTCTGTGTGCTTGGGGATTGGCAGGCAAATTTGGCTTTGTCAGAATAGATGGCACCTATGTCTCCTGGGGTAGAGGCAGAAGGTGGTATACTGAGCTATGGAAGACAAGGCCAGTCTACAGTTAGTCCAGAATTCCATGTTCGAGGGGCATCATATAAGGTGAACCTTAAGGTGGACAGACCATAGGATGTGAAGGTTGGTAGTGGCAGGAAATCAGGCTGGGAGGTAAGTTCAAGGTCAGGGAGGATCTTATAAGACATGCCAAAGAGTTTGTCTTTCCTTCCTCCTGCGATCTGGAAGCCTAATGACTTTTTTCAGGAAATGGATATAGATACATTTGGTTGATTGTGGAGGATAAATTTGAGAAAAGAAGTCAAAAAGGAAAAAGTGGTTATGCAGCTCTTTTGGAAATCTAGGTGAAAGATGAATGCCAGCACATGGGCTGTGGTGAAAAAAGAAGCCAGAGTCTCTGCTTTCTCAGGGCTTGCTGGGGATTTCATGGGGGCACAAAACGTGACGGCCATCCCATTAACAGTACTTTAAATTGGCACCGTGCTTTAAAAGAACAGGTGTGACACCAAACCAGTATTTTCTCAGAGCAGACTCTATGTCAGGCACCTTTGGCAGAATGTTGGATATCATTGACTTCAATCTGATTTTGTCCTCCATCAGACTAGCGAGGCAGACAGGGTGTAGTAATTCGTGTTCTGGAGAGGAAGAACCCAGACTGACAGTCTAATGGATATCCTAGTCCACACTGCCAGGAAGGTACAGAACCTGCACTTGTGTTGGACTTCACACTTCTCTGTAGGTGGTCTTTCCGGGGTACTGGGATTAACTCCCCATATGCCAAATATAGGGGTGGGCAAAAGTAGGTTTACAGTTGCAAGTACCCAAAACACAGAATTTATTCCTGCATTATTATTGATTAATTATTGTATTATTTCCATGCAAACAACCGTAAACCTACTTTTTGTCCCCTTGTATGGTAAATGCACAGTGTATGGGGAGCACGTACTGAATGATTTTGGAGGCTGGAGAAAGACACACGAGCGGCATCAGGGAAGTGGTTTTTGGTGGAGGTGGCCTTGGTCTCAGCCTGGAAAGCTGCAGGCTGAAGCTGAACTCCCAAAGACAGAGGAGTGAAGGTGGGGAATGCTCAGTGGGGAGAAAGCATAGGGATTCGTTCCCTCCTGTAATTCCTGGGATGACGTCACTCTGATTTTCATTCATTAATGAATTATGTATTTGACCAACACTCTGTCCCAGGAGCTCTGCTAGGAACAGGAGAAGCCAACATGCATGAGGCCACAGTTTGTCTTTGAAATGAGTCTGTCGTTAGAGTTGACCAGGTGCGGGCCCAGGAGCCCCTGGACCTGGGTTTGAATTGTGATTCCACCACTTAGTAGCAGGGCGGCTTTGGGAGTGTCCCCGAACCTCTCCAATCCTAGTTTCCTCATCTGTAGAGCTGAGTTAGTAATATGAACAAATGGTGGGGTTGCTATAAAGTTTGGAGTTAGCATATTAATATGTTTTATATAATTCAAAGCACAGAGAAGGTGCTAAATGGATGGTAATTATTGTTATTATTTGGGGTTCTTCAATCTAGTAAGGGAGCAGGGAAAGGAATGAGGAAGTGGGAACCGACCTCCAGAAATAAGGGCTGGGAAAACAAGTCTTGATTGCATGGGGAGTTTCTGAAAGATCTGGAAGCACACAGCGGTGATGCCTGCGGGGTTCCTGGAAGTCATCCCGAGAAACTCACCACTCACTTTACAGGTGAAGATGCAAGGCACAGGGCATGGAATTACTTGTTCATGTCCATTCATGTCCTGTTCCTCCAGCTACTGGCAAGAGAGAATATTGCTGCTTGGTAAAAAACAAAATATAGACCTACGTGATGGGAAGGCAAATGCCAGATAATGGTTGAATGGAGGCAGAGAAAAGTCAGTTTGGAGCACATCCACCGCCATTCCCAGAAGTGAAAAAAGAGTGACTTGCCCAGGTCACACTACCCTGAGAAAGATAGAGAAATGCTGGCACTTATACAACTTTTAGGATGACCCCAGGGGTGGGGATGAAGGAGAAAACAGGAGTCTCAGGGCAGCCTGACTGAGATTCTAAGCTCAGTCTTGGGCCTGCCTGTTCTCTGCAGATGTCCTGTGGTGATCTGGCACCTCCAGGAAGGCAAAGTGAACTAGGGCATCACATCTGACCAGAAGCTCCAAAAACCGTAGCAGAAGTAAGAGGCCTGCCCCAGAAATCATACACAGAACACTACAGGCAGAAACACAAGTTTAAAAGGGTATTTTGTTCTTTGTATATATATTTTTAATTCTGACCCTTTTAAACTCTAATTTTAAGGTCATAAAAAATCCATTTCAGGCTGGCATCTAAGATCATGCTTCTCAAAGATAAAACATGGCCCACCACCTCTGTTCACCTTCCAGGTTTTATTCTGTGCTCGAAGTGGCCCCAGCGGGGCCCTGCCTGAGCACACAGATGGCTCGAAGTTCAAAATCAAAATGATTTTATCTGCTCAAGCCTGATAGCACACAATGGACCTTGTGTGGTTTGCCAAGTGAACCCACCACGTGCTGTTTGCCAAGGGGCTGGAGGTAGAGTGTCTGCTTCGTGAGACTGGGGACAGTGCAAACTTAGAAAGCTCCCAATAGAGTGGACCCTTCACTGTATCACGTTCATGGATCAACCTGGTTCCTGGTGTCCCCATAGCCACGTGTGACAGCTCAAATGTGGGGGGGGCTCTGCCCACAGCCCCCTCCCCCCCACCGGCTGCCACAGATGAGAATAAGTCTATCAAGACATGATCTGCTTGGGGAGGAAAGGTGGCTGATCTCTCAAAGGAGAAGGACCAAGAGCCTTTTCCTCAATGGGCTTTTATTGGGTTCATTTTGCACGGGAATACAGGTAAAGCTCATCAATCATTGTCAGGCAGTAAGGATCAAACAATAGATAACAAACAAAGAACTCTGAGGGCTTATTCTGAGTCAGGGTCAGTTAGCTAAAGGGTTATAAAACTTTGGGAAACAAACTCATTTCAGGCTTGGACCCTTATCATTTAAATTGAGGGTATTAGCAAAGCAGGTTTCACAGGGTTTTATGCATTCTTTCTTAGGCCTGACCTCCCCAGGGAACCTGCCCTTTCCAGCACTGGACTGCACCGCCCTCTGTCATTGTTTTGGGCTTAAGTCAGGCAGGGGAAGTAAGGCAGCCAAGAGATTAGGAGACTTCTTGCAGACAGAATGAGGACTCAGGCTATGTCAAAGCCGAGGGGGTGAGGGTTCATCACCACCTTTTTCTATAAACCCCCAAGTCCTTCCCTGAGGGCCTCTTTGTGACCATGCCTGTCTTAGATCATCCCTCCCTTGAGGAATCTTACCTGTCATTGGCTAACTGGTCAGGCTCAGGGCCAAGCAGGGTAAAGTGGGCAGGGGCAGCACCCCTGCCAGGGAGATAAGCTTTGTCTCCTTAGTGGCTTATGGTTGCAAGGTCTCTGACTCAGCCTTAGCCATGGGGGGTTTACAGCTTCTGAAACCAGGCAGGGAGGTTCCCAACACTGGATCACTCTGATACCAGTGATCAAACACACTTTTCGTTCTCAAAGTGAAAATTACTTTATTGCTAGAGTAACAAGTAAACTTTTGTTGTGTAAAGTCTCTGAGACTTTAGAGTTTTTCTCACAGCAGCACGATCTAGACACTGTCCTGGAGGCTGGATAGTCCAACTCTCAGCCACCACTCCTTGACGTCCAGTGATGTGAGACATACTTTGACCCCTGTTTGTCCTTTTTAAGATACGGCTTTCTTTGTTAACATGCCATGTTCCTGAATGGAAATTACTTTGAATCTGCAAAAACACAAAGTTTATTTTAAGTGAAGTCTTCATGGTTCATTTTTTTTTTCCAATATACTGTTTCTATTTTTTTCAAAGATAGTCCAGCACAGTGATGGCCATCAGTGGCTTTCATCCCCTCCTTGGGGTTATACAAGGATACACTAGAATTCTTTAACTGTTCCAACAAGTTATCTTTAATCTTACACGTTTCTTTTGAGTTTTAGCTTCCTCTTGTGTTTATACCCCTAAAATGACCACAATCGTGTTTTCTAATGAATTTATATTGTTTTAGTCTACCCACAAGTTTATCCCTTTTTATGCTCACCGTTCTCCTTTGCAGCTTCTATCATCCTCCCTGGCTTAGTTTCCTTGTTTCCGAAGTGTGTCCTTTGGTGGTTTTTCTCAGTGGAGGAGTCTCTTAGGAGTCACCTCTCTCACATCTTGTCTTATAACTTCTTTAGTACACTTTCATTTTTGTCCAGGCTGACAATGATTTCTCCGCAAAAAAAACAAAAACCAAAAAACTCATAAACATGGACAACACTATGGTGATTGCAAGAGGAAAAGGGTGGTAGAGGGAAGGTAGAAAAAGGTAAAGTGGGAGACAAATGATGACAGAAAGAGACTTGACTTTGGATAGTGACCACACAATGCGATATACAGATGCTGCATTATAGAAGTGTACACTTGAAACCTATGTAATTTTATTAACCAATATTGCCTCAATAAATTCAATAAAAAATTTAAAAAACAGTTGATGACATAATTTTGTATTTTATTTGTTACTGATATTTCTGTTAGGGAAGCTACTTACTGCTAGTTTGATATGTATATTTTTCTTAGCTAATCTTTATCTCCCTGATTGCTTGCAAGACCTCTTCATCTCTTCTTTTCCCTTTATCTTTGCATTTTTTCATTAAGATGTCTAGATTTGCATTTACTCTTATTTATCCTATACATAACTCACTGGTATTTTTAATGCAAAAATTTATGCATTTCTACAATTCTGGAAAGTTTCTACATCATCACATCTTTTCTCTCCCTAAGCTCCTTCCTTGTGAAATAACTTAGTCACATGCCAGAACATTACAATCTATCCAGTTCTCATCCATTTTGTTCTCTCTGCTGCATTATGGGTATTTTCCTCAGATCTACTTTTCATTACCCAGTAATTGCTAAAGAATCAGTTGTGTTTTAATTTGCTGATCAACTTGTCCACTGAGTTCAATTTTAGGACTCTTTTATTCATTTATAGAAGTTCTATGTGTCTGTTCTTTCACAGCATTCTTTTCTTATGTTTCCAATTTTTTCTTTTATGTCTGTGATCATTCAACGCATTTATTTTACAGTCTCTCTTTTGTGTTTCTATTATTTGAAATGCTTGGTGTTCTAAACCAATTTGTTTTGTCTTATGACATTGCTCATGGTTTGTGTGCCTGTCATGTGAACGAACAAGTTCAGCAAAGGGTTAAGAATGCACTCTGGGGCCAGAGTGCATGGGTTTGACTCTCAATGTGGCTATTTGTTAGCTGAATGAACTTGAACTAGTTATACAAATTCTTTATGCTTGACTCTCCTCAAATATATAATGAGCATATTAATAGAACTTATCTTATTGAGATACTGTGTAGTAATTTTATATTTAAAATAATCAGAAAGAACCTGGCACATAAAAATTGCTCATAATGTTCTGTTATAATCATCTCGTCATCATCATCATCATCATTATCATCACATCAGCATCACATCATCATCATTATCATCATCATCATCTATTTGGTGTGTGAACTTATCTTCAGAAGGACTTTATGTTTCTCAATCCTGTGAGTCCTGGGGTGGTAGACCTTCTGTACATGGTCATTTTCTATTAATTTTTCTCAGGCTGAGAAAGATCTTCTGTTGGAATTTGTCATATTTTATTTTATTTTGTTTTATTTTTTCTTTCTTTTTATTCTCATTTATTCTATCATAGTTGCCCCAATTTTCCCCATTTGCCCTCCTCCACCCAGCCCACCCCTCACTCCCACAATCAATCCCCACTCCATTGTCCATGTCCATAGGTCATTCATACATGTAACTCTTACCCTTCTTTCCACCACTCCCCCCTTTCCCGTCCCTTTGGCATATTTTAATGTACGGGGCTTCGTGTTGCTGATCCATGGGGCAGAGCAAACTGAATGCCCAGACCTTAGGATTAGCAGACTCATATGTGGGTTTCAGGAGGTCAAATAAATAGTAAGTTAATAAAAATAGTAAATATATTAGAAAGGCTTACCATCCAGTCATAAACACAGAAGCCCTCTACAACATTTAGACTATGGGCAAACCAAGGGAGATACATGCTTTCCGTGGCTTGGCAGACCCCAAAAGGTAGGGAAAAATGGGAAATGCTGAAGTAAAACATGCCCAATTCATTGCCCAAACTCCCAGTTAGATAAGATGCTGTGCCTTTCGCAGAAAGACAAAGGATGAGGAGAGGACAATCAGGTTACACTAAAGGAAGCCCCTCTACATAGAAACAGGGAACCAAGGAAAAGGTTTCCCTACCATATTATGACCTACCCTGCAAACCAACACCCCATGAAAAATTCATCTGGCTTCCAGGACAATTAGCTGTGTGTGTGTGTGTGTGTGTGTGTGTGTTGTACTATGCTGTGTATGGCTACCTAGGCTAATAGGTGGTTTTTACAAGTCTACACTTTTATTTAGGGTATAGTCTTTCAAAGGCTTCTGTTTTGCAGGGGTCTCAGTTTTGACTTACTGCCTTTTGCACCTTAAACCCTAGAATCTGTCTAAGAATGGATGTTAAATCCGTGTCAAGGGTTTACTAGTTGAGCAATCCCATGCCTTTCCTTTAATGAAAGCTCAGCTATACATTTAAAGGAAGATTTATGTTATTTTCTCTAGCATTTTTAGGCATTTTGAAATGAAGTAGTGTAGATAATCCATGTCCTGTGTTATTGGAAGCTGAAGACTCCTGTGATGTGCTCTGCACAGGAACACCTGCCCACTTCATGCATGTTTGTAGTTGTGCCTTTTTCTTGGGGTTTTTTTTTTTGTCTCTATTTTCTCCTGTCTGTTGATCTCCCTACTACCTCTCTATCTTTCTGTATTTCATTGCCTTTCTATTATTCTCTGTCTCTCCCCAATCTTTCCTGCTTGAATTATTTCCCTCTGTTGGCTTCATTTTCCCACTTTTTATGATCTTGTTACAAATATTTTATCCCTAGAGTCTAGCTTAGTCTTTGGCACAGAGTGAAAATTCATGCATATGTATTGATTGAAATAATACATTTCCTCCTTTATGGACAAGGCAATTTGCTGCCTTGGATCTAAATTGAAAATGTAAGTACCTAGAAGACCCCCCTACTATCATACTACTCCTATTAGCATCACTGTCATCATTATGACAAATATCATATCAATTGCTTAAATATATTTAATGTTTATTTTCATCCAGGGATTTTTCTAGAAACTTCTAATGTATGAATTCATAAAACTCTCACAATCTTGGAGGAAAGATACTATCATTACTACCCTCTTACTAATGATGAAATTAAATAACTTGTTTTAATGAGAAGTTAAATAACTTGGTTCTCAACTGCAAACAATTTTGTCCCCTGTTCAGGGGCATTCGTTAATATCTGAGAATGGTTTTGGTTTTCATAACAGGGGCAGGAAATGCTATGGGCGTCTCCTGGGCAGCACTTGTGGATGTCGCTAAGAGTCCTATAATGTACAGCCATCTGTAATAAAGAATTATCTGGTCTCAAATGTCAACAGTGCAAAAGTTAAGAAACACTGGGGCTGAATAAAATATATAAGCTTTCATCACTTTAAATTTTACATGCATTTTATTTTGTGTATTTCTGTATTTTTATAAATAGCATTTATCTGCATTGTTTAAAACTAATCTGTCATTCTTTGTCTATTAATGGGTGAATTTGGTTAATTTATATTTATTGCAGTTATTGATATAATTGGGTCTATACCTACCACATTAACTTATTACTGTAGTCTGCTACTTTAATCCTATAGTACCTTCCAAATTTGATATTTATCTCGTAAATTCTCCTTAACATCTTTGTGGATAATAGAAGAAATTGAACACAGAGAAGATATTAATTGGGAATGAAGTGTTTTGGGGGAGGAGAACCTTTCCTTTTGGCCCTATATTCAAATTAAATGGTAGGATCAGATAATTTTAAAATTCTAATTATAAAGTAGACAATATTTTTGTAACAGAAACATTGCTGCTGCTTGCTGAATGTTGACATTTGCACACACATTTTGCACGTTCTTACACATAAAACATATGGCTCCTTTTGACCACTCCAAGAGTCACTTCCGGACTGAAGAGTGTGTGAGTGATGCTCCATCTCTCTCTCTTTTTCTTCCATGAATAATAACTATCATTCCTTTTGAGATGATAAAGTCTTCATCAGTCTGGGTTTCTAGCCACTCTATTAGCAAGATTCTCTGGGGAACATCTGTGGGAGCAATAATCTTTTTTATGTTCAGCCACTGAGATTTTGTTATTGCAGCACAGTCTACGTCATACCTCCTGAGTGTGACAGTTAGCTGAGAGAAGGTCTGATCCAGGATCTGCAAAAGAGTGGGACATGCAGAAAGAGGATGGTAGAATTATTCACCACCTTCATTGTGTTCCTACATCATTTGGTTCTTACCTCCAATATAACATGTGCCCAGGTGAACTGTGGTGTCTACTTTCACCCAGTGCTCATCTCTACCAGACTGTGAGATCTTGTGGTCAGGATTTTGTGTCAGGATGGCGTCTTATTCTTCCTAATACCCACTGATTTAACAGGTGTAGTAAGTTCATGGATTCTGAGCAGCATAATGAACATGTAAATATATGAAAGCGACAGACACAGGACCCTACGAACAATTGGATGAACAGAAAATGCTTGGTGTGATGGAAATATCCGAATGCATGAAAGAATGAATGAGGCCATTGTGCACAAGGAAAGAGGGGTGGCAGATACAAGAGTTGTAAACAGAACCCTAAGAGTGAGTGTGGGAGGGTCTGAGACAATCTCTATGTGTTTAATGATGTGCATGGCGCACCCAATAGTGTTAAATTTGCTGGGACACAGGAAGGAAGGTGACAGGAAACCACCTGCAGCCCATGGTAGTGTTGCCCTTGGTGGCGGGGGGAGGGGTAAAATTTTCAGGGACTCATAAGGAGGAGTTGCTTAACTTACTGAAGGTATGGGGCTAGTGGCAGCATATATTAGGAAAGAAGTTGTTACCAAACTCTTTGTATGTCCAGGGCCTGAGGAAAGCTGTCAAACTAGGATGGGGAATGTTTGAGGAAGGGTAGGAGGATAATGATTTTGGAGCCTGCACTAACCTGATGAGACGTCTCAGGTCTGGCTTGGAGTCTGGGATGTGGGTGAGCCCAGGACCTAGGGTAGTAGCCTGGGTAGAGGGCTTAGTCTGGTTACTATGTTTGGATCCAACGTTGAGGGAGGCTCTGCTTCACAACTGAGAGAACTCCTCATGTAGCTGTTGATACCCCTGTACCCCAGCTTTCCAAGTGAGTCTGGAATGTCTCTTGGTTTCTATGCATCTACTCTGAGATTGCTACTGGGAACAACTCCCTTCAACACTTGATTTATTTTTGTGTTGTACTTGCTAGATTACTGGTTGTGGGATGGAGGTGGGATAGTTGGAATGCTCAAGCATTGCATCCTGGGAACAGAAGGGGCCATTTTATTTGACCTCTGAGCTATGAAGGATGTGGGCTGCACTCTGGCTACTAATTCCAGGGCCTCACACTTATTGGACAGTTCCTGGAGGTATGGGGGCTCTAATAATAACTTTTTCATAAAAGCAAGACTTCTGACTTTAAACTCAGCCATGAGATTTTGTGAAAATCATTTAACTTTTCCAGATATCAGCTTCCCCATCTCAAAAATGTGGATAATAATTCTACAGCTTCACAGAGCTGCTGTGAGTATAATGAGTGAATGCAAGTAAAGGGCTTAGGATAACCCGACAGGGTGAGTCCTCAGCCAATGTGATTGATTTCATTTAATCCTCACCACAGGTCAGTGGGCACCATCGCTGTCCTCAGTTTCCCCCTACAGAAGCTGAGCCTAAGTTTATGAGGCTGATAGGTGATGAAGCTAGTATAGGACTCTCTCTGTCTGACACTGGACCCTAGATTCTGAGCCACTACTGGGTTAAATAGTATCCCCTCCAAATTCTAACAACCAAAATGTCCAAGAGGGATAAAGAAAATGTGGTATATCCATACAACAGACTACATTTCAGTTTTAAAATAGGAGAAAATTCTGCAATAACCGACAACATGGGTGAACCTTGAGGACAATAAGTGAAATAAGTCAGCCATAGAAAAAAATGCTACATGATTTCACTTATAAGAGGTGCCTAAAATAGTCAAATTCACAGAATTAAAGAGCAGAATGAAAAGGTTTTCAGGGGCTGGGGAGAGGAAAATGGGGTTACCAATCAATGGGCATAAAATTTCAGTGACACAAGATGAATAAACTCTGATAGATGTGTACAACAGTGTACCCAAAGTCAACAAGCATATATTGAACCCTTAAAAATTTATTAAGCAAGTAGATCTCATGTATTAAATGTTCTTATCACAATAAAATAAAATTTAAAAAAATCCTGGAACCTCAGAATATGACCTTATTTGGAAATAGGCTCTTTGCAGATGTAGTTGATTAAGATGAGATCATACTGGATTAGGGTGGGCTCTAAGCCCTGAGGCTTGTGGTCCTTATAAGAAGAAGAACAGAGACACTGACCTATGCAGGGGGAGAAGGCCAGAGACAGAGGGAGGCGGATATTGGAGTGATGCTTCGACAAGTCAGAGAATGCCAAGGATTGCTGGCAGCCACCGGAAACTAGGAAGGACTCTTGCCTAGAGACTTCAGTGGGAGTGCGGCCCTGTGGACAGCTCGGTTTTGGACTTGGCCTCCAGGACTGTGAGGAATTAAATGCCTGTCATCTTAAGCAGCCTCACTTGAGGTGCTGCATTGTGCCTGCCCTAGGAAATTAATACAGCCACTGTGCACCCCACTGACTGCTGATGTGGGTCAGCCCAGTCCTCCAGATAAAGCGCCTTTGGGGGGCAAGAGGATGTGGATTCTCTGTGGAGCCTTTTCTACACCTGACTGGCAACGTTATTTTTAACTTTAGCTTGTGAAACTCACCATGAGGAATTTTCTCACTTTCCATAAGAGTCAGACTTTACACCCCAACATGCAGGTGTATGTTAAAAATGGCAGAATTTTAAAAAATGGCAGAATTATAGAAAGGGTTTGTGAAGATAATCTTAAAGGTAAAAGAAACATTTGATAGTAATGAACCCAAGGCAAAATCCATCATCATCATCATCATCATCATCATCATCATCAAAAGAATTCCAAACATTATTTTGCCCAGCACTACGCTAAACACTGTTAGTGCATTATCACGTTTAATCCTCATTATATGCTCTGAGGTAGCCGTTAGCATCCCCACTTACAGGTAAGAAGACCACTGCAGCACAGAGTATAAGCAGCACATCACATAAGGGTGAAAAAGCACAGCTGGGCCAGGGCTCCAATCCGTTGCCCTTCAATGTCTGCCCTGGAGGACAGAGCTCCCAGGGATGCTTCTGTGAAAAGATAAATGGCTAGAAACCATAAAAGCCTCATTTGCATCTAATGGTGCCCCTTAAATCAGATGAGGATGGAAATGCCACCATCCTCTCTGAGTCCCACAAACTTTGGCTGGAAGTAAGTAAAATCAGATTGATTTTTTCAGCTTGAGAAGATACAAAAGAAAAAGAGAGAACAAGAATCAAAGGTTAGTTGGAAATCAGAGGCTAGAGATATTATTTGCATATTCCATTAAAATAACTTATTGAAAAGATGTCAGAGAGTATTTCTGTGGTTCAATGTAGATAAAATTTTTTATAGATAAATACACTAAATTTTAAAACTAGGAGGGAAGTTACAACTTAGTGAGGACCTGACACTAATGTATATTTTCACACTGATTCTTACTACAACTTGCAAAGTAGATTCAAATATCTCTATTTTGTAGATGATAATGGTGGAGATTGGAGATGTTATGTGACCTGTCTGAGGTCACGAAATGCTCATTTTTCTGACTCTGAATAATTCTTTATTTTATTTTTTAATTGTTATTCAATTACGGTTGTCTGCATTTTCTCCCCATCCCTCCACCCCACCCCACCCCACCCCAAGCGAGCCCACCTCCTTCCCCCACCTCTACCCTCCCCCTTGATTTTGTTCATGTGTCCTTTATAGTGGTTCCTGTAAACCACTCTCCCCACTGTCCCCTCCCCACTCCCCTCTGGCTATTGTTAGATTGTTCTTAACTTCAATGTCTCTGGTTATATTTTGTTTGCTTTTTTCTTTTGTTGATTATGTTCCAGTTAAAGGTGAGATCATATGGTATTTGTCCCTCACCGCCTAGCTTATTTCACTTAGCATAATGCTCTCCAGTTCCTTCCATGCTGTTGCAAAGGGTATAAGCTCCTTCTTTCTCTCTGCTGCGTAGAATTCCATGGTGTAAATGTACCATAGTTTTTGGATCCACGCATTTCCTGACTCTGAATAATTCTTAAAATGAATGTTCCAGAAGTTGTTTTAAGGATTTAACATAGATTGATTCATTTCATCCTCACAGCAACCTTAAGAGGCAGGTTCTGTTACTGTCCCCACTTTGAAATGGGGGTGTTCAGATGGGCTAAATGGGTGTTTCAGGTCACCGTGTGGCAGAATTGGGATTGGAACCCAGGGGGTCTGGTTCCTGCACCTGCAACCTCTTCTACATTCAAACAAGCAGCAATTGTAGCAGTAATAGTAATGAAAATAATGTGTAACAAGGTTAGGAAACTTTTCTAGGTCAGAATTTTTTTATACTGCATTATAAAGCTGTGCCTTCTTTGATAATACAAGTTCTGAATATGTATTATACATATGCATACACACAATGCATATATAATTATATAATTTCATTAAAAATAATATAGGCCATTGAAAGGCACTATTGGAATATGGAGATAATTTACATAAACTATAGATATTTAAGTGTGAAAAGGAAACAGTAAGAATGAGAAAAATCTAAAGAGGAAAAGCAAAACTCAGGGTGCTGAGAAATTTACATACTGACAGCAAGTTTCTTTGAATGGAACATAAAATGTATGTAAATTGGCCTGCCTATTTAAGAAAAAGATATGCAAATATATGTCCACAGAAATCTGCTACCCTTCATGCTGAAGTAGAATAACAAGATGCTTAATTTTCACTCAAATTATTTTTCTTCTTTCCACAATGTTTCCTCAGAAAACTCTAGGTCCAGATTCTTGCATATCTAGCATTTAAATGATGTATTCATCCATGTGTCCATTTTCCACGAACTCCAAGCCAGGCATTAGAGAGGATGCTGCAGTTGCAAAGGTCAGTAAGACACAGAAGGAGGGTCCTAAGATGCTCAGAGTCTCACAGGAGACAGAACATGTCCACAGACCTCACGATGCACCGTTGGGATACACGTCATTGAATTCTCTTATAAGAAACGGTGGGTCTGAGGGGGCTGAGAGGTACTCTGTTGATACATTTTGTGTCCCCTGATGGTCTCAAGACTGTCAGCACCCTACTTTGTCAACTCTCCCACTTTTTCTTTGAGTTCCCTTCTCTCATTGCCTCTAGCCCATTTTTTCTAAGTCCCATTTTGGGTTCAACACCTCAGGTGTCTCCTGATTGTCTTCAATCCTAACCAAGTTGTCAGAAGGGAGGTGAGATTTGTACAGTTCTTTCTGGGTTTTTCCCTCAATGATTCTGTATTGAGCTTAATGCAAACTGGGTTACAGGAATAAAATCTAAAAACAAATGAACACACAAAGGATTGATTACCCTTCAGAGAACATGGGCTTTGGGAGGGCAGACATGAATCAAAATTCCATTTAGTCCCTTCTTAAGAATGTGATTGTGGGTAAGTCACAACCACTTTGGAACAAACCAGAGGGAATGCTTGCTACTTTGAGGGGTTTTGAGGAGGAATGAATGAAACCAATGAGCAAAGCAAATTTGTATTTCCACCCTAGAACCTTCCCTCAATCTCCCAGCTCACAGAAACACCTGACTACCTGAATATCCAAGATTAATCTCAAAACAGGTTTAGAACTGGACTTCAGATCTCCTCCCCTGAGCTGCTCCACACCCACCCTTACCTAAATCAGTTGATGACTTATCCTTTTAGTTGACTCAGGCCAAAACAGTGGAGTCACCTTTGACTCCTCTCCTTCACACGCCACCTTAGGTGCATGACGAAACCTTGCTGTATCTACTTTCGACTACTTTCTTCCTCTGCTACCACAAGGGCCCAAGCCACCACACTCTCTGCCTGAGTTACTGCCACCACCTCCACACAAGTCCCCTCAGTTAGAACGTGCGTGCCCTCGTACAATGGGTTCTCGACAGAGAAGACAATGTGTTCCTTTAAAATCATAAGCAGGTCATGACACCTCTCAAAACCTTACAGCAGCTCTCCATTTCACTCACAGTAAAACCCAAAACCTTTACAATGACCTACAAGGCCTTGTGTGAATGGCCCCTCACTTCCTCTCTGACCTCACCTCCCTACTGCCTCCTTGTCCCCGCCCCCTCGGATCCAGTGGTGCTGGCCTCCTCCCTCTCCCCCGAGTATCCCAGACATACTGCCTCCGTGGGGCCTCTTTCCTCTGCCTGGCACCCTCTTTTCCATGTCGTTTCATGCTAATTTTCCATCTTTTCAAGTCTTTGCTCAGCTGTCAACTTCTCAATGAAATCTAACATGAATTTAACACTACGATCCCCTCTCCAGGACTCTGCCTCCTCCCCACCCTGCTTTCTTTGTTCTTTTTAGGGAACACCTGCCACTTTCTAACAAGCCAGGACATGTACTGATTTATTGTGTTTGATGTTACCTCCTGTATTTCCCTTCGCATAATGGAAGCTCCTCTTAGGACAGGCGTCTTTATCTGTCTTGCAGGCTGACATGCCTAAATCCGAGTCCAGAAACAGAGTGGGGGCTCCTGGCATAAAGCAAGTGCTCAGTTGTAATTAATTTTCGCTCTTCTGCCTCGATTGCCAATGAAAAGGTACATCCAGTGGTAAATAAGTGAGTTCTAGGATGCAATGTACCACCTGAGGACTACAGTTAACACTGCTGAATGATGGGTAGAAAAGTTGTTCAGAGAGGAGGCCCTAGGAATTCTGTTTTCATGGTACCTCTGTGAGATGATGGATGTTAACTAAGCCTATTGTGAAAATCCTTTCACAACATAGGCAGGTCAAAGCATCATGCTATACACCTCCCACACTGACAGTGATGTATGTCAATGACTTTTCAGTAAACCCGGAAAGAAAAGTGAAAAGCTGCAGAATGTTTGTGAGGAACGCCAAAGGAATGACCGCCAGCCACCTTTGCTCTGAGCCCTGGCCATGACAGGACTCTGTTCAGTCTGGGAGATTATCCACGCCCCTACGGTGGCACTTTCCATCTGGAGAGACAGTCGTTGTTCTTGGAGTGGGTTCATCTCTCTTTGGACGGACGCCATGTTTCCTCCTGGTTACGCCGGATGCCACATTCCACCGCATCCCATGAACAGAGGCATTGTGCTCCTCACCGGGAAAAGTGCTGATTTTCTTCTCAGGGCAGACGCTGTGCCCTCCAGCCCCCGAGTGCCACAGCCTTCTTTGTTGAAGGGATTTTTCTTGCCTACGTGTGAGATGAGTTTCTTCCTTCCTGGTTCCATTGTTGTGGCTTCTCAGCCTCTCCCAGGCTGCCTGCTCTGTGACTTTCCCCTTCCGACGCCAGGTCTTGACAAGGGCTGACTGTAAGGTGGAGTCTTCATAACAGCAGGTTGCCCACACAACGCACGTCATCTCACAGTTTATAAAGCACCTTCCTGTCCCTGGACTCCACTCACTCTCACAAAGCGACTGGTCCTGCTGGTGTTGGTTGAAAGGACATGTTGTTTAGAAAGAGATGGCCTTCTGTTGGAGCTGGCCCACTTGTTAGCTGTGTGACCTTGGATGTCCCACGTGGCTTCTCTGAGCCTTCTTTGAATTAGGGCTAATGATAGAGTGACTGTAAAATGTGTCATCCAAACCTAGATAGTTTTGAGTTTGGAAGTGAGTACTTCTAATAATCGTATGAGGTACAAGCACACACTGACTCTGCTTTGGGCCTGTCAGATATATGATTTAATGGTAGTATTAGCATGAATGGTAATACTTGCTAATGGTAATCCTTCTATCACTTCCAGTACTAATGCTAATACTAATAACAACTACTACTGATGATAGTAATACTAGTCATAAACACTTATATCACCAAGTGATTGTGAAGATTAAACAATAGATGTTAAAAACACTTACATACTGTTAAATGTTAAATAAATGTTCAGTGTTTAATTAAAGCCTGGGAAGAAAGATTGAGTCGCTCACTCCTGAACAGGCAGCTGTGTATTGAGGTGCTGGTGGACTTTTCTAGAGTTCCCCAGCTGTTAAGTGGCAGAGTGGGGTTCTAACTCAGTTTAAAGTTGATGCCTCTGTTTCTTTCTCTCTTTTTTTTTGCAACATCCGGAGGCGCGATCTGTTATCCGCCTGGAAGTTAGCCAAACCTGTTTATTCAGTGATGAGCTCTTGGAAGGCAGGGCCTGTGTCCTGTTTGTTCACCTGTGTGCTCTCAGTTCCTTTGAGAACACCTGGCCCCATGCATGGATGTACCAGTGCCTGGATGAACACACTGGCAGAGAGTCAAGTCCTGACTGAGGGGTATGCAGACAGGTACTTTCTTTTCCTACGAAGGCAGTGGAAGGAAAGACTGAGGATGTGGGCACGCATCAGGGCGAGATTCTGTGTTAGCTGAAAGCATCCAAAGCCCAGAACGGTGGCTCTAACATCTGTCTGGTCTGTTCATATTTCTGTTGCCAGTTTTTAGCTCAGTGCTTACATTTAGCAGGAAACAAATGCTGTGGAATGAATCAGGGCCCACAGTTGCAGTCTATTTGACATGAAGATGAACATGGGCTTTTCCAGAAAAAAAAAAAAAAAACAGTCAAGTGGTGATAAACTTGGGCTAAGAGAACCAAACACCCGGAAAAGTCGCAGGCAGAGGGCAGCAGACAACCCCAGCTCCAGACCTGCTCCTCTGTGAGCTGCAGCGCTGTGCACTGGGTGCTTCCAGGCCCTGGATCCCCACCAGCAGGAGGTCCTGCTTGCCTGTGCTTTTGCATGGGGCTCACTTGAGCCTCCTCAAAAGTGCATCGCAGCTCTCCTACACCACACCTCTAAGGGCAGCATTTGCCAGGATTCCAATCCATGTGCATTCCACTAAACTAGCATGTCTTCAGCTACTCATCTCTTCTAATTTAGCTTTCCACAAAATTTCAATTAAATGAATCGCCAGGAAGTTTTGCACACCAGACACCTGTAACTATTCCCCAGTCCAAGTGTCTCCTTTGTGAAAAGTAAGAGCAGACCAGCATGTCCCCCAATTGCTATCCCACACCATCAGCAAGAGGCTCCATGAAAAAGTCCCCCTGGATAATAAGATGAGAAGATGTGATGCAGTATTTTTCTACTTTACAAGTCCCAAAGTACCTTAGGGGCTCTGGGAATCCTTCCATACAGAAGCCTGTTAAACTCTGTCGATGTAATGTTCTCTGCATTTTATCTTCCAACCCCCCCCCCCCTCCCACCAAATAATAGCTTGTAGTCCCTGTGTTTAGTCCAACACCCAGTGGACAATGCTGGGTGGAGATAATTTCCAATGCTCTTTTCAACTCTGAAATTTTGGAAATTGGAAATTTTATTGATCTACTTCAAGAGCAGCAGTGGCCTATCTGGTGAACCCTAAGGAAATGCTCTTGGTTACTAACCAATATTTGGGGGATTTTTACTACCTTTTTACAGCTGAGCTTAGGATGTTGACATGGATTATTTAAAAAATGTGGACCCTTCTCATCTAGAGCCGTGTCTTTAAGAAGCTGTCCGAGGTGCGGATCCCTGACATGAGTCCTTCATCTGCTCCTCCTGAGCGAAGTGTCTGTAAAGAGGAATTCTAGCTCAGAGGAGCCCCTGGGAGGCATGAGGTTCCATAGTCCAGATGATTCCCTAGAAGATGAGACCGGGAAACCATTTATTACATTTCAGCGGCTGGTTTGGGGCTGGGGGCAAGGGTGCATGTGGGGTCTAGCCTGCAAGCCTCAGAGATCCTCAGACGGTAAGAATTGGCACCTTTTAGGAAAGAGACTTTAGATGACGCAGAGCAGGCAGTCTGTGTCCCAGGCCAATGTGTCTTCTCTCTTTATTTCTCACTTTGTTGGATCATGCTCATTGGCCATATGAGTATTAGTTTTAAGTTACCCCTCTCAGCTTTTCCAGGTGACCTCAGTGACCTGGATCACTTTTATTGCCGTGGTTCAGTGTATAGTTATGTTCAGTGGTAACACAGGGCAGGGAAAAAGAGGAAATGGGCGACTAACTCCAGCTCTGGGTCTCCACAAGGGAGTACTGTTCCTTCACTTGATCTAACAACTGCCAGAGACACAGCCCCTGGCTAGGCTGGCGGAGCAGTCTCTTGTCTTCCCCAGAAATGGGCCTCCATTGAGATGACTCTCTGAGGTGGGATTCAGAATGATTCTATGGACAGAAGACAGTGGAGAGAAGCTGACCACAGCAAAAGCAGAGCAACAGAAGGCCTGGTCCCAGTGCGGGCCCTGTGACCTACTAACTTGGGCTGTGAGCAGGGTTCTAGGCCTCTGGAGGCTCAGATGAGATCTGGCTTTCGTGGAACTTATATTCTCATGGTGGGTGGAGCGACAAGGCACAAGAAAACAAGCAGATGAGTAAGAGAATTACACAAAGTTACAAACTCTGTGAAGAAACAACATACAGAGAAATAAGAGAGGAGAAGCAGTGGTGAGAGAGGGGCAGCTCCATTAGCCTTCAGGGGCGACCTCTTCAAGGGGTGGCATTTGAACTAAACACTTAATGATAAGGAGATGCCCCATGGAAAGGTCCAGGGGCAGCATCCTCCATTCAGAGGACACAGTAACAGCTGTTCTAAATGGGGGATGGGTGTGGCAGGTAAAAAAAAAGATATCAGGTGAGTAGTAGGATGTTTTGTCGTTGTCATTCCAGGTACATTCAGAAGCCATTGAGAATTTTCAGCAAAGTTGCCGTACAATGGGATTGATGCTGTGAAAACCTAGTCATGGCTGTTTGGAGGTGGATGTCAGAGGGAGGAGGTGCGAACACAGAGCAGTGAGACAAGGTAGATCTAGTGGTCCAGGCTGGAGAAGGGGTGCCCAAGACCTGTGGTAGTAAAAATATTAGAATCCCCCAAAGGCACACAGTGTTTGCCACATGAGTGGTCAGTACACGCTAGCGAGCTATTATTGGAATTGCTGCCTGATATCTCTTCAGCTGCACATCCCAGAGTTCTGACTTGTGTTCATACCCCCTGGGTGCAAAGGGGTCAAACATTGCCATACCTCTGTAAGACAACTCTTTCCGAGGTTCCAGGGCGCTGGCAGTAGCCCAAGGGGTCAGAGAGGCTACGGGGCGGGGAGGAAGCATGGGTCAGGGAATCTCCTGGAAACCTCAGTGACCCACCTGCCACTTGTGCCAACAGGCTTTGCCGAGGAGAGAGCATTCCTCTGGAGAACACACAGGAACTAATGAGACCCGAGAAACTCCGTGGGCCATGTTTTCTTACAGGCTATTACTGTCCCTGTTGGACATGTATGTAATTGTCTGTAAAGAAACACCTTCTGGGGCTGCTACCGTACAATAAATCACTTTAATCTCTGCTCAGTCTTGCATCCTTTTGCATTTTTAATGAAGCTCTACTTTTAAAACGTTAAAAAAATCTAGCTCAAAATCCCGTGGGCAAAATGACCTTTAGCTGCATTTTCCCATTGGTTTCTCTGCAGTTGATGGAGTCCAAGCTTCCCTCAGTAACCGAATGTCTCTTGCAACACCTCTGTTACTGCCCATCCATGAAAACCGGGTACCTTTCCTCTTGTGCCTTTTCATCCCTTTCTCTGTCTTCGTCTACCCATACAGAGAGATGAGGAATAAAGAATAGGTGATTCTAACCCCCAGGACATTGGCCACTGCTCACTTCCTCCAAGAGTATTTTTAACAAGAAAGGGCCAGTCAATGGTCAGAAGGCATTCCCTGCAGGGATGTTGGGTGGGTCCCAAATATGTTAGTTATTTGAAGAGTTCCGTTGAAATATCAGAAGTCTTTTTTCTTGCAGTCACAGCCATTATGCGTCATTTCTACTTGTATTCCTACAACTCTGATTAAGGAGGTACAATGTGACAAGCATTTTGTTAATTAATCTACACATGATTTGAAGTGGATTTATTTATTGTTTTGTTCCTGTGTTTCCATGAGCTAGAGAAGCAGCAAGGTGTGGTGGAAAGAACAACGAATTGGGAGACAGGAAACCTCAACATTAGTTTTGGGGCAAAATTAGTTCTGATTCCACAAAGTGCCTGACCTTGGGGAAATTTTTTAAAAATCCTTTCTGGGTTTTATTTTTTTCTTATTTGAGATGATTTAAACTTGATCTTTAAATATCTGATGTTGATATTATAGGACACTAGACTTCAATCGCTGACTTCTTTGAGGGCTGGTAGTAAAGGGCCTAAATTTTTATGAGTCATTATAAACTTATACATGTGGAATTCTGCCTTTTATTTATAAGAAAAATTGCAGCTTTTAAAGATAAACAAAGAAAATGCCACTTTAACTCCTTTATTTTTTTAAAATATATTTAAATTTATTCCAATAATTGATGTGGAAACAGACATCTCTCTTTTCTACAGTAACAGTCAATATTTTTTTATATGAGTTTCAGGTGTACAGCACCGTGGTTAATAACACTTTACCTGCTTTCTAAGCCAATTAGATCAGGTGACTGAATGAGGATAATTTGGAAAGACCGGAGAAGAAATGACAGGCATTTAAGAATTACCTCAGAGAAAGGGATTCGAAGTAGATGACGCCCACTCTTTGGAGAGTGGAGTGGATGAGGGCAGGGGTTAGTGTCTACCTCTCTGAGGAAACTTTGCAATTTTCCCAGCCCCACCCGGCAGCGGCAGAAGAGACTGGGAGAGAACAGAAGCTGGCATTCTAGACACGTTCTGAAAGATGAGCTAATATGACCAGAGACTCTGTTTTGTCCATCTTAGAATCCCCGGTCCCCTCAGACACTGTGAGCAGACAATATTTTGTTGTTGCTAAAGGCTTCTTAAAATAGAATAAATAAAAGGGTAATATCTAAGGGTATTCTTATGCCAGGAGATGCTGTTGAATCGTGGCACTGCATTCAAAAGAAATAGCTGTCAAAAAATCAAATAGATTGCCCAAGATTTTCCTTGCTGGAATGTGAGTCTTTATAGCAGGGTCAGCCTGTTTGCATTTCTGTATGCTGAGTGCTTAGCACAGTGTCCAACACATAGTAGGTGCTCTCCAAAGGCTTCTCACTCTACCGAACAGGAAGTGGCTGAGTGGACAATGGATGGAAGGTATATGCTGAGCCTGAATTAGACCTGGGAAAGAGAAGATTCAAGGATTCACAATAACTTTCTTCAAATATTGAAGGTCCTGTCAGGTAAAATAAAGATTAGGCATCTTTTCAATGACCCCAAGGAATCTAAGTAGAACAAAAAGAGGAAGTCAGCAAAATATCAGTCAGCAACTAAATGTAATTATTATTGCTCATGTCTGGGTATTCCGTTGATGGATGACCACTGTTTGGAGGCAGAATTCATAAGTGGGTATATGTTTATTCCATAAAACTTATTTTTCTTGACTTTATTTCAGCAAAATAATTCTTGTGCTTTAGTAATGAAATTTGCCATGTTATCGGTGTTTGTTCTATTAACAAAAATAGTCTGCAAGATTAAAATGTAAGTAGAGCTCTATTAGAAGTATATGCAATTAGAAGATGTTTCCCTACGATGGTAAGGCCTCCGGTTTTTTCGAGTGCAGAAATGGCCTGTGTGGAGTGAGCAGGTGTGGTGTCAGCCTGGAGCCTAGACAGGGTGTATCTTTCTGGAGTCCAGGGGCTGCATCGCTGCTGCCTCCCCACCCCTCCTCTTTGCCTCCTGCAGAGGTAGCAGCCCTCCTGGAAGGCTGTTTGGTGACTCTGCCTTATGTTCTAAAAGGACAAGCGGGGAGCAGAGGCTTGAGCCGGGAGAAGTTCAGGTGTAGCCAAAGAGGAGAGGAAGAGAACCGACCTTCAGCGGGTGCTCACTTTCTGTGTCCCCCAGCACGCAGTTGCATTTCAGACCTTATTTCATGTCACTCACCCACGTGGGTGAGTGAAGCAAAACACCTGACACTGATTGAGGCCCCGCTCTGAGCAGGCCCTGTTCAATTGCTTTCACATTTAGTTTCTCGAGGAGCCCTCACAGCAAACATTGGAACTATGGGTCTTCATTTTACAAGTAAGGAAATGAACACTTTGTGAGAGTAAGGCCCCATGGTCAGTAAGTGACACAGCTGATTGGAGGCTTCTTGCCTTTATCATCTCCAACTTCCGAACCCTGTCTCCTTCTACTATAGGAGGGGTAGGGGTGCAGTTAAAGGATGCGGATGATTCCCTTAACTCCTTGCAGACTACTGGGACAACCCAAATGTATCTTCGGCAAGGTGACAGTTTCCTCTTTGCCTATAAAAGTATCAGTAGGTCATCCTTTACAAAAATTGTTTACTGATTTTTTTTTATTGTGAAGGGGTACTTACTGTGAAACCTACTGGAAATAATTTGGAGAGCACATGAAAGCGTGCATAAGGACATGACGATGTGCATCCCATCAGCCCAATAACCACTGTGTTCACCTCATGCAAACTCATTCTTCGAGGCTTCCATTTTTCCCATGTAAATGAATGCACACAATCACAGCTGAGACTCTTTAATTAACCTGCTCATTTCGCTTAATACTTGCTCATAATGATTTCCTGTATCATTACTTTTCCCTAAATCATCAGTGTAATAGCAACCTGACATTCTCTCTTACTCATCTACTGTGGTTTATTTCACTGGTCTTGCGTTTTCGAACATTTATTTTCCCATTGTTCTCTGGCTGTCACTTACAATGCTTTATGGATTTCTGTGTTCATATACCAAATTTCTTATAGTTCTGAACTTTAAAAGCAGAAGACAGGTCATCTGACATATCCTTAAGGATTTCCTTAGAAATAGGATTTGGGGGTCAAAATACATTTTGAGGGAGGGTCATGTGCATTACCGTACTACCTTCCAAAAAGATGCACCTTACTTCCTCATCAATAGTCTGTACAAGTGGCCGCCCTACCTTCCTCTATTGCTGCGGTTATTGCCTTTAAAAACCAGCCAAAAATAATTACCATCTTAAAGCTATGCTGTCATTGAGTAGTGTGGGGCTTAGGAGAAACACTGTGACTTTTCCCATCACTTCACCTGATCTCCATGAACTTGGAGAAGAATGCCACCTCGCCTGTGTTTATTCTATGGTTAAAACTGCCTGTCAACACGCATCTTTTGAGTGAGGTGTGATCTCCACCCTCGAGATGTGACAGCATGCTGTCCAGGTAAAACCTTTTCTTTTTATTTCTTCCTCAACATGGGCTTCCTGAAAATCCAGGCTTGTTTGGATAGTGCAATAAATGTTTGATCAGTTTAAAAGAAGAGGTCAAATAATCCCTAAATATAGGAACTATGCCAGCAAATTTTTCGAACCAGCTTTAGTGTGCCTATTTTTAAAAATCTGTTTCTGTCCCTAGCACTTTGATGTTATTTTCCAAATTCCTTTTGCCATTTTCAAAATCACTGTGGAGCACAGTAGCTGGCTGAGCTCCAGGATGCTCCTGGGGGTGCCCGCCTGGTGATCCCTACAGAAGGGGGGAAGAAAAGTGCCCTTAGAATCTGGGGACTGGAAGGGAACCTGAATGTCACCTGGCCCATCCCGCTGCCAACTTCGCCCCTGAGAACAATGTCTGTGCCGTCTGCTCCCTCTGACAAACGCATGAGCAGTAATAGTTGTATTTATGCCATGCAGTGGCAAGCACCCTATCTCATGTGTTTTCACAAGAGAAATTGGCAGACGGAGGCCGATTATCACTCTCATTTTGCAAATGCGGAAAACGAGACACAGAGAGACACTCTCTTGACTAAGTCCAAACAGCTGCTAAGTGGCAGAGCCCAGAGGCAAACTCAAGGAGCTCCACTGGAAAGCCCACACCTCCAACCACTTTGCTCTTGGCCATAATGGGGGAAATCAGCTGCACTTTGATCCAGGCAGACAGACTCAAGTTTGATCCCAGCTTATGATCTATTAACCCCCTTTTTCCAATCTCCATGCTGCGTGATCCGGAGGGTACTGACTAAGGCTGAGGAGCAGGGGAAACAGGATGGATTCTCACTTCATTCCAGGTGGGACTCCTCCACTTATCATGCCACTTTCGGCAGATTTCTCAACCTCTCTGAAGGCTCATTTTCCTAATCTGCATAGTGGGGACCACAGTAATCACAGCATTACTTAGCTGTGAATTTGCAATGAGAACTTAGGAAAATGACGAATGGATAGGTGTCTAACAAGTTTTAGTTTTCTTTTTCCTTTTTTTTTTTTTGTCAGAAGACACAGAACCTCAAATATCCCAGAGCCCAACTCTATTTCTTTGCTAAACATTCTTAACTCCATTATCTTTAATTAAAAAATAATAACAATAGTAACAACAAATGCCAAACATTGTACCCATTTTGCATGAATCGTTCTGGCCCATGACCACAGAAAGTTCTCTCTGCAATTCTGTGAGAGGGCAGTGGTGTTCTCATCATCTCCATTCTATGGAGGAGAGACTAGAAGCTCAGGAGGATCAGGGGACCTGCCCAAGGACATAGCAACTCAACGTGATTGAGTCCATGTCTTGAATGCAGGTGATCTGACACCAGTGGAAGAACTCTTTCCACCATCACTTTCTCCCTTCCACTTCTCACAGCACCTATTTTCCACACTTTCTCTCACTACTCTGGCTTCTTTCTTCTGGGCCACCGTTGTGGTCCATAACTTCTTGGAGGTAGCTAGCACTGAGCACCGCGTTTCAGATGTGACTTTCTCAGTAGCACACATCTTAGTCTGCTCATTTTGTGGTGCATGGAAGGATGGATTTTAGTCTAAGGTTTATCCCCGATGTGGTGTGTGGCACTGGTCACACTGCTTTATTTCTCTAGTCTTTGAATTTCTTTCTTTGAAAGACAGAGGACTGCACAATGGCTTCTACATTATTGGCATTCAATTCTTTCTTTCTTTTCTTTCTTTCTTTCTTTCTTTCTTTCTTTCTTTCTTTCTTTCTTTCTTTCTTTTTTTTCTTTCTTTCTTGAATGTATAGACAGATAGTTTGTTAGTTCCTTATAATTCTAAACTTGAAAATCAGACATTCAATAATTAATAAATCTCTATCTATAGAATTACTTAGTTTCTTTAGAAACTGTCTAAATTAAGCTAACCCTGTTTGGGAATGAAATCTTCCTTCTCAGCTTCATGTTTCCATGCAGAATGTGCTCCATTACAGTGGCATCCTGGCCTCTCTCTCTATCTCCGGCCACAGGGGAAAAAAAGCAACGTAATTGATTGGTGGATTGCCCAGTCCATCTTGGCTCTATTCTGGTCATATTTCCGCCTGTAAAGAGGAAGCATCTGGCCCACTGTCTCTATTATGCACTGATTTGAACAGGGCAGGCTTCATACGTCAAAGGAGAGGAACAGTGATTTGGGAGGAAGTCTAATTCACAGAGTATTAGCAAGCCCACTGGCCATGCACAGAAACCATGGCAATAAATATAACTTTTATCAGTAATGAAGCTGACATTTTTCTCTCTCTCTCCAATCCTGAGTCCATATCTCATGTGCTCCTTAATAGAACCGGGTGGGGTGTTACTACAAAAATTCTGCCATTCTAGTGAAAACAGATATTCCTAAACCACAGATAAAAAATGATATTTGAGGGCAAAATTAAAGGTGTTGAGATGGAGGATTTGTTGACCAGGGAGATGACTTTGACCGAAAGCTCTGGATCTCGGTACACATGTGGGATTTTGATTAGTTTGCATTGATCTGCTGTTGTGGCCGCAATATGCAAATACACACGGACTACAGAAATCCTGTGGAGAAAAAGGGGCTGCGTGGCAGCTCTCCAAGTTCGAGAGAGGGCCTCTGACCTCCTCCTGGACAGGCTTTTATTGTTTTTCTGGGCACATTACATCGAGGGCGATCCTCATTTACCATGCACAGGTTCAACACAGGTGATTACCTTTTAAGGACGACAAAGGACAGAACACTGCTAATTACTTCAAAGAGATGTTACAGCTCAAGGGGGAAGCTGTTCACCCTCCATACTTGGGTGGTTTAGCACAGACTTTAGGAAGATGAAGATACTCATTAAACATTTGCTGCCTCAATTCAGGGTGAAGGAGTTTTAGCAAGAGCAAGTCTCACAGCAGTCAAGGTACAATGCAGGCCTGATTTCCCACTGGAGAACCTATCCATGGATGTAGGTCCTGCCCGCCAACCTCGCTCCCCACTGGCTTTTCCAAGTGGGAGCTGAGCCATATTTCCCACGCTTAGAACGGTTCCCCACACCATGAGGCTGGTTTGGGTTTTAGAGTTGTGCAGCTGACCAGCAGGCTTTTTCTACCAATGAGTGTTTGTTATTATACAATTAAGCACAGGCTTCAGCATGTGCTAGCCCTTTTGGTCTTCATTTTGGGCTGTTGTAACTTAACCTTGAACCATGCCAGTAGGACTTGTACTTGTATTTCAGGAGAGGCTGAAACAGATATTAGAACCTCTTGGTCTTGATAAATGGCACATAATTTGTGATCACTTTGAACTGCAAAAGCAGGTATGTTCTTCATGTACTGCAGAGCCCTAAGGTGTAAAGCTCTCACTTTAAAACTTGTTGCCAGGCCTAGGTAGGCAGGCAGCACTCCCTCAAATTCTGCTTGCTGCCCTAAGGAACAAAGGAGGAACCAAGAGGTCTTGATCTCTTGTAAACACCGGCTTGTCTATGAGTTCTTGAGAGCTACTCAGTACCATGTGATCTCAGATTGGGAAGAGGTTTGTTCATTTTGAAGTTCTGGGAATGGCTTTAGTTTCCCAAGACTAAAAGTGTCACTTCACCTACTTTTTATTAGTAAACAGGTGAAAAATAAAATACCCTTATTGTAAAGAGAATAAGCTATTTTCTTAGAGGGAATTATTAAAAACCCAGAGGTTAAGAAGGCTATTCAAAAGACTGTGTGTGCCTGGAATATTTAGCATCCAGGAATCATGTTATTCAGGAAATCAGGGAAGAAATAGGGTATCTTGACTTGTGTGCGTACTCTCACTATCTCACCAAGAGTAATGGAACAATGAACATCAAACACAGGAAGATAGTGTTAAAGCAGAAAAATATCTCCGTAGGAAAAATGTTGACATCTTAGAGAGACGTGTAAGTGACGAAGGAGAGATTCGTAGAATACATGCAAAAGTCCTTCTGAATCAGTGGTGACATGGATGTTGTACGTGGGCTTCAGCTCTTGTCCAAGCCACTAGAAAACAGGCTTGGTATGTGTTCTGGATTTAGAATTCTAAAGCCACCATCCAGAGACAACTTTGTGCACTTAAGTGATTAGATTGATGGCATAATACCACAGACAATCTTCCTTTTGATTAACTCAACGTCAACTGATGGGTAACACTAAGTATATCTTCATAATGCTTTTTGCCATGCAATGCTAATAATCACCAGCATGACATCATATCCAGAGGTCCAGAGATTAGGGTGGGAATTTCTTGGGGACTCTCTTTGGATTCTACTTACCACAACACATATTAAAGGGAATCTAGGCAGATTATGTCCAGCCTGGGCTTGGTGTCGTCTGATGGAAGACTATCTCCAGGATATGATAATGGGTGTGATAATGGACAAGATTTGTTGGAACACTAGAGGCTTTTGGCAGGCCCTAAAATCAATTTTGTATCTCTCATTGTGGGAAACCATATGAGATAACATTGAGAGGATGGTGTTGGATGGATATATATTTTGATCAGAAAGCAGAGAAAAAAAAATCAAAGGAAAGAAGGAATGAATTCAATTCCAGCAAATAGTAGAACTTTTCCATTTGTTAGGGAGGGAATGGGGCCAAGCTATGAAGCAGATTAAATATAGCATTTCTGTGAGATTTAGCACAACAGAGAGAAAAGAAACATCAAAGGCATAGTTCACTACTGCAAAAGAGGATGTAGCATAAAGAATTGCTAGTCAAGACCAGAGTAATTTAAAGTGAGCAAAGAGTGTCTTGAGGGGCTTATTGCAGAGGTAGTGGTCCTTACTACATCCCTAGAACAAACATATCTGAAGCATCAACAGCAGTCTTGGTTCTGGAATATGCTGAGGGTGATTATTTAACTGATACAAATATTTGGTGAGGAGAAATCTAGGGGGCAGATTTCTTAAGACCTAAGCAAGACACAACAACCACCATCTCAGAAATGAAAGTGCATGCTCACAAAGACGGTGTAGATTTTGTAGGCTGCAATGCCAACATTGCCTGGGGTGCAAAGAACATTGAGTTCAACGTGATGAAGGGAATTAAGAGGTTTTGAATTAAAGGGGCTTCCACTGGTGGGTATTTCTATACTTTAATGGAAGACAGGAATATCATAAATGTAGCTCTTGAAACAAAAATATAATATGGCTGGGTGGGGCTTTTTCTCCCCCTAGATATGGAAAATATACCATTAACCCTTAATGAAAATATACTCCTTAATGGCTTTTACTGAAGGTCATAGGCCCTGGGCGGCTTAAGTGACTGGACAGCACACCCATGAACCAGACGCTCATGCTTCTCGGAGTGTTGCTACGCCTGAGTCAGTTATTGGAATAAAATTTTACCTGGATGGAATCATTTAGGAACTGGAGATTTATGCTTTTTAATTTTTCTTGGTGTATTATAGGTGCCAAAATAATATGTTTATCCTTATTAATTCTTTTGATTCTTTAGAAAGAGGTGTTCCTGAGAGATTTTGGATTAGACTCATACAAGTTTTGAGATCCTAGCAGAAATACACCCATTACAGTAAAAGAGCCATCTTGTCGATGCCAAGGGAACCCCTACTGCCCCTGGGCACCGGGAATCCTTCTAGGTGAGACTGTGAACAACATCAAACTGGGGAGTATTTTAATTTACTTGGGTTTGACTTTTGACTTTGGATTTTTACTTAAAAAATTTTGACTTTGAACATTATCTTAAAATGCCCAATACTTTGTTTTAGAGGTTCATTTCTTTGGACTTGAACACGCAAGGGCACTTGATCTTTGAACATTTGTCTCTTCCTGACACTTTGACAATGGGAGAAGTCTCTATATTTGCAAACTTGTAGAGCTGGAGAATCATTTAGGTTGCCATTCGATCTCATTCCAGAATCTTTGATGAGCTCTCTTAGACAATGTGATGACATAATCTGATAGAATAGGGGATATGTTTTTCAGTTTTAGGTACAGCATAGTCGTGAAGTTAATTCAACTAATATATATTTGTCATACTGAAAGCACAATATATAGCTAATCAATAGGAAACCCTAATCAATAGGAAACCAATAGTATATTGGTTATTATTGAAGGAGTGGCTTCATGAAGAAGGAAGCAAGAATTGCTGGATAGATTGCTGATCCTCTCTCACAAGGGGTTGACTATGCTCTGGGTTGATGACTAAGCTCCATGAATTATGATTTTTAAAAGTCTTGAAATGTTAGAAGGGGATGTCCTTTCTCCTGGCTTCTTGTTTTCTGTGAAAGGCTCTCCATTAGAATATTATTCCTGGCCTCTTTTCCCACGTCTTGTGACTCCCCTTCTATACCCCAACCAGAAGAGGGCTGGCCTATTTGATTGATGACTTTGGGAAAAGGCACTTGGCATGAATGGCTTATCTCACTCTGGCTTTCCATTTGGGATATGCCTGCCTTTAAAGGGAAGCATTCTGACCCCCTTCTACCAAGTGGTCACCTCGATGGAACAATTCCACCCCTGCAATGAAAGTCTGCAGTTTTAGGAGCTACATTCTTTTTCAGATGACTGTTACTAAGCCTAATTGATGACTCATCTTCAAATACAGTTTGAATCATGGTTCATGGGTTAACTTCAGGTCTCACCTGCTTCTAAGTTGGCTTCAATGCATTAACTGCAGCCAAGTGAGTATAAAAATATGAAATAAGGAGAGGTCTAGGGGCTAAATCTAGCTGCACCATCAACATGCTGTGTGGTGCTGGGAAGATCACATCTATACCCTGGGCCTGAGTTGTCTCAGATGTACAATGACCAGGTAGGACAAGCTGGTCTCTCAGGTTTCTTCTAGCTTTGCTATACTATCATATTAAGGGGAGAACACTGAGTGGTGGGAGTTCATATTTGTAGGTTGAGTTACATCTTCATAGCTGCCTTTGAATGTCACAGTCATAGATGTTTCCACTTACTATTGATGGATTTGGGGAACTGGGTTCCCAAACAGAGGTGCCATATATGGGGCCAACTAATCACTGCTATTAGGGTCAGCCTAGCTGAACAGAGCCTTTCTGGGTTTCCCTGCCCTCTCGTGTTTAGATGCTTCTGATAATAAGATTCTGATAATGCAGACATTTTTTTTTCCCAGAGCAAGAATAAAAACACTGCCAAAATCTCCAAGTGAGTTTTGTTTGCATTTGGCTGGATTTAAAAAGTATGTCGACAAGTTTAAATTGTCTCTTTCCCTCAAGAACTATTTTAGAGCTGATACTCCCGCCTCCAACCCTCACGATGTGTTTTTCTCTCTGGTTTTCTCTTTCAGCGATGCTCTCCCGCTCAGAGTCATTATTATCTCTCACTTTAATTCCATTCATATTTTCAATCTCCATAGCACCTGGGTACCTTGGCACTCCACTTTGTACTCTAGCATAAAGCAGGGTGAGGGAAGTAGGTGAAAATTCAGTGCTAAATAAATCTTGGACCTCTGTATGTAATTTTGAAATATTTTGCAAATCTGGAAGGTGTGAAATAAAAATGAGGATTTTTTTCCACCTAAGTTTTCTATGGAATGTACTTCCTCATGGTCACCTAGACGTGGCGATGTAAAAAGGAAGAAAAATGGAACTCCTTGAGATAGCACAATACTCTTTGCCTTGTGTCTGGAGTCTGAGTGTGAATGGCTGGCAGGGCATTGGGGTTCATTTTCTTTCTTCTGTATTTGGTCAGTGGTTGTCAAATTTTAGGGTTCATGATAATCATCCCATGAAGGACTTGACATAACACTGATTTCTGGCCCCACTTGCATGGTTTCTGATTTTCCAGGTCTAGGGTGAAATCTGTTTGCATTTCCAGCAGGTTCCCGGTTGAGGTTAACACTGTTGGCCTAGGGACCTCATTTTAAGAACCATTGTTCTAGGGGGTCTCCTGTCAAACAACACTGAGTCAGGGTTGGATGTAAGAAGGCAGATGAGACAATAAAGGAATGGACAAAGGGTTGAAAGTGGCATTTCCAGGGCTTCCTGCCCTTTCTCTCTGGATATAGGGTACAAGGCAAGAGGAAGCATGGTAAATATCTCTCCCTTCCACATTAGCAGGGCAAACTGTCTTTTCTGAACCCCAATTTAGGGTGTGTTTCCTGACAAGTACAAGCATCCTGGAGGGAAAAGAACATTTTGCTTCCCTGGAACTTCTGCTGAGGTTAGCATAAGGTACAGCTCAAAGGCCACACACACCCTTGTTTGTATTATGGTTCCACTAGCTGTGTGACCTTGGAGATATTTCCTGATTTTCTTGAGCTTCTGTTGCTACACGTATGAAATAAGGGGTAAAGAGAGGTAGAATAATGGCCATCTTAGCAGTTCTATAATATTGGTATGGCGTTTCTTTTTAGGGTGATGAAAGTGTTTAGAACTAGAAGGAGATGATGATTACACAATATTGTGAATATACTGTTACTGAATTATCCACTTTAGAAAAGTATAGCTATTGCTAGGAGTGCCTACTTCCTAGAAAATAACCTGGTAACTATGTTTTCATTTCCTACTTTTTTCTCAGTCCTGTTTGGCCCCATCCTTAATAGTCATTTGGTGCTCCTAGACTCTAAAGGTAAATATACCCCCCCCCCACCAATAATAACCTTTTTATCCATTCTTGGTTGCTTATACTAGGGTCTATGATAGAACATACACTCAAAAACATAATAATAATAAAAATATACCCCAAGGCAGCATATGATTTTCCACTACTTGCATGCCATAGGGATTTAGTGCAGAGGGAGAGAAAGAAAAGGGCCTGGTGATTATTGAGCAGATATTATGTACTGGATGCTTTAACAGATGTCATTTCATTTAATCCTCCCAGCAACCCTGAGTGATAGATAATCTTTCCCCACTTCAGGGTGAGTGCCAACTGGGGTTCAGAGAGATTAAAAAATTCACTGAGGGTTACAGAGCCTATAAATTTTGAAATGCCATTGAAGACTAACATCTCCCAGAATGTAAAGCCCATATTCTTTGCATTATAATATATTCTCTGGAGGCGAGCTGGTAAGATTTTGGGAGAGAGGGTATGTATTGAGGGACTTAACAAGGGCACAGGTTGGGAAGAGGTGGGCATGGTCTCAGAGATAATTCCAAACAGCAGGAGGCAAGCATGGAGGTAGCAAGAGAGTGAGGGGAGTGTGCGTGATGGAAAGCAGGGCAATTTTTAGAGTGGAGACTTTGCCCCAGGGGTATAAGGAAGAGAATAGTTAGAAACCAAAGCATAGAGGACCTTGATGGCTGACAAGGTAAACTGGCTCTGGCATGGCAAAACCCTCTGATAGTCTTTCCTGGGCTCCTGTGTTGCATAAAGTAACAAATTCCAATTTCTTCACCTCGTTTACCAGACCAGCCATAATCGAGCTCCTGACCCACTCTGCAGTCTCTTTGTGCCTCACTGTCCATCTTAATCCCTGCTCCCCAGGGTGGACTAGCTTCCTTCCTCTTCTGGGCATGTGCCAGGATCTTTGCACATGCTGTTCCCTCTCTTTGGGAACTTCTCCTCTACTTTCTCTTTCCCTCCCTCCTCTCCCCAGTAAACACTCTTGCTGTCTTTTTTTTGTTTTTTGCTTATCTACAACCTATGTAGTGCCATCAGGTCATTGCCAAAATGCCCTCTCTTCAGGGGCCTTTCCTGAACCTCCCCGTCTGGACTACTTCCACAGACCCCTGGTGATGCCACACTTATCATGTGTCCATGTCTGTTCACCCCTCCATACTGCAAGACCCCTGGAGGCTGCAATTGCACCTTCCTTGTTCACCACTATATCCCAAATTCTAACACAGCGCTCAGGACAAAGTCAATGATGAATAGTTATTTACTTTACAATTTAGTGAACATGCGAATGAAGGAAGGTGTTGGTCAAAGACATATTCCTCACTCTTTACAGATCCTTCCATAGGAAGGCATTTTTTTATTATAGTGACACTCAAGCCATGTCTTTCTCCTTGTGTCCCTCCTCCATGGGAAGAAGGGCAGCTGGTGGAATATGGGATAAGGAGGGACATGCATACATAGCTCAGCCGCCATTCTGGGAGCCACCTGCCCACAACACACAGGGATTACTGCTCTGCTCCCCTCCTGCCCTGCATTTCAAAAGGACATGCCCATGGAGGGAAGACTGGTGGGTGGTGTTCAAAATGAGGAAGCCCTTTCTTGCCATCCACCTTAACCTCCTCCTCAATTTAATTTTTATCAGTAATAAAGCTGCCTTAAACCTTTATCTATTTTACTTCTTGTCTAATATTTTAACTGATTCATCTCATGAGTGGAGAGAAGGGTTTATTTATTAGACCCCTGCAACCCCAACAGGAAGCATGTGATTTTTATTTCTTGCAGGGAGCATGGACTTTTTTTTAAAGTTAGAAGCAGTGCTATCATTAATGTGGAACCTTTGAAAAATATTGTACAGGAAACAAGTATGATTGGATGCAGAAATCTGGCAAAGATTTGTTGAGTTTCTGCTCAGAACAAAGTGCTGCACTTGACACTGCGGTGGATACGGAGATGAATAAGAGCTCCTCCAGGCCTGTTGAGAGCTCACAGTCTATCGGTGAAGACAGACACGAACATAAATAACTCTAACTCAAAAGCAGACTGTGATAATAGCTATTGTAGGCAAATAAACAACATACTATGGAGTTTGGGGGAGGGAGAACCTAACTTAAAAGAAGGGTATTGGGGGGAAGCTTGTAGGAAAAAGAGGAATTTGATCTGGGCCAAATGAAGAAATGTGTTGGAATGTGTCTAACCTAGGTGGTGTTAAGCTGGGGGCAGCCAGCGGCTGGGATCAGAGGTGTCTTTGCATCCTAATCCCTGGTACAGAACAGGAAAGACTATGGAATGAGGTCATAAGGTGTTATATCCAGATTAAAGGTGCTAGAGTGAGAAATAGTCCCTAAAGGAGCTCTTATCTATTAAAATACCATCAGGTTGCATGGGGTAAGTTGGTGGGCAGATTGCAGTGACCTGGGTTGAAGAGTGTATTGCCTTTTGAAGCTCTCTGAGGCTATAACTATGTCTTACTCTCCCATCCTTCCACCTAGACTAGGATAGAGTATTCTATCGGCGACCCCAGACATCTGCCCAATGCATATAGACTTTTGACCAAATAGTTGATCTGAGTAGGAGATAGTTTCTCTGACAAGTAATTGTTTTCTTTTTTTTTCTTTTTCTTTTTCTTTTTCGTTTTTTATGAGTGTGTGTTCCATTTTACTGAGGTTGGGAAGAGGTGTTTCTCTGGTTTACCATCACCCACGTCTCCTCTCACATGCGCCAAGGTATCAGAGAGAGACCAAGTGCGGGACTGCCGAGCGATCTGAATCCCCTTCACCTGTCAAGGTTCAGTCTTGCCGCATGCGCCGTGTCCTGAACCACTCGCTCATCTTACCCATCCTGGTGGACGTGGGTTGTATTTTACCTGCCCACCATCTAGACTTTTCCTTCTAACAGCACCCTGAATTTTGGGGAGGTATATTTCTTCCTGCTGGCCACAGTGATTAATTCAGGAATGGGCACAGAGCCTTAACCATTTCATTTAGAAACAATCCTGAAACTTGGCACAACTATTGTGAAAGAGACCCTCTCTTCCCTGGGGGTCTAAGCTGGTGGGGTGGTGACCTAGAGCTTGCTCACATGGGGAGGAAACCTGCCCAGGAAATCACAGGGGAACACTATGGAGGGACAGAGGGGTCAAAGGTCATCACCTGTACACTTATATTCAACCACCCATGAAGCCAAAATTCTTTACAGATTTTTAAGTGACAAACTAATTTTTTCTTTGTATGGTTCGAGTTGGTCTGATTTAGGTCTCTATCAATCACAGCTGAAAGAGTGCCACCAATTAATTCACCCAGACGCTGCACCACATCCAAAGTGTCTCTTTCATGACTTTATCTTATAACGTGCTCCTCTTTCTTCATTTTATGGTCCCACTTCTTCCTTCAGATGTGATGCAAGGATGCCCTTACTGGGCTACTTTCTGAACTTCCCTTCCAGATGAACAGTGACCCTGGGCGCTGTAACTTGCTCTGGGTCCTAGGATCCAGGGGCAGGGCTGGAATTTGGATCGGGTTGTCCAGAGAGCTACTGAGTATTGAGTCAATGTATCCCTGATAACCGTCATCTGGACTCTAAATGGAATCACACTTACCTAATTTACTTACTTGCAGAACATACTACAAACTTACTTACAGGAGCTTCAAACCCAAGGCCCTAAGTAGCCCAGGAACTGGGGACAAAAACCAGAGAGATACAGGCAGTAAGTGCAAGATGGTGAGTCCGAGGATGGAGCCTGAGGGCTCGGGTGTGTTTAGTGAATGGAAACTACAGTGACTCCGGGGAATGTTCGTGGAGGATTTCTCATGAGGTAGCCAGGAATGGCAACTAAGGATCAATTTGTGTAGGGCTTTGAAAGTCAGACTGAAGAGTTTGGAATTTATAGCAAAAGAAATGAAACTTCACGCCTGTAGTTCTGGAGGAATGTGCAGGGGACTAGTGACAAGGAACTCCATTAGAAGGCCCCCATTCTGATGCAAGAGGACTCTGGCTCCTGGCCTGGGTAACTGGGAGAGAGATGGCGTCAAACCTGAGGATGAGGGGGCTCCATGTGGGAAGCTGGTTTTGCAGGCAAAAGATTTTGAGTTACATTGTAGACATGTTGAAATTCATGTGCCAGAAAATGAAGATAATGTATAATACACTGACCTGAAGATCCAGAGACAGAATTGAGCTGATGATTTAGAGTTAGGGGTCATTTCCTCAAAGTGAGGCCATGAGGGTGACTGATTTGGGAAAGGGAAAGGTGCCAAGAAAATCTGCCTCTTGATTCTTTCACTTGCTTTGTGGAAGGAGACTAGTAATCCATATAATAGCACATAAACATCAAAAAATACACAGTGATTTAGGAGGAAACAGAGAAACCTAGAACAGGATCTAATTGGTTGCACATAATGGTTCGCTTCGGGGGACGTATTCAGACCTTTGTTCCAGCTCATTGGGACAGGAGAGTGGCTCTCCTCCAAAAGACCACACACAAACTTGAACTTTAAAAACAATTGGCAGGGGCCAGAGAGGGGACAATGCTGCTTGCTTGGCTCTCTGACTCCTCCTTATTGTTTTTAAGTCCAAATCATAGGGGTACCAGAAGGAGAAGAGAAAGAGGGAGGAATTGAAAAATTATTTGAAAAAATAATGAAGGAAGACTCCCCAATCTGGTGAAGGAACTACATGTGCAAGTCCAGGAAGCTCAGAGAGTCCCAATGAAGTTGGATCCAAGGAGAAACACACCAAGACACATCATAATTAAATTATCCAAGATTAAAGAGAAGGAGAGAATCTTAAAAGCAGCAAGAGAAAAGGAGAGATTTACCTACAAGGGAGTTTCCAAAAGACTATCATCTGATTTCTCAAAAGAAACCTTCCAGGCAAGAAGGGGCTGGAAAGAAGTATTCCAAGTCATGAAAAGTAAGGACCTACAACCTAGATTACTCTATCCAGCAAAGCTATCACTTAGAATGGAAGGGCAGATAAAGTGCTTCCCAGATAAGGTAACTTAAAGAAGTTCATCATCACCAAGACCTTATTATATGAAATGTTAAAGGGACTCATCTAAGAAAAAGAAGATCAAAACTATAAACTGTACAATGACAACAAACTCACAACTATCAACAACTGAACCTAAAAAAACAAAAACAAAAACAAACTAAGCAACCAGAACAGGAACAGAATCACAGAAATGGAGATCACATGGAGGGTTATCAGAGGGGAGAGAATGGGGGAAAACAGTACAGGGAATAAGAAGCGTAAATGGTAGGCACAAAATAGACAGGAGGAGGTTAAGAATAGTATAGGAAATGGAGAAGCCGAAGAAGCATGGGTTGTATATGTATGACCCATGGGCATGAACTAAGGGTGGGGGGAATGCTGGAAGGAGATAGGAGTTCAGGAAGGAGGGGGATAAAGAGGAGAAGTAAAATGGGACAACTGTAATAACATAATCAACAAAATAAAGAAAAAACATTATAAAAATAAAAACAATTGGGAAAATCTCATGACAAAAAGGCAACTACCATCCAGAAAATATCGCTCACATTTTTATCTTTTATTTGCAACTTTGTGGCAGAAAGCCCACTGCAGGAAACCACGGCTGACAGATTACATTGGGCCTGTAAGGAATGCGTAGATCACTTACTGATGTCAAGAAAAGAAATGTAACAAGGCTGAAGAAATGACTGCTAAGGATTATTTATCATTAACCTTTCCCTTCTGTTTTGTCCATGTATCCCATGTGTTATTCATCTCTGCCAATATTTTCTCTCTAAAGTCTCTCAGAGTAGCTTGTCATCTCATGTTTATTATGAACCTACTATGTGCCAAATTATACCAAGCCATCTAGGGAGAGGGAGAATAAGAAATGGTCTCTACCTTCAGGTTGCTCAGAGGCAAATAAGAAAACAGATAAAACACAACTCGCTGCTGGCGCCTCCAGTAAGCCAGTGCGGTGTTAAAAGTAATGATGGAGAGATACTTTCAATCTTGTTGACAGAGAAGATTTCTCCACGGACGGGATATTTCATATGTGACTGGTGATGTGAGATAAAACTTAAGTAGGAATTTTCCAGTCAAAGAAACACAGGAGGAGGGCATTCCAGGTAAGGGAATAACATTGAACAGTATTATTTTGTTAAACCCATTCAACCTACCAAAACTTATTAAACTCCTAGACATGGTACCAGGCACTAGGGATACAGAGATACATGAAAGGTATACAGAGCAGCGAGTGTTATTTTTAGAATATGTTTTCTATGCCCCCAAGATAGCAGTCTTACACATTTTTCTTTGTCTCTCTTGGACCCAGTTTCTATTAACACTTTAAAAAAAATATGGATTATTCTTACTTCTGAGATGGTGAAACTGAGCTCCTTTATAACACGAACAAACCATATCACAATGAGGTCATTGTTTCATAGGTTGCTATACTCATATTTTTGAAAGCTCAATGTTTTTTTTTTCCCCTAGGGAATTAACGATCTCTCTCTCCCAGACAGTTAGAACAAGCTGGGTGGCTGTGGTATCTCTGGATACCCAGAGCAATTAGAAGTCCTCCTGCTCCGTTGCCGTGGGAGACGTTGTGATTTCAGTGCTGTCGCACATAATCACGCCTTGGTCAAGATGAAGCAGTGTTTGAAATGACAACATGAGCCCTCTGCCCCTTGTGGCAGAGGTAAAAATAGACCCATTGCTTCAGGGAGTGCAGTGAATGTCACCTTTCTGTTTCTCAGGTTTTTGCCTTTCTCTTTCTCACTGCCTTCCTCCCACTCTTCGCGCCTTCGCCATATGCAGATGAAGTCAAGGTCCTGGGAAGGAGGCAGGCTCTGTGATGTCGGGCGCCCTGTGTCATCATTGTTGCGGGCCAGGTCATTGTCTTCCCACAGCCAGGCAGAGTGAGTTTGGGCAAGGGGCACCGTGAGGAAGTACAGCATCCATCCTGGCATCCTTTCGCTTTCACAGGGGGCTTAACCAACAGCTGGGCTGAGTTTTAGAGCAGACGTTGTGACCGAGTGTGGACACAAGTCCCATGTGACTCTGCAGCTGTCCAGAGGGTACGTAAGTGCCTCCTGTCCTTCTACTGCCAACCTCATGGTATCTTCTGACCTCCATCTTACTCTAGTTGGTCCCATTTTTCTCCCAGGCTGGGAGGCTTTATTTCTCTAAACCCAACCTCTCATCAGCTTTCAGGCCCTATTGGTTCCTTACTTGTCATCGCTCTCCTATTCAACCCTGCAATCTCATTCCCATGCCCTCTTCCAAACCAGCCGTTTGTTACCTCTTCCCAAGGACCTGCTGCCTATCTGCCCCAAGATGCTTTGCTCAATCCGTGGCCTCCATGGTTTCCTGTTTGTAGGGTTTATATCTTTCCTGTTAAAACTAGCCCATGGCTGCTTATAAATGCCTCATCTTCAGGAGAGAATTTAGAGCTTTTTGCCTTCTTTCCTCCCGCTGATCTACCTCCCTCCCTCCACTGAGGGCTTCGGACTCCACATGCTGTGGCTGCTTCTTCTGCACCTGAAAGGACTGCTCTTCCCATCCAAAGCCGTTTGTCTGCTTGCCCCCACCCTGCCTTCTCTGTGCCCTTGACACCAGACTGAGTGCCCTTGGTATTAAGAAGAGGCTCCCCACTCATCGACTTGACAGAGTCTTCCCAACGTCACACGCGTCACATAGCCTTTTGTCACAAGCCTTCCAATATGATGCTGATGCCACTAGCATTTCCCTCGATCCACATGCAGTTGCTAATACTTGAAAGAACAAATTAGCTTGAAACTGGGGACTGCAACAGAAGTCTCAGTGACAACTGTTTCAATGAGCAGGAGACATTTAACTCCAGCTTATTTTGAATCAGGATTCTATGACAGAAGCAAGTCACAACTACAACCCACTTTCAGCTCTCCGGACCCTTGATTCTGCTCCTCTCAAATGGTTATTCAGAGAGAATCTGAATAATAAAAAGCAAGAATAATCTTTAAGGGGAAAATATATGGGGAAAGATCTTATGAAAAGATATCATGGAAACTAAACGATCCCTGCTTAATTACTTATTGAGCAATAATTACTTGCAAGATGCCAAGTACATATTATCTAATTAAATCTTCATAATGACCCTGTAGAGTACATAATTTTGTGTCATTCTGGTAGACAAAAAAAAAACCCCTAGGATGCAAAATTTAACCAAATTCATTCATATTTATGAAGAAGCTGAAATTAAAACTAGGGAATGCCCACATTAATATTTTCAATGCCACCTCGCAGACCACCAGTGACAGCCCTATTCCATCCTTTATTCAATAAATATACTAAATATGTACTGAGCACTTTTAATGCCATGAGATCATGTGCTAGGTTTTGGCCATTTAATGGTAAATAACATGCCAAGGATGTTAATGTTCTCATAATGTAAGACTATGCACAAAGGCATAGACAGGCAATTAGAATACAGAAGGGAAATTACTTTGACGAGGGAAACACAGAGCATGTCACCTGTAAGTGATGCTTGTTGGAGGAAATGGTGGAAATGACAAGTAATGAAGCTTCCAAGGAGCAATGTGTGCAAAAGCACAGATCCAGGGGAGTAAATGGAACACAGGGAATGACGGTAGGTAGATGGCGTGTCACACACAAGGAAGAAGTGGGGGCCCCAGGGAGGCAGTGATGGAGGCCGAGGTGGTGCCTTGTGAGCTGCATTGAGGAGTTTGCCCCTCATGGAGAACCATGGAGACGTGTTGAAGGCTCCGACACCAGGTAATGTCATGATTAGAAAAAAAAATCCCTCTGGGATTAAGAGAGTCTAGGTTGAAACGTAGAGTCCAAAGAAGAAAGCTGGGCTGGTTCCCCAGGCAAGTGCTGATGTAATCTGGAGTAGAGTCGTCACAGGGAGAAGGGGGAAGATCTGACAGTTTTAGGAGGTTGATTTGATGACAGTTGATGACTGAATCAATGGCCTCAGGAGTCCCCTGACACAGCCACCAGGTAAGACACTGCCTTTCACCTCTTGTGAAGCTTCTGGACCAGATCTTTACATTTCCGTGTACAAAAATTTCACACATATGCGCACAGACACCATCATTCATGAGACTCTCAGGACTAATTTCAACCTGCCTCATTTTCCTGTCTACCTCAGCCCTCATAGAAGTCCAGGCCTTTTTTTCTCATCCATTGTTCCCTGCTCTTAATTCCCATGATGGTATCATATTTCACTTTTCTTTTTTAGTGCCAGTCAATGGTACTGCCTCCTTCACTTTCTGACTTTTTTGACTATAGCCAGAAAAGAGCCAAGAGGTTCTGGCACTGGGAGAGCATCCACCAGGTTAAGAGCCTCAGGTGTCTGCATTATTGAAGGACCGTTTGGAATATGTCAAATACATGGCTCCTGGAGAGAATTCTGGGGAAAAAAACATGGTGATAATCCCTCACCAAGATTGGGTTACGTGGCTGTAAAAGACAACTAGTATTCATGGAGCTCCTACTGGATACCAGGCTCTTCTTGTAAGACTTTGTTTCATTTAGTCTTTGCAGATGTGGGTTTTTACACGAGCTGACTGACTGCGGAATGCCCCTCTATCCAGGAAGGTCATAAAATGCATTTTTGAGGTTTAAATGCAGCAACATAGAACCAAGTACCTAACACTCAGTATGTGCTTGAAATGCTAGCTCCCTGCCTTCTACACTGAAGCCTTTTCTGCAACAGGGGTTTTAACTTTAGTTACCCACAGGCCTTGTACTGCATGCACTATGAGGGTGTCCCACCAGATGAACTTGACTTTCTTATGGAAAAGTATGAGAACAGTAGAAAGATGTAGCGTGTATGTATGTATGTATTCTTGTAACAGACAGGCAGGTGGGCTGCACTTCCCCTTACCCAGTGAGATATGTAAGCCCAGCTGTAGGAGATAAGTACATGTAGATCGAGTCTGACTAGCCTGAAAGTGAAAATGTCCATTAAATAGTCTATAGAATGTGCAATAATAAGAATACCTGCAGGGAAAATTAGGCTCTTTAAAGGCTAAACTGAATGCTACTGAAATCAGCAAATAGGGTGACACTTGGGGTAGAGACCTAAGCAAAATATCCGACACATGCACACATACATCCACACACAATATATAGGCATGTACCCATCTGTCCATCCACCCTTTACTGTCTCACACCAGCCTCAGAGGACACCAGCATTACTTGTTCCCCCACATCCTGTGGGAGAGAGAGGTTTTGATTTACAAGATTTATTTTTCTGCATTTTCAACTTTACCAGGACTTGCTTAAGCCTCTCCTTTCAAATATTTACATTCAGAAATTAAAAATAAATCCAATGGGAACACACATTATTTTTAATTTTCTGAAGTCCCTTAGGCTGTGGGTAGACTGTGGGTGAGGTGGGGATAGGAAACAGCTTTTAATTTGTTTTCAAAGCTTGGATTATACTTATCTATCTCTGAGAAGCTGCACAACATTTGGGGATGCTTTCCTTAATTTTTGGTCTCTCCCTGGGTTTGTTCTTCCTCTGGCAAAGCTATAGAACTCTAGAAGTTCAGAACCTGAGGAAAACGTGGAGATGGTCTTATATAATCACTTATATTAAAGAAAAGGAAGTTGAGGTCCATGGCGGGGGGGTGGGAAGTGGCCTTCCCATGGTCACAAAATTACAAAGCGGCAGAGCCTGAAATGGTCCAGATCTCTCTGTTCCTGTTCAGGATGTTCCTGTGTTGGCAGCAGAACTGATTCCTCTGTTTATGCTGCTCCCTTGCTTGGTATCAAACCCATTATCCTCATACCTTGACCTTTAACTCCCCCTGCTCCCAGGGTCTTAGGAATCCTGAAAGTGGCCCCAAGCTTCACAATTTCACCTGACCAAGTCACTTGCCCTCCTTCTGCCTTATCTTCTTTGAACCAAGAGATGGTAGTGTTCCCTTCCCTTCCTTTCCTTTGCAGAGACAATGTGTGGCTAGGACTTCATGGAAAGAAGCCTTTTATAGGGTTAGAGTTTAGTTCACTAGTAGGTGCTCCTGACATGCTTGGAAATGAACATACATGAGAGATGACATGCATGTACATGTACAGCCTGAAGTTATGTGGATCGAGTCTCCCACCGATGCCAGGTGTTCTTCCTTCCTGTTCCTTAGACACACTTAGCAGGACGGTCTACTCAGACAGGGCAGGATTATGCGTGCCTTCCAGCAGGTGATGGTGGAGTTGAAATTCACAATCTGAGTATAATTCAGACAGTCCTGGATTCTTACCTTACCATTCACTACCTGTTTGATATCAACCAAGTTCTGTAACCCCTCGGAGTCTCAGTTCTGTCACCTGTAAAGTAGAGCTATATAATTGCAGCCTCGTGAGTGTGTAGAATGGATTAAATAATGCAATTTTTGTAGAGTTTGCAACACAGTCCTGGGCCCAGGGTAAATATTCTTCAGTATTGGTATTCTCTCCATTAGGAGAACTGAAATAAGGACAGTTGTGGGGTGGAGAAACTAGTTTTCCTGGGAAGACATGGTTCATTTGGACACACCATTGACTTCTGGCCATGGGCTGCTTTGAGAGTGGTTTTCACAGGTGACTTCGGGAAATTCAGCCTTGATAGAATTTCACAGTAGGACCACTGTGACCACTCTAAGGCCTGAAATCAAAATGTCTTAGTGTCTGCTTTATCTCATTCTCCCAGGCCTTTCAAAGGGTAGACAGGACCCAGATGTTTGGGGAACTTGTATCGCTTAAGTTGCAGTTTATACAACTCCAATGAGACACTTACCACCCAGTGCCCTTCCATTCACCCCAGGAAAGCAGAAGGTGATTATCATTTCTGTGAGTGCTTGGAGCAATTTGACACATTTTTCATCACCAAAATATAAATGGGAGGTAATTTTCATTTTATTTGTCTAGTTCTTGATTGTCCCTTCCTCTCTTTCAATGGAATCAAAAAGGAGAGTGTTGCATACCACATCTGGCTTGGGATTAGGATAAAACTGTACCTTTAAGTTGTCTTATGAAAACCACCGTTGCATTGTTTCCCAGACAGGGTAGTACAGTGGCCAGATTTTTTTAAAAGTAAGTTTAAAGTAAAATCGACTAATGAGGTCTTTTTTTTCTCTCTCTCTCTCTTACTTTGGGGTGGGGTGGGGAAAGAAATGCAAAGACTAAAATAAAGCAATCTGGAAAAGCCCAATGTGGATTTCAAGTCTCCCTCTCTGTCCACATCCCCGAGCTGCTGTTCATGGAGAAAGGAATTTAAGCGTCTTCGGAACTGCTAAGAGTGCCGATGACTGTGCTCTCAGCTTTGGCATGAACCACTCTTTGGTCTTGCCCAGGGCAAGAAGAATCAACCACCTGTATCTGAAGATCCTAGTTATAAATTAAAATAAAGAGCAATGGGTTCTGGCCGGGTTGCTCCATTGGTTGGAGCGTTGTCCCTTGGACACTGAATGGTTGGGGGTTCGATTCCCAGTCAGGGTGCGTATGAGAAGGCTGCCAACTGATGTTTTTCTCTCATATTGATGTCTCTCTCTCCCTCCCTTTCTCTCTCTCTAAAAAAATAAAAATAAAAAATAATGAAAAAAAAATCCTTGTGTGAAGATAAAAATAAATAAATACGTAGAGAATTGTAGTCCAAACCTAGGTAGACTCTGCATCAGAAACATTGGGAGTTGAGCCTGGATGTCCTTTTTCTTTTCTTTTTTTCAGTTAATCATGGTTCCCCACCACCCAACCCCCACTGAAGTTTTAGAAACACTGGCACAAAAATCTGTGCTAAAAAACACAAGACACAACTGTTGGCCTCCCCAAAAGTTGGACTGGAAGTTAATTTGGCTCAGTTCGGAAAAGAAAAGCCCTCAAACAGCAATATAAGATAAAGACATGTTTTGTAAAAAGCCTGCTTGTGTTAAAACCTCCCCCCCTTTTTTTCGTCTCTTGATTTTCATCTGTGGTGTTCTCTCTCTCTCTGTTTCTCTCTCTCTGTCTCTCTCTCGATTACAAAATGTTCCAAACACTTGCGGTGATTTTGAGCACATCCCCTGAGAGGCTGTCTCTACCAAGCTCCATGGAGAAGAGGCAGTCAGAAGTAGGTTCCAGGGTGGGGGCCTCCCATGCAAGTACTCAGCTCTTTGGAACTCTGGCATCGGCATCCTGGCTATTTGACAACTCCTTCCCAGCTTGTTTTAGTCATTTTTATGCACAACACCTTCTTCAAGGCTCTCAGCTGGACTCCCAGCTCTCCCTCTCCTAGGCTGGCAAGCTCTTTATTGTGTGTTTCACCTATTCCTGTCTGCCTTGCAATGAGTTCAGTCAAATGAAATGTCATTTGTGTAATGCTCTCCAAGGCATGTGCACCCACATGAGCTCATGAGTGCTCAGGATACACCCTAGTTGGGCACTGGAACTCTCCTAGGTTTAAGAAAAGGGGTTGAGACTCCAGAGACTCCAGAGACTGAGTGACTTCCCCAGGATCGGGAAACTAGTTAGGGCTGCAGGCCGATTGTCTTTCCATTACACTGTTTTTTCATGTGAGTTTTATGCCTCCATCAAGCTACCAATTTGGGGAGTTAAGCAGCTATATGTGCCAGAAGCATACTGGATACCATAGGATGTAAGGGTGCCATCAGAGGCTCTTCCATTAAGAAATTTACAGTCTTTTTAGATAGTAAATCAGGTTTAAAAAAAACTTTAAAATGACTTCGCTATGGTCTGAGTGATTGTGTGTGCATCCCCCCACCCCACCCCACAATTCATATGTTGAAACTCTTATTTTGGAAATAGGATCATTGCAGATGTAATTAATTCAGTGAGCATGAGGCCATGCTGGAAAAGGGTGGTCCCCTAATCCAATATGACAGTTGTCCTTGTTAAAAAGGAAGTTCACTCATATGTGGGACATTATGGTACAGAAAGCAGCAAACCAACCAACCAAATAAACAAACAATCACATAGCTATAGACAACAGTTTGGTGGTTACCAGAGGGGAAGGGCGGAGGAAAGATGCCGAAGGTGAACGAGGCCAAATACGTGGTGCTGGAGGGAGGTTAGACTTTGGGTGGTGAGCATAAAACACAGTATACAGATGGTGTACTATAGGATTGTACACCTGAAACTCATGTAGAGTATTCACCAATGTCACCCCAGTACATTTAATTTACTAAAAAATAAGTAGAGTGAAATTTTAATAAGGCAGTTTGGATGCAAATACATACAAAAGGAAGATGTCGTGAGAAGGCACAGGGAAAAGACTGCCATCTGCACGCCCAGGAGACAGGTCTGAGAGCCACCCTTCCCTCCTGATGCTCAGAGATGCCAGCCCTGCTGGCACTTTGTGATCGTCTAGGCCCTGGGTCTGTGAGACAATAAATTTCAGTTCTGTAAAAGCACCCGATGTGTGGTCCATTCATACAGCAGCCCGAGCAAATGCATACAGCTCTCTTTTTGCCTCTGGTGTACATGTCTTGAGTTTCAAGCTGTCATTGAGTCCACGCTGAGAAATATTGGAGGAGGAAAAAGAGGCAAGTCACCCGTTAGGTGTTATTTGCAGTTTTGGTTTCCTTCCCTAATCTACCTGCTACCACTTTTTAAAAAATATACCCCTCAGACAGCTGCTCTGGGCTTGGTGTCCAGGGGGCTTGTTGCCAGGAGTGGGAAAGATGAGGGGGTGTGTACTTACTCAGTCTTGACGAGACCCCAAACTGTTGGTTGGTTGCTTTTCTTGAGGGAAAGGATCGTACGTGACTCCATCATCTTGTCAAGAAATGGAAACAGGGAATTCTCACTGATTCTGCTTTCCTTCTTTGGAGGCTAATTTCTGTCCAGGCTCAACTTATAGCCGTGAACATCATTTTGGTTGTATTTTAAATTTCTGAGTTCATTCTGCTCTTTATCTTTCCGGGCTGAAGGCCTTTTGGACTAGGAGGCGATAAAAGTGAATTTTCTCTCTTTACCTTTAATGATAAAGAAATGGGCGCCCAGTGGCAAGGCATCCTTAGGAAGTCTGCTCCTGATCTTTCTGGGTTTTATCCAAGTCAGTTTTATGGACACTTATTAGTCTCCTTTACTTTTTCATAACTTTATAGGTGACATGCAAAGGATGAGTGGGACATGGCTCCTTTCCTCCAGGGATGTAGGCAGGCTACTCCTCAGAGCCTCAATACCCTCAATTTAAGGAATCAGAATCACTATACTCACCATACAGATTTTGAAAAATAAAAAATAAAAACAGTACTTCGCCAACATAAACTGTCATGCTGATGAAGGGTGATATTTTATTTGCCCTGAATGTGCTTTCTTTCAAGCTTTAAGAGGAGGCTGAAAATAGGATTTGGGGTTTTGCTGAATAAAACTACATTTACTCTCTCAAAATCCCTTCAGATTTTGTCCCTACCTCTTCTCAACCTAATATTTCAAGGCAAAACAATCCTGGTATTTTTAGTCTGAAATTGTTCAGCAGCCTCTGCTGGCCCTTGGCCCTTTGGGGGAACATCCCAAGTATCATGAAGTCTTTCTGAAATAATAAGGATAAAAATTGTACACAATATTCCACCAACAGATACTCCGGGTCTTGTAAAATGGGAGAAAATGACATATTCAGATAGAAGAGAAAAATGTTAGGTACGAAAGGGCATGACCTGTTATGTTGCTATGTAACTTGTCTTGGCTCTGGAAGTTACCCTCAGTCTCCGATATCTTTACTTTCCATACTTCTCTACCTGTCAAAACAGTACTCATTTATTCCACAAGTGATTTGGGAGGCCCTTGCTCTGTGCCTATGGCTGTGAACAAAATTGGAAAGGGTCATGTTTTCAGGGGGTTTGCATTATAATAGGGCCTTATTGAGGGTATTAAGACAAGGAGGAAGGACAGAAAAGGGGAGGGAGGGAGAGAGAATGGAAAAAAGGAAGAAGAAAGGGAGGAGGAAGAAAGCAGATGAGAGAATTACAATAGGGTGGAGAGAAAGAGATCAGATCAGATAAGAGAATTACAATCGGGTGGGATAACAGAGAATAACAGGTTTCTAGGGGAAAAGCTTCTCTGAGAAACCTTAAGGTCAGGAGCGAGAGAATTCTAAGCAAAGGAAACATCCAGGTCAAAGGCCCTGTGATGATCTTGGCACAGCGAGGCATAGACAATGAATGGGCCAGGGGCTGGAATGGACACGACACGAGGTGCAAGATGAGGTCACAGAGATGGCCAGAGACTAGATCACACAAGGCTTTGCAAGTCAGTGCAAGGAGGAGTTTGCATTTTATTCCAAGTATTGTCGAAGCCGTTAGTGGTTTTTAAGGAGTGAAGTAACAAGGTCTGATCTACTTTCTAAAATTTTTCCTTCCATCAGCTAGTCACACAGCTTCACAAAGCTATAGGACAGGTTAGGAAATAGAGTTTCAGTTCTGGGATACCAGGTGCCCAGAGGAAAAGTCCACTACAGCAGAAAGGTGAATGACTGAATAAGAGCGCTTCTGTCGGCCGTGATCACAAATACTCAGCACAAATTGAGAATGAGGAAGACAACAGAGTTATGATTTTATATATGTGAGTTCTCCAATGTTTCGGTTGAAATATTTACGTAATTTTATTATTTAAAATTTTATTTTATATCTTAGTTTTTTAAAAAGCAAACTAAAAACCCCCAATAATACTATTCCATCCTAAGATCATTTGCCTCTTCTATCAAGTAACTTGAGTATTGATGTTGACATCATCTCTCCTCCTGGACTTTGAATCCCGTTCCTGCCTAAACAGCTTGCACAGAACCTGCCACAGAGTATTCCCTCAATAGACAGTTTTCTGATGAAAGTATTAACAAGTGAATGAGAAGAACCAGAACATTCGTAACAGCAAGAGACTGCTAAGAGTAAAGCATTTGTTACAGAGCGGGGTGGGGGGGGTGGTTCACGATAAATTATTACAGAAAGGATTCCCCCTTTCTGTCTCTGGAGGTTCCTCCCCCGCCCCCCCACGCCCACCTGCTAGGTTCGAAATGCCCGCCGCCAGAGGAAAGACGTCTCTCAATGCCAGAGACTGGTGAAAAGGAAAGGAATTGTTTATTTAAAAGTTACACAAACTTAAGAGTAATGACCTAATGTCTTCAATAAGATACTAAAGTCCTCTAGAATACCCACAGATGTACAGTCCTTCCCTCTCCCTGTGCCCAGTCCGGGGTACCGTGTCTCAGGAAAAGAAGTAGAAGTCCGTGATTCAGGCTCCCGGCACCATCAGCTGTGTGGCTGCTGCAATCTCCAGTTAATCCAAAGCCATGTGGCACCTTCTCATGGCCCACCAGCAAGAGTCCTTTCTCCCCTTTTTCTATGGCTGCAAAGTCTCTCCTGCTGCCTAAGCCGTGTGGCAAAAAGAAGCACTGCAAAACCTTGTGGTCCTCTCCACTCTCCTTCAGAACCGTGTGGTCCTTTTCCCCATTTCAGAACCGAGTGGTCCTCTTCCTTTCCCCTCATAACCTCGTGGTTCTCTCTATTTACTTCACAGCCGCATGATCTACTCCCTATTTACTTCGGAGCCGCGTGGTCTACCCTTTCTATGGCTGCCAGGCCTAGGTTTAAATCCCAGCACCCATCTTCCTTTGCAGCCCCATTTCCGACTCCTCCTACAGTCAGCTACACCTGCCAGCATCCCCGTATTCTTCCAGCTTTACTGGGCTGCCATAATAAGTCTGGGCAGGTGAGGCCCCATGGCATGGAGCCAATCATCTCCAAGCTCTCACGCAGGCCCTGTAACCAAGGGGAGTTGCTTCCCAGTCCCATCTTGGGTGGGAGTCACTCCCATCTCCCTGGCTCAAAGCAGGGCCACAGCTATTTAACATATCTATGAAACCAGTTAAAGGTTATAGATATGTTAAATGACTGTGCCAGGGGTTAGCTGCAAAGCTCTTGCTACCCAAAACAGCTCTGAATGGCCCTGTTCCATGGGTCCCATCCCCCCTGGCTCAGGCTTGTGGGGGTGTGGACATCCTACATACATTTTTCTAATATTTCCTGGACACACCGAGTCCTGGACCCCATCACAAATCCCTTCTTGGGGCCCTCCTCTTGGCTGCACCCTGCTTCACATTGGTTCATGTAGACATCTACTCCATGGCAGGCTTGCATGGTATATGTGTATATGTAGATACAGATATATAGATACACATGCATATACATAAAACATATGGAAGGAAGCTCACATAACCATACACGACAACCCTGGAAGATAGGTGTTATTGTCCTGTTTTATAGATGAGAGACTGAGGTTTAGAGAGATTTAGTTACTTGCCTGAGTTTGCTAGGCAAGGAAAAAGTGATCGGTTGTTATTGAAAGAACATTGACCTTGATGAATTTTTCTAAGCCCTAAATAGGTGAACTTGGATGTCGTTTCCTTTAGCTGAACTTGATTTTCCTCACCTGAAAAATGAAAAGCAAGGGCTTTGTTGTGTGCTATCCCATGTGACTTAGCCTGTAGACGCATGGCTACTTTGAGAAATAAGGATTCTGTTTTTATCCCTCTGAGAAATTGCCAACCTTGTGTTCTCCATCACCCACGTCTTTTATTGCATCATAATCCCATGGCTACATTCATTCATTTTCCCTTTCATGCACTTTGAGACTTTGTGCAAACACTGGCCCTAACATCTCAGAAAGCAAAGCCTTTTAGCAGAGAGACGTGTTTCAAACTATGTAGAAAGTAAAAAATAAATTTTCCCATTTTTAAAACTGACCACAAGAAACGCCTTGGAAATAAAGCAGTGGCAACAACTGGTCTGATTTATATGTAAAGGCACAAATACACACACTCCTACCCCATTAGAAAATATGCCAACAGGATTCTACCTCAGGCCACATAAAAGAAACAATAAATAAGGTGGTATGAGGTGAAGCTGATGGTCTTGATAAAAGGCAGCATTGTGACATTTATAAAAGACTCTTTCATTTCCTTTTTATTACCTTGGGAGGACAGGAGGAAATGTCCCTAGTTCCTCTTCTTTTTTTGAAAAGCATTGGCACAATGCATCTCCGGGGTGTGCAGAGAGAGAAAATGGTGAATGGCAGGCTTCTACCTCTGACTGCACCTGCTGTGGTTCTCCAAATGGTTAAGTCATGTCTTTTTTTAAGTGGAGTCAGAGAAAGAAGATCCTGTCGGCCAGAAGGTCAGGTGAGAAAGCATCACAAGGTGAAACAGGAAAACTAAATCACTGTTTTTACCTAGTTTGGTGGATTTTTAAAAAATCCTCACTCAACGACATGCTTTTTGATTTTTAGGGAGAGGGGAAAGGAGGGAGAGAGAGAGGGAGAGAAACACTGACGTGAGAGAGAAATATCAATTGGTTGCCTCTTGTATGTGCCCTGAGAAGGGGGTGGAGGGACCAAACCCACAATCTAGGCATGTGCCCTGACCTGGAATTGGAAGATAGACCTTTCAATTTACAGGACAGTGCCCGACCAACTGAGCTGCCCCAGCCAAGGCAGTTTGGTGGATTTTTTATGGTAGCTTTTTAAAAAATAAATACTTCTTGATTTGATGTATGCCTCTGGTCAATTTCCAGAGTCCCAAAATAGTTATTTTGGTCAGTTTTGTCCAGTTTTACTGTCGATTTTTAGAGATAGAATTTGCTAAGTTTTTTACTCAGACACTCCAGAAGTATCATCAACATTTAACAGTAAAATGAAAAAAAAAAAAGATATGGGGGGAGGAATTCAAATAAAAACATCTTTATGTGCCACCAAAAAGTAAGAGAAATTACTGAAGACAACATTAACATAGTACTACGTTGGATGATTTGAAAAGAGGAAAAACGTCGCACGATCCTGCAGCAGGAAGGTAGGGAAATGAGTGCCTGAGAGGATGTCATCACGCAACGTGAAGACAGGAGAAAGCTTAGCACAATGAGCATTTCATGAAAGGTTTTGGGGTCTCAGCAATGCAAGTAATTGACATAAAAGAAACGCGTGGTTGATGATCAGCACACCGATTTTTGCCATCCCCCCGAGTTCTTTCAGATCTGTTGATTGCTTTTGTGCATCATCAGTTTCTGATTAAAAAGGGATATAAATGATTCAAGTGGAAATTGCACCTCTAAAAAGTATGTATATGACTTCTATTTCCATCATGTTCATTTCTCTTCAGCTTTTTGGTCATAAAGGTGGAAATATAACAGTGAAATTGTGTGCAGTAAAAAAAAAAACTACCCTCGGAATGAATTGGTTATGAAACAGGAACGGATGAGAGAAAACTGAAGAAACTGTGGTCCTTTGTCTTGAACAGTGACTGTAGGGAGAGATTTAGAGAGATCTACTTATTCTTTCATTCATCCAGCAAATATTAAACTCTTACCGAGAGCCGTGCACTGCTGGGGATACAGCAGAGGATAAAAGATACAGAACTTCCTGCCTTCCTGGATTTGATATTCTAGTGGAGTGAGTCAGTAAACTACATAATATGCTAGAGGGTATCAGTTTGATGGCCAAACATTCAATTGGATATGGATGGGGAAGGGAGAATGGTGAGGGTGCTGCAATTTTAAATAGGGCGGACACGGTAGACCACACCGAGTGATAATGTTTGGACCAAGATTTGAAGAGGAAAGAAAGCACCCTGTGTGCACACGTAGGGGAAGGACATTGGGGGGAAAGGAAAGGTTAGTTTGAAGGAGGAAGATTACTTGGCGTGTTAAGTAACAATAAGGTGGTGTGCCGGGAGGAGAGGGAGCAGAGGGAGAGTAGAGAAGATGAGTAGAGCCATAAGAGAATAACAGAAGGCCAGATTATGCAGGCTTTGCAGGCCACCTCAAGGTCTCTGGTTTGCAAGCACTTACCATATGAAAGGTACTATGCTAAACATGTGACATATGTTATCTGCTTTAATTTTGACTCATTATGTGTCATGGTACTGTTTATAGGTGATAAAATCTAAACTGAACTAAATGGAATAGATTTTTGTTTGTGTTTTTTGTCTGGGATCTTTTGGGCATGATAGAGCTGGTATTTGAACCTTGGGGCACCTGGTATCAAAGACAATGCTAAATCAAAGTGCCATAGAGAATGTGTGACTTATTAATGCTATGGGTCAAAATCCCAGAGAAGAAATTTTATGTACTAAGTAGAATAATTCAAGGGATCCATCAGAATGTGCCCTGAGGTTGAACTGAAGTTTTAGGTAGCGGCGCACAGGGCAGGTTTGCTTTGATGTGATGGCCGAACAGCCCCTTTCCCCACCCTAGTGCCCTAGGGCCCTGCAGCACCTGGGGAAGAAGGACCAGCAAGGACAGTGGTATCATCACATAACAGCTAATAGTCTGGGCCCTGGAGCCAGAGCTAGAGATGAATCGCAGCCGAGTCACAACTGTTTGACCTGGGACAAGTGGCTTTCTCTCTTTGTGTGTTGGTTTTTTTCCGTCTTAAAGATGATGATAATCCCTACAGACCAAGATTGTTTTGTATTGTAGATTGATTATAACACAGCAGGAAAAACGTTCAGCAAGTGTCTGGAATATACTAAGTGCTTAATAAGCATTAGTATGGCTTCACAATGTAGCATCAGATCAGCCTCCAGAGTACTGCTTTACATAAAAAAAAAAAAAAAATGAAAAAAAGGAAAGGAAAGAAAATATTTTCTTCCTCCTACATTATCACCATGTATTCATTCATTCCTTCCACTGTGTCTGGCACTCCTCAAGGGACTAAGAATGAATAATAGCATGTAAGTTACGCCCTCAAATGACTGTCAGAAAACAGAACTAGGGAAGTGCATGACAGTATGAAAATTACTGCAATTCATGGGCTGCACATGGCCATTTCCCACCCATTCTTCACAATGGGGCAGTGTGGGTGTTACCTTCTATCTGAAGTCTTCTTTGATTTAGCCACAAGGAAAAAATACATTTTTCCATTCTCCACTGACACCATTATCTCCTTTACTCACTGCAACCACAATTTTCAAAATCTTTCAATATTAAATAAAGGGATGCTTGAGACCCAGAGTGGTTTTTCTTTGTTCGTCCCCCCCCCCTCCGCAATTAGGACTTTGAGGTTTTGGACAGTGCCCAGACGACAGGAGACACTGAGATATTGGATGGTAGAGGAATAGATGGATGAAGAGAGGGAGGAAAGGAGGCAGGGAGAGAAGGAATGGAAGAAGGGTGGGCTGGATGGAGGGATAGAAGTAGGAGGGCAGGAGAGAGGGAGGAGGGAGAGGATGGATAGACAGATAGACGGAAGGAAGTTTGGACACATGGATGCGTAAATGACTCCAAGGAAAGCATTAGGGGAAGAAGACAAATTCTGACCGAGAGTAAGACAGAGAAGGAAGACTTTATAGAACAAGGGGTGTTTGAGTTATATCTAAAGGATGATAAGATTTAAGTACAAACAGGAAAGTCGATATGTGGTAGTGGGAGGCTAGGGGAGGTAAAGGCGTTGTAGACAGAGGGCAATGCGTGACAAAAGCACAGAGGTACGGAATGTAATGTGTCAATTGAGTGGTGAGTAGACCAGGGGAAATAGATCGAGGGTTGGAACCGAGAGGAGAAGGGCAGAGAGATAGAGATAAAATAGGTTTCAGACCGTGAAGGCGCTTGGAAACCATGCTAATGAATTTAGACTTTCAAATCCTAGTGGGTCCTCTACAGGTGAGCTTGCCTGTCTTGCTAAAAGGCTTGACCGTGACTGAGGACATTATTTTCTTCCTGCTAGATACTAAGTACTTGATTAAAACTGAGAACAGGCAAACAGCTGCAGTGGTATTTTCCGGGAGCCTAAATCACACGGTTTTGGTGTCTGAATTTAAAGGGAAATTGAAATCGCTTCAATACTCATTTAGGCTGAAGCTACTTTTAGAATTTCCAGAGGAACAATTGAAAACACAAGTCTGTCTCCTAACAACGCTTAGGCTTTGGGATTCTTTCTGCCTTTATTCCACCGAATGAGACAGAGTGGGATTAATTATAATACCTGACATGCCCTTATGTTACTTCCGTAGAGCTCTCTTCCCACAATGATCTTATTTGATCTTCATAAAGCCCCTGTAAGGCAAGCACTATTATCTTCACTCAGCAGCAAGCAGACAGGCACAGAATTGTAAGGCAAGCAAGTCTGGATGCTCTCAGCTCTACATGCTCTGGTGCGAGGTCTGAGGATCTTCACGTGCGGAACAGAGGCCCCCGCTGCTGCCCACATCAGTCACAAAAGAGGCCGAAGGAAAAGGGAAGCATGCACTATGTGTTGAAAATCTACTCTGTCGACCATGAATATCACCATATGATTTCATCACCACTCCCGTGACTACTCTGTAGAAAAGAAGCCCTGAAGCCCAGAGAGGTTAATAAACTTGCTCAAGTTGGCCCAGCTGCAAAATGGCAGGGCCAGGTATGAACATCCAACACACATGCCCTTTCTACCACCTCCCACTGCCGTGAGGTCAGCGTGGGCTCAGGGCTCAGAGCTCAGACTGCTGTGTTCAAACACTGACTGGCCTTGTGACCTTGGGACTAGCTTAATGACCTGGATAGCCCATGCGCCAGGTTCTCGTTGCTAAAACAAAGATAATATTAGTCTCTACCTCTAGGGGTTGCTCTGCAGATGACCCGCGACAATACCTGAAAAGTGCTCCCACAGGTCCTAGCCCAGACTCAGCACTAGGTACTGTCTGCAGTTATTATGTGCCAACAGGCACTGTGTGTACAGGAGGTCTGTGTGCGTGCATGCCCGTGAATGTGAGGGTGTGTCTGCTGACGGTGTTCTGCTGGGAGGCCATTGCTGCTCTGGCTCTCACTCCCCTATCTGCTCAGGTCGTTCGGTCTTTTCAGACAATCTGTTTCCATTCCCGTTGTACCTGGCCACTTTTTGCTCCGTAAGAGCACGTTTATAGTACTAATTGGCTAAAAATAAGTTAATTAAGCCGGTAAAAAAAAATCACATTACAATCCTGAAAGTACTGCTATTTAGAAACTACTAATTTTAATATTAATTACATGGATAAACTTTATTTTTACACCACTACTATCAAGTTGATAGTTCCATTTAGTCTAAAAAGAATATGAGCTTTCTCAGACTCTGATAATCCTGTGGAATTTTCTATGATTGACAGTATGGTTTCAGATTTAAAAAGGACTAGCCAAAGAGCAAATATGCATCTCATAGATACAGACAACAGTGTAGTGATGGGAACGGGTGAGGGATGGGTGTAGGTGGGCAAAGATGGAGAAAGTGGGCACATCTGTATTAGTGTCAACAATAAAAATAAAGACAAACATTGGATGATATGCTCAAAAGAGGAGAATTGGTTACTTAACAGGATAGTCATTCACCAATGAATTATTGAGTTATCCCCAGTGTTCCGCTTGCAAATATTTAACAACCAGGTTTTTCTATTTTGGTAGTAGAAGCCTCCATTTGTAGTGTACTGATTTCTCGGGTGAAACTACTCCCACCATGCCCAATTTCAAGCTAATTGCTTGTAACAGCTGACCTGCAAAATTCCTGAGCTGGTTCTGGCACACTACTGGCTTTATGTGAAGTTTTCTAATGGGCACTGGGAATATAGATATGTAGTAAGCACTGAATTCACACCACAAACTTCATGACTTGTCCAGAAGAACACAAAGATCACTCAACTTACAACAGGGAAACCTAGATTTGTTTCCTCGCATAGGGCACAATCTAAGTGTCAACATTTTTCAGGTGTTGCAAAAAATAACGTGGAGATGATTAAATGAGAACATATTGCGTGAAAATGTAGGACACGTGACAGAGTAGGAAATGATTCCATATTAATAACCCTAATGTACCTCGGTGGTAGATACTTGAGGTTAGACGCAGCATTTCACTGAATGATGGGGGGAGCGTTTCAAACAGGTAGCAGCTCTGGCCATGGGAAGGAACAACCCATGCACCAGTCTCCACAGCTACAGATTTAGAGAGCAAAAGCCCCTGAGGAGCCATGCATTCAGAATGAGGCATTTGAATTACAGATAACAATAACAACAATACAATTAGTAGTGTTAATAATTATCTGGTGCTTATTACATAGATGCAAATTGGCTTACCTCCATTACTTCATGTAATCTTCAGACAGTCCTTCTAAATGGCAATTGAAAGTTCCATTGAAAATTTGTTTTCTCTCTTCATTTATTTTCTACACTCCGGCAATTTTCAATAAGAAAATAAAACTCAATGTCAACAATGATTTTCAGAAGGCAAAGCTTTTGCTTGGAGGAGGGGGATGGCCCCACTTGTAACTTTAGAATTTTAACATTTCTCCCAATGATTGGAATGCGTTAATACCTTAGAAACAATGTCTCGCAGGGTTTTCCTCCTCCTTTCTACAACATCAGTTGTTTGGAACAAAATCTGTGTGCGTCTAATTTTTTTCACTTGGCGCAGTGTTAATTACTGAGGCTATGGTAAAGGAAGAGGCTGCCCCAAGTATCTGGCAAAACTACCCCTTGCTAAGTAAGGTCTGTGGTTCTCTGGTTTAAAACATGATATCTTCCATATTTAAACCACATTCACTTTAGTTAGTATCTTAGTTTGTCCAGTCCCTCCCTTAGCCCAACGACCTTCTGTACAGCTCCCAGATTTCAAGTCCAGATCTTATTTTGTTACTCCATTTTTAAAAGTGTTAGTTCCTTTAGTTTATTGAACAAAGTAGAGAAGCCATCAAGCATGTACATTTCCCCACATTGAGTCTAATTTCCTTCTCCAACCTTGCTTTTCACAAACACACAGTGTGCACATACATGTACACATATATGTACAGCAACGTATGGCAGTGACGATTTCCTAATCCTAACTAATTCTTCACTGAGTCACAACCAACCATGGAAAGTGCGCTGCGTGTCACTAACCTTCCTTCTGCTGGGGCCTGCGTCTCTGACCCCCCGCCCCCCTTGGTAATTACCTACCCTTTCCCCAGAGTAAGGGCTGGCATTTTGTTTGGGTTGGAATGTGCACTGAACTAAGCACTTTGCATAAATAATTAGGTTAAAAATAATAATCACCAGCCTTATTAGATCTTTTCTCCGTGTCTAGCAGCACTGGCTCATGTTCTGTCATTCAGTTCTTGCAGAGAATTCTATGAGGCTCATATAAACAACACTGACTGGGCATCTTCATTTTCCAGAGAAAGTAACTGATTATTGGAGAATTTAAGTAACTTGTCCCAACTCACATGAACTGTAAAGGACAGAGCTGACATTCAGCCTCCTCTGACACCCCGAGATAGCTATGTTGTTCCATCACTTCCCTCTGTAATTTAGGATTTAATAGTACTGTCAGCCTTTTGTGAGTCTGGACTATCTTATCTTATTTTCCATAATTTTATGTTTTATTCTCTCTGTCTTACAAGATAGATGTACAGGTGACAGATTGCCCAATCTACTCATGGGGGTAACCTGGCCCATAAGGTTGGGGACAGGCAGGCTGAGCAGTGGACATGCAGGGAGAAGACCTGTCTGAGCCACAGCTCTGCCATTGACTTCTATGTAGCATGGGAAAGTCACCGCAGAGGAATCCCGTTTCCTCTCCTTTAGCGGTGTCTACCCTTGAGTCTTCATGGCCGCCATTCAACAAGACGAGGCAGCATTAATAACACAGGTCAATACTGATGGCGCATGCGCAACGTCCCAGGCTCAACCATCAGTCTGAAATGCTTTGCATCAATTATCTCATTTTACTCTGCTAACAATCCTATGATACCGATACAATCAATGCCCCCCAACTGCACAGAAGGGAAAAGTTAAGGTTCAAAGGGGGTACTGAAACGTGCCTCACACTCCCAGTTAGTGAGTTATAGATCTAGGACATTTGCCTCCTAAAATTATAACCTATATACTAAGTGCATCCAAGGGAAGGCTGTGGAGATGAAATAAGAGGAAAAAGAAGTGGAGGTGATCATAAACTCTGAAATATTTTGTAAAATTTCAAGCACTCAATCAACGTTTGCTCCGTGGAAGCATGAGTGGGTTCTTACCACTGAACATAGCTGGGTTGGGATGGAGTCAGAAACGAGAACTGGAATCTCGCTCCCTGGGTTGCAGGCTCTGGGACCAGACACTCACTGACTGGAATATTGGCTCAGCCATTTGTTACCAGCGTCATTTCGGTTGGTCACTTCACTGCACTGAGTCTTAGCTTATTGTAGATATAGCAGGGGCTATGCCATTTCCCTCACTGGAAGGAGGAAGGATTAAATAAAACAACAGAGGCAAAGTGCCAGTACAGGAGCTTAGTACATACATGGGTTTACTTCTTCTGTGTCCTGTTGTACCACGAAGATATTTTAATGTCTCAAATTTCAGTTCCAAAGACATGCTTAAAAATAAATTTAAATTAGAGCAAATAGTCATGTGAGGAGTCAGGAAAAGAAGATGAAATGGTTTGTGACATGTGGCAGAAGTCAAAGGGGACAGATTTTTAGCCTAAGAAGTTAAAAGGGACTATAAACCTACATTAGTAAGAAAATATTTCATGCTGTGTTTCTCGGGAAATAAATGTTCCGTGGTTTTAATTAGCCATTTAGTAGTGGCTCTGGCTGCTAGACCCTCACTATGGGGCCTGGCCTTTTAACCACCAGCCTGAGTTATAAAATAACAATTTAGTTAGGAAAATCGAGATAAATAGTGACCTTTTAAAAGGGAAATTTTCTAAAGCATATATCTACCCTTCAATAATGTATGTTTTCTTTCACCTACCTTCAATCCTACCCTTTTGTAGTTGCTTAATGAGTGCCACACAGGTCAGCGCAAGCTAGGTTATGCTGCAGTTACCCATAAACCTTGAAAAATCGGTGGTATAAATGAACGTATGTTTATTTCTTGTATATATTCATATTCAATGCAGATTGACAAAGTGGGACTCTACAGAGCCATTCAAGGACCCAGGCTAATGGAGATTCCACTATCTCCACATTTGACTTGTCAATTCTCTATGGCAGAGGAAGCAAAAGACTCGGTGTTTTACTCTGGCTCAGCCTGGGAGAAATACATATCCCTTCTGCTCACATTTTATGGGCAACAAAGAGCCACATGGCCTTGCCTAGAAGCAAGGGGCTAGGAAGTCTAGTATTTCACTGGCCAAAAAAGAAGGAATTAAAACAGGATTTGATGGACATGTGGCATTCTCCATGTGCCAGTTAACGATTGTATGCATATGTGAATGATTTAAGCAGTGATTACATTTTCCCCTCCATAGGTTGCAAATCCTGTGTCTCATGAGACCCACTGATTCCCAGGTGCTTAATAGGGTGCCTGTCACAGAAATATTATGGTGCCCGGACAAAGGTGTTGAATTCTAGCACTGAATATACATGTGACATTCATCCATTCTGTCAACGAACATGTACCAACCTCTACGAACCCAATAACAGCTAAACCTGGAGGAAGAGAATTAAAGTCAAGAAGATCTTATGATACAGGAGGGTGTGCTTACCTGTGCTGAGCCACATAACTAAACAGTCAAGTTCACTGGAGGTGCCGGATGGACCTTTAGGTGGTGAGCTAATTAGGGAAGCTATTAGGGAAGACAGAAGAAAATTAAGGCCATGCTTATATACTTAGAAGTAACCTCCAAAGAGGTTCTGCTCTAATCATTTAAATTATTCCAAACTGTATGATATTGTAGAAAGACTGCAATGGAAGAGGAGAGAAAGAGAAGGACAAGGTCTAATTGAACCTGTGCTGAATATCAGGTGCGGTGTCAGACTCAGTGTATGTATTCTATCTCTGAATTACTACCTGCTCTGATGGTGATTGTATTCCCATTTCACAAACAGAGAAACCGAGGCCTAGAAATCCCATATTTAACTCAGGTCTTGACACTCATTTCCATGCCCACCGCTGCCTAATGGGGATAGGGCTCAAAAGTGAGTTCACTGACACCTGGAATATTCAAGTGGAAGCTGAAGGATCTTGTCAGGGATGATGTAGAACTGGGGCAGCATTGGGGTTTGCATTAGATCTTCTTGAGTTTGCCTTTGGTATCCAAGACTTTGAGTTTGTGGGGTTGAACAAACTCAAACTCAGGGATTCCTGCTTTCCGCGGGTGGAAGGAACAAGAGGTGACTGTGGCAAAGAAGCCCCCTTGCTCATTGAGGCCTGTCTCGATGCCCCTGCTGCTCTGTCTGCTCTGGGCTGCCCAGAGTGCTTGAGCCGGGTTGGACCCCAGAGAGAGGAGCCTCTGAGGAATGTTGTCACCGAACCTCTCACATTTAGAGTGCCAAATATCTACTCACCCTCTAGTTTTCTTGTTAAATCTGTTCAAGTGGAACTCTCTTGACAGGTATAATTAGGGTCATTTCAAGAGCAAAGACATGCTTCTTAATTTCAAAGTCACGTGCTCTGTCTTTGCCTTAGACATCAGCCAAGCTGGATGCCACTCCAGCCTCCAAAGCTGCATGAAGCAATCAGCAGACCAGAAGGGGGTGTCAGATGCTCACAGGGCCATAATCTGTCATCCTGGGCTCAGTGGTGCCTGTGAGGTTAGTGTTGGGGATTGTTCAGAGAAAAGCCAGCACCCTTTCCATGCGCTGTCCCCAGTCAACCAACCATAGTGATTAGGGGGAAAATCACACTGCTGACCCCACGTCAGACACTAGCTGGCCAAGTGACTGTAGCTAAGTCACTTCTCTCCTCCAGTTCTAAGTTCCTTCGTTTGTCGTGCACCAGACAGGTTCTCAGATTGGGTGCTTATGCATCTTCTTCCTGTCCTGTGCTGTCTGGAAGGCTGAGGCCTTGGTCCAGGGCTCTGTTTTTTTCACAGGCGGGAAGGGCTGTAACCCATGTGGAAGGTGAGTAGCATGATGCAGTGAGTTCAGTACATGGGAGACCAAGATGTGGTGACTTCCAGCTCTGTCACCTACTAGCTGTGCTGTCTTGGGCAAGTCTCTCTGAGAATCTGGCACATTACAGGAAACAGGAATCGTGTCATCTCCATCGTTGTGTTCAGGTGAGAATTAAATGGTAAATAGAGCTTCTAGCCCAATGCTTGGCCAGACACATGGCGCATGTTAATATGCCTCCTCTTCTTCTTAAAACTCTGCAAAGCATGATGGTCCCTCAGCAACCACAGCAGTGGACCTCATGGGTCAAAATCTCATTCTAACAAGGAATCTGTCCCGCCGCCCACGCTGCTCGGGCAGTGATGGAAAGGGAGACGCAATGGTGGGGCCCTGCCCAGGGAACATCACATGTTTTCCTCTGCCCCAAACAACTCTCATCCTTACACTCTTCTGGCGGACTTATGGTCAGACAGCTCTGGTGCCAACTTGGTCCCTAAGGGGTTTGGGAAGGCTTCCTGAATGAACTAGCTTTGACAGGACTTTCAAAGTGTAGGAAAATGAAAATCAGCGAACCCAAGTTGTAGAGGGCACGAGCCCACCACACAGCCTTGTATCAAGGATACCCAAGCAGCAGAGGGATTTCCTCCAACCCGACCTAGTGCAGAGACATCTGGGGACCCAGCTGGGGAGCGCCTGTCAGGAGTGCGGGAAACATCTCTGCGGAAATCTGTTAATCACTCATCCCAGACTGGGGGCAACAGAGGGGCAGGGTGACATGTGCATGTGGCAGTCAGGCGGGCTGCCCTCCACCCTCATCCCTGCTCTACTTCGCTGGTCCACCATGTGCAATAAATGGAAAATGAAAGGTGAACTTGAGATCCAAATGCATTCATGTGAGTTTTGGGAGGATGGTTGGGGCTCAGCTGTTTAGCTGTTAAGGACTGGATATTGATTTATCCTTTTGTTGCTATTATTATCATTTTGTCAGAGCCTCATTGTACACCTCCCCTCCTCCACCACCTATGCCACCAAGTCATGGCAGCCTGGGGAATGCTGAGTGCTTATGAAGTGTCAACATTCTCCTTAATACTTCAGTTGTGTTAACTCATTTATCATCAAGGGGTTAGCAATTGATGTTTGAGCAAAGACTAGATGAAAATGAGGGAGTGAGCCATGTGGGTGTTAGGAGAAGGGAGGACCACCCAGACAGGGCAGTCGGTGCAAAGGCTCTGGGGTCAGGTGCACCTGGGAATATTTCAGGAGTTAGTGACCTGAACAAGAGGGATAAATGTTGGATATGAGGCTGGAATCTGTTGGATTTCATGAAAAATTAAAGCCAAGAATTATTTTGTGTTCTGCTCCTCAAAAAGAATTAAATCTTCCTTCAGGTAGAATTAGAATCATCTTATTATTTTCTAGTTGTGTCAACATGTCTCAGAGTGAAATCTTTAATTGAATTCAATCATTTCTATCTCAGCACAACACCTACGGTGTCCAAAGAACAGAGGAATGATTAGAAAGATACAGAGGCAGACAGTGAGATATCATAATGTAAATGCTGATTGCATAATTGGTGGTAGTTACAGTTGTGATCCTCTCCATCACTTTATTACAGTGTTAGTAAACTCCTTTAGGTTTTACATGGCAGACACCCAACTCAAACAGGCTCGAACAAAAGAACAATTTGTTGCAAATGCTTCTGGGACTTCGTGAGACAGAATGTGCCTGCACCTTAGGAGAAATCAGAGCCAGAGACCTGAATGTTACTAAGAGCCGGGGTCAATTTGTTTCTCTTTCCGAATCTGCTTTATTTGCCTGCGTTTGAATCTCTCCCTTTAAAGTAGGTGCCCTCCACCCTCATCCCTGGTCCACTTCCCTGTTTCACCATGTGCTGTAACAGACAAATGACAGCTTCCTAACTTCTCATGTATTTCCCAAAGTTAGTGTTTGTAGCGGGATTCCCTCCTTTCCAAGTACAAAAATCCTAGGTAGAAGACTCATTGACCCAACCCCTGGACCAAGGGAATGTAGCCATTAGATGAGCTAACATAAGGGAGCTGCAAGCACGTATGTGAAAGGGAAAGGGATGCAACCTGGGAAGAACCAGCAGCAGTGGGGATGTGCTCATAAGAAGGCAGGCTGCTGAGTGGAGAACAATAGTTGCCCGCTACAATTATATTTATTATGTTTATTAATCATCACCTTTACGTTTTGGACAAATTTTCTATTTAGGAATTTCTAGGTCTGGAAGGGACTCTATCATATCATTAATTCTGTACAATCTGACATAGAACAATTGCTAATTTCTCCAAGAAGTTGAGGAATGTGCCTCTTCAAACAAGCCTTTAGCCCCTCCCCATGGTCTGTCCCTAGACAGACAGGAAGCTCCACTTTTCCTCCACTTCTGCCATTTAACGTAAATTCTTATGGTGTCATTCTTAAAGATGGTAAGGAATAGCTGGGCACCATCTTCAGCATAATAACATCTGATATGTTGAAAACTGCTACTGCCAATCCCTTTGCCTGTCTTCAGACTAAATAAGCTCAGTTGCGTCAGCCTGGCCTCTGAGCCACATCCCTGCGATCGCTGCCTTCTTGACTATTCTGGCTTCTCTTGTTCAGCACCGGGGCTTCTACTTTGTCCGTTGGCCACTGGCACTCAGTGCTTCACCGAGACAGTTCTCCCCTGGAATATTGTAGGGAAGGAGTCACATTCTAATGAGGCTGAGCTGTGGGGCTGAAGGTCCCTGTGTGATTTTCCTAGTTGCTCTTCAGGGGACCCCAATGTCTACTTATACAGACATGGATTCAAATCCTGACTCTGTGGTTTAGGGATCGTGGGCAAGTGATTCAATTCTCTGCCTTGTATTCCTCATCTGCACCGTGGAGATAACACTACCGGTATTGAGAGAATTAAATGGGATGATTCATGTAAAGTGCTGAACGAGATGTCTGATATGTAAGCTGCCCCATAAATCTTGGCTGTCTTCCCTCTCTCTTTGTCTGAATGGAGAAAGCAGCAGGCCACAGCAGTCAGATTAACAGGAAGAGATGGGAAGAAAATTCAGGTTCCGGTCCCAGCTCTGCAACTAGATTTGTGTGTTTGTGTGTTTATTTACTTATTTATTTATTTTATCGTATGACACCCACCTCTAAAGTAGAGAGCTGGAAATAGAGATGAAGTTCATCCCTAGGGTTATTAAAAACTCTAGAAGTATAAAATCTAAGACTACTAGTTTCCTTTCCAAAGACTTAAGGGGTGCTCACCACACATATATTTGCCGTTAAAAATAACACTGAACATATTAAAATACTTTTAATTCACAGAGTACTATTTTCTGTATCTTTAATTATATTAAACTTCTCCACTAAAGCAATCCTGAGCTCTTAAGAGTTCTGATTGTATGATATTTGTCTGTCACCGACTAGCTTATTTCACGTAGCATAATAGTCTCCAGCTCCATCCATGCTGTCGCAAAAGGCAGGAATTCCTTCTCTTTTTTTCTGCTGCATAGTATTCCAGTGTGTAAATGTACCACAGTTTTTTGATCCACTCACTTACTGATGGGCACTTAGGCTGTTTCCAAATCTTGGCTATTGTAAATAGCACTGTTATGAGCATAGGGGTGGGGGGTGCAGGGGGAAAAATGGGACATCTGTATGAACACAAACAATAAAACATCAAAAAATGGAGAAAAAAAAAAGAGTTCTGATTGTTTCTTGTACCCCATGGAATGGCAGAGCCGGAGAGTGAGAAAAGAATTTAAAAAGTCAGAAGTCCAAAGTGGTCGTGTTTAATTCTGGACAAGAGAGCTCAGAGCTGAGCCTCGTGGTGACCTGCATGAATGAGGGGAGGTCTGAGAGCCAGATACAGGGCCGCAGGCAGGGGCAACACTGGGAGGCAGAGAGCATAGGGGTTGAACGGATGAGTCTGAGAGGCAGACACCGCTGACCTGGAATCCTACCTGGGCCCCTATTATAAAATGAAGATAATAGCACTCGCCTCGAAGGGCTGTTGACAGCATTAAATGAGATAATGTTTGCAAAGTATGTAACATATGGGAAGTGCTCAGCCAGCCATGACTTGCGTTATTAACAGAATCGCAGCAGGAGCTGGGTGGGACCGAACTCACGGGCCCAGAGGGGTAGCATGTGTTTATCCCTGACACACAATTCTTTCTTTTGTGGAGGTTCCTGCTCCCAATAAACCAGGAGCTCTCTGACATTGTTTTGAATATAGACTTAAAAAAACCCTTTACTATATTTGCCTTTCAGGAGGAATTTTATTAGATGATTATTTTGGCAGCACAGTTGGTTCTTGGCTGATGTATACACTAGCACTATAAATTAACAATATTAAGTGAGCTTGCTTTCCTCGAACATATGCCAAGGGATGTAAGGGGGAGACAGTCTTGAAATCTGAGGTTAAGATTTTATCACAATCTGTGAAGGAGAAAAAGGACATTAAGAAAATCAAACATTCATGAGATCAGCATATTTAGTTACATCAAAATTAAAAGCTCCCATACACGACAAAAAATAAATAAACCAGTTAACTAAAATAATAAGATAAATGACAGGTTCAAGAAACTACATTTAATAAGAAGTTGGGACTCTTCTGACTGACAATTTAAATAAACAAAACAAAACTGTAAGTGCCTGGTAGACACTCAGGGAAGGAACAGGAACAGGTGCGTCCCCACTAGAGAACAAACAGAGGAAAATACTGTTGCGAACAACGAAACTCCACAGTGCTTGATTCACCTGTTATCATCACTCTCTGAACAGACTCAGCGGTAATGGCGGGGGCGAGGGCCAGGGGAGGCCAGGTGAATGAAATAATCCACACGTTGTGGATGGCATAGGGTGCAGAAGTTTGGAAAAGTCATTTAGCAATTTGTTTCGGGAGTTACTTTTAGCACCTAAAGAAATAGTCTAAAATAGGGGAGGGGGGAACCTATACACAAAAATATCCATTTCTAATAATGAAAATTTAGAGGCAACATAAAATGCTTGCATAATTGGCAAAGTATTCAATGGAGTGTTATCTCCCAGCAAGAATTAAATTAACAGTGTTCACCTGAAAAATAACATCAGCCAAGACCTACGCAAACACGTACAGCATCAATGACTTAAGTTTACACGAATTATCTTTGAATTATGCAGTGCTCATGGTGATAGTATAGCTGTATATATATTAGACGCTTGAAGAGGGCAGCCCGGGAAGGCAGACTTTACTATCTCGGAGCAGGAGAGTGTGTTTGGTGAGCAAAAATTATCTTCTTCATGAACCTTTGATTTTTCCTTACTGGGTGAAACCTTCCTAGGCCAGGAGAGCAGCAGGGGAAGAGTCGCCATCCCGGCAGAAGGAACCACCCTGAACACCAGGAGCAGGTGCTGGTATTGCTGGATGAGAGAGGTGCAGAGAAATACCTCCATCGCAGTTTCTCTTCTCCTTCCGTCCAATGCGGCTTCCACCTCCTTGACAAGAACTGTCCTGAGGGCATTCCCCGAAAACTATTTACATGCAAACCCATGAGTCCGGCATTTTTCCATACAAACAAGAGGGCCATCGTTGTTGATCATATATTTCATTGGCAAATAATCGCATCTTCCCCGTCACTTTCTTGGAAGGAGTAGACACCCTTACTCCACCGATGTTAGGTCCGGCCATGTGACTTACTTTGGTTAGTGGGATATTGGTGCACAAAACACAAGCAAAGGATTGAAATGTGCTTATGTGTTTGGGTTTTGCTTCTTTTCTATGGTGGTCAAATCCAAGGAGAATTGGAAACATGCAGAATAGGCTGAGAATCAACCTGGAACTTGGCACCAAAACTAGCCAAGCCTAGTTTAGACCCACCAAATCACAGATGATCTGCAGGTATGAGAGCAAGAAATAATAAGAGCAAGAAAATAATCACTGTAGTCCACTGAATGCTGTGCCGAGTTTTTCACCAACACTATCTCATACACAGCCGACTGACACCCTCCATTATGTTCTCCCGTGCTTGGCGCACAGTAGGATCGCTGCTGGCCCCATCAGGGTGGGTGGGACAATGAGGGTTCTAGGCCATTTTACTGTGCTTTGTGCAGTGGAAGCTCTTCTTGATTTTTTTTTTAGGGAGATTATTGTAAATATTTTCATTGCTTTTCAATTCTTTTGTATTCCAAAACTGTGTTTCTTCTTAATGAAACACCATTCAGAAGTACAAGGACCGGCTTTTGGGGGGTTATAGTTTCATCAGATCCATTTCAGATCAAGAAACACCATAAAGCTGCTTCTATGAGCAAATCGTAGTGCTAGGGACAGAAATAAAGAAAACATGAATTTTGTCAGGCGGTCGAGCCCTTTGAGGAAGATCAACAATAAACTGACAATTGTAGTATATGTCATAGAAGGAAAGCACAGGGGATTGTGGGAGCAGAGAAGGTGCCCAACTGAGACCACGTGTAGGAGGGAGGAGGCTGGGTGTTGCTAGAGAAATGCCTATTTCGGTGCGTACTCAAAACATTAAACATATCTACATTGCAGTTAGGGTATGGAAAGGCAGACATAATTCAGAGAGGGGTCAGGGAGGTTGGAGGGAGAATTATGGAATTAACTTGCTATTGGAGAGTACACTCAGCCAAAGGTAAGGGTGAGTTCATTATCTGCTCATTCCAACTGAGGTGATTAGCATGAGTGTCTCATGCAAAGTGATTCTGCAACCCAGCAACAGAGAGAAGCCAGCTGGGCAAGTTCGTGAAGTCATACATCACAGCACCTATTAATGAGCTGGACTATGTATCTTCAAAACTCGTGTTCGCTCTCAGGGCTGCCCCCTCCTCCCTTCCTCAAGGTAAAATGTGTGCCTTGGGGTCTAGACGGAATGGTCCCCATGGTGCCTTTCAGAGATGACGCGGTATTCTACGTGCAGCTAGAGTTTGCTGAGAAAGAGGCACACTCTGCAGCTTTGGGTGGGAAAGAACTGTATGACGGGAGAATTGGGGAAGTTAAGAATCATCTGAGCGCCACTCAGCAGGCCACAAATGGAAGAATACTGAAGACTCTCGGGGATCCAGTAATTAAACCAGAAGCAGATTACAGCTCTTCTAAAAGAGATGTCAGCAGAAAGCAGTGGTTATGCCCGAAGCCTCTAAGGGGCCTGCTCAAAGGTTTGTGGGTAAGGGAAGCAGAGCCAGCGCCTAGGAGATGGAGAACTACTAGAGGGTGATTCACGTGAAAGGAAAACAGTGACTCTGGGCCATCTGGATACCACGAAGCGATGCAAGAGCACACAGAAGCAGGTGGTGACCTCCCTTCACCAGACGTTATCGATTATGAGGGACAGCTGAGGGTTCGCAGAAAACCCTCTGGTCTGTGCAGAAGCCCCACCCAGTAATGGTGATAGGACTTCAGGGTTTGGAAGCATTTCCATTTAAAATAGACTAGAACTCTCACTTTACAAACTTGCCATCACTTGTTGAAGGTGGTGGTGGTGGTACCTAAGAATGAATCTAATACAGAGGAAAGTTAAGCTAAGAAATTACATGAGACCTAAAGCATCCCTGTGAGGTCCTAGATCTTGCCATTTCTAAAGCCATCCTTCCTCCGACAGTGCTTGTGGGTACACACCTCTGCCTTCTTTTATGCTGTGAGCCTCTTGGGTGAGTTGCCTTTTATTTGCGATCAGTGCTGTCCTGGTACCTAATGTAAGCTCATGACTTTATGTAAGTACATAGCCACACATTGAAAAAGCCTAGAATAAAAGGCAGCCAGTTGTAACGAGCACTGCATTGCCTACTTGATTTTTAAATGCCGTTATCCAATGAAGAACCAGAGGTCCTTGGAAATTGGATAATTCCAGTTCTGAAATAGGGAAAGTACAAGGCGAGCCTGTGATAACTTGTGCCAGAATAAAGCAAGAAAAAACTAAAAAACCAATAAACCATGTTCAAAGAACACAGAAGCAGAGGGAAGAGCCTCCCACTATCTAATTTTTGGAAGTTTAAACAGCAAAAATAATGCCTATAATAAACTGTAGTCATCAAATTTTTAAAAACCCATAAATCTATAATGATGAGACAGAAAGAAGAAAACAAAAGGAAAAAAAACCCCTTCATCACAGGAAAATATCAGCTTAAATATATAGAGGGAATTGCAGAATTAGAAAAAGACAATAGCCATTTTCTTTGGTTTAGGCACTGATCAATGGAAGAAAAATCATAGAATGAAAAGTTTTGGGGAAACCAGATATTCCGTGATGCCAAGACTTCTGCCCCCAGCTGCTTCACAGGGTTTAGATAAATAGATTGAGGAAACAATAAGAAAAGACAATGCACGAAACTTTGATAGGATACTGATTAAACTAAATAAAAATTCTACAGAAAGATGCTGAGGACAATTGAGGAACCATGAATAGGGGCTATCAGATGAAATTATTAAATAGTTTGTGCAGTGAAGTCATTGTGGCTTTACAGGAAAACATCTTACTCTTCGCAAAGGCAGACTGAAGTGTTTCAAAAGGGAAGGGGGTGATATCTACAGCTTACTTTCACGTGGATCAGGAAAACATACATACATATATATATACTCATGTACATGAATATGGACAGATGAGGCAGCCATGAGGAAATCTTAACAACTGTTGACAATTATTAGAAGATACCGAAGTATTCACTGTGCTAGTCCAGGGGTTGGCGAACATTTTTGTAAAAGGCAAAAATGCTACCTTTACAGGAAGCACCTTCTACGTAAAAGAGTTAGTACAGTAAGTAATAGATATTTTCTGCTTTGTGGGCCACAGGTCTCTCTGTCTTTGTTCTTCAAGCTGCCTTTATAGTGATTGCCAAAGCAGCCATAGGCAGGAAGGGGCACGGTCGGATTAGGCCCTCAGGTAGAGTTCATCAGTCGCTGGGTTGCTGTTCCCAACTTTGGACGTGGTGGTGAATTTCCAATATTTACAGTTCAGAGAAAACAGGCTGACGTGCATCACCGTAATTTCAGCAAGGCGAAGCACGCGATATACACGATGGAATAGTGGTAGACCAGGGTTGGAAGGAGGGACCCCTGTGATCCCTGCTAACGACCTTGAGCTTCAGCGTGGAGGGTGACAGAGCCAATGAAAACATTGAAAACTCCTTTCAAATGATTGTTTTCAGACCTGAGCTCCAAATCAGATGCGTTTTCACCCTTGATCCTTTCTGATTTTCTTTGCCTCCCTTTTGTTACTGTTTCCTGTTATTGTTGTTTCCTAGATATTTCCTCAAAAAAATCTAGACTTACTCAAGTCTGCTTTTATTGATTTCCCTGCTTAGGGACTGTGATACAGAAAGAAAGGCGTTGTCTCTGTGTGAACCCATTGCAGGAGATTACTTCATGCGGAAAGATCTTATCTCAGTGCTCCCCTCTTTAGCGAGACTTAGCTGCTTTGACAGCAGGGGACAGTGGGACTTCCTCCTGCCTGATACGAACCACAAATAGACACGGAACTATTAAGGGCGTTCACTGGTTTGGAAAAGAGAGCACTCAAAGGTCTCAGGTAAATGGACAAGAAGTGCTAAAATCTTGTCTCTTCAGGATCAATCCGCAGTTAGCTAGAGTTTTATCAAGTCAGTACCATAGAGGGAGCTTAGGTTTCCGTTGTTTGGGAAAGCTGCTGTTTTCAGAGGTCTCCGTGTACCTCTGTGTGCAAGATGCCTCCACCTGCACTTTCTCTGGACCAGGGACAGTCTTATCAGACAAATAGCCTGTTGGAAAAAGCCAGTAGGCCTCATTTGGCAATCTGGCTGAAGATAAACTATTCTTCTCTTTTGCTTCGCAAAAACAGTTATGCTTCTGTTTTAAGGGATTCATTTGTGGGATAGATGGCATTGCTGACCACAGGCTTTGACTGACATCATTGGCATTAGTCTGGGAATAGAGGCCAGGGTCTACTCATGGCTGAGCATCTTACCATTCTTTGACCTTGGTAAGTCACTGCCCTTCCCTGAGCTCAGATTATTTTAATAAGACCAGGTGGGTAGAACAGATGACTTTCAATTCACACCTTCTACAAATACAAGTCTTTCTTTTGATTTTTGTTTTGTTTTCCAGTCATGATGTTAATTTCATATATCTCAAATAAGAATCAATTCCAGAGGTAGAATCTGTTACTTCAATTGTATCATTTAACAGATAAGGAAAATAGTTGATGGGAGACTCAAATGTTGGAAAACTTTTAATTTCAGGAAATAGCTAAGAAGCTTAGTAATCAATGTATGTAAACAGCTATTGTTTTAGGGACTGGAGGTATGACCCACCCTGACTCCAGGAGACCATAAGCAGTTCCACCTTTGTGCCTCAGGAGGACTGCAAGCCATCACGAGTGCATCTGAGCCACTGTGCTCCAGGGTGAGATGCTCACTGCCCGGGGCACAGATGAAAGAATGCTGAAGCTTTTATGTGATTAACTTTTCCCCTGAATTCCAAACCCCTTAACTACACATTTCTTCTTATAAAAACAGTCACTTTAAAAGGGAAGGGTGGTCTCCTAGGGCACAAACCCACCATCTTCTCAGATCGTTGGCATCTGAATAAAGTGCCCAGAAAGATTCTATCCCTGTCTCTGCTGACTGGGTCTGGTAGGTGACAGGCAGCACGAATGCCAGCTTTCCCGGTTTCATAGTGACTACAGAAAACACACACACACTCACACACACACACCTGCTAACTTTGGTCATAATGCCTTCTGAGAACAAATATGTCAAAACTTGAGAATGAATTTGTTTTAAATTCATGACCGTGCTCAGCAGAGGAAAAAGGAAGAAGGAAAACCAACATGATTTCTTACTCAGCCTGTGGCACAGCTATCAAAACTCTTACCCTAATGCATGATGCATGCGTTTGGTTGTGATTGATCCTCGTGTGCGGCTTTGTTGCCCTTTAGTTTGTTTCTCCTTCTGAACGGGAAGCAGAGTGAAGGGTGGGCCCCTCTCAAACAGCGTCGTCTCTCCAGTGCCTCGCCAGTGCATGTGCTCCATAACGATCTGTATAATCAAATGACACTGAATTAAACCACCTTCTTCAGTGATTCTTGGAGTTGTCCATTTGCAAATGAAGTGAGAATCAATAGGAAGAGATGTCCTGCCTGGAGCATAAAGAGATTCAGTTAGGATTTCAAGCTAAATGTGTCTGATTCCAGTCTACTTTCATTTCATGAAACCATTCTTTCTTGTAAGGTTATTATTTAGCACAGCCAAGTTAGTGAACTTGAGGGGCTTCAGAATGCACACAGAAAACCCCTCATTTACGGCACCCACACCCCAAACAAGAAGCCCACTTCAAACACTGATACCGAGGATTCTACCACGGTGTGAAAATGTCATTCTGTGAGTTTAAGGCTTTGCTCACCTCAGTGCTAATAACCTTGGGGATCTCACACGTAAATTACCAGACACTTATCCTTTCATTTAAATGAAACCGTCTCCTACCCCTCCCCACAGCAGTATATGTTTCGTTTCTTTTAAGGGTTTAAATACCAATCACATGAAACAGATGGGGGAATGACATAATCTGGAATAATGGGACACTAAGAAATGTAAATCAATTAGACACGTTCTCCCAGTGAGAGAGCTTTTATTTCCCTCTCTGCCCCCTTCCGCTGTGTCATTGGTATCCAGGTCATTCGTTGGGAAGCTCAGCACCTCATGGAGGGTGTGCCTTGTTTCACTCCTCAAGGCAGAAGTGTTGTAAACCATGGATGGGAACAAGAGGATAGCTATTTTGGGATGTGGGGTTCTGCCCAGCAACCCCCAAGTCACCTTTTTTTATGGATATGAAATCATTAGAAATACATCTCGAATGCTTAAGTGAAATTAGATTGTTTAGAACAAAAGAAATTGTGTTTTTCAAAGGAAACCACTTATGTGAAAATATATATCTCATTAGGCTCATCTGATTCTTTAAAACTGTTCCTTTTAAGTAAAGTGGAACGAAAAATCTTTTATCATTCTATGACCATAAAATTCTATGACACAATGATTCGATTTCATATGGGATGTATTGGTAGTGAAAATAATGGGAAACTTTTTTTAGAGGAGTTGTTCTCAAAGGGCTCACCATGTGGGGTAGAGAGTTCAGAGTCCGTAGAGATGCTCAGTCATAAATTATGTCATCATTTTACAAATACATTGGCGAGGTCAATCTCATCAGACATTCAGTGGCGCTCAAAGTGTGGTTCGTGGTTAATATGTTTGAGAATCCCCTGAGGCGTTTGTTTAAAAAGTCATAATTAAAACCTTCAGTTCAGGAATGTGCATTTAAAAGAGATTTAAGAGGAAAATTCTAATGTAGTATAAAATCTGACAACTCTTAGTGAGAAGAATTAGATGTGATAATTGAGTCCCATTTTAGGCCACATTTTTTTCCTGTTTCTTTGTGTTTTCTCTTCAAAGAATTCTGTTTGTTTGAAAGAAGTCAGAGGAAGGTATTACATTGACTAGGGTTCCTGAGTTATGTGCAGAAGAAACAAATGCTGTTAAAGATGACCCCAGACTCGGAGCAAACCAGGGAAAACCCAGGAAGCACGGGACCTGTCATCATTCCTGGGGACCTGGGCAGCAAGAACGATCTCTCGAGAGCATTGCTTCTAGGATAACTCAGTTTTTGTTAATTCCAGATTCCCAGAATTTTAAAAGTTATCCAGATTGGAAAAGGAGAGGTGAAACTATTTCTATTAACAGGGAAGGTGATCTAGGAACTTAAGCATCCTTCAGTGGATGATTGATAAAGATGTGGTACATACACGCAATGGACTACTATTCGGTCACCAAAAAGATGAAGTATTGCCATTTGTGACAACATGGAATGATCTCGAGAGTATCATGCGATGTGAAGTAAATCAGATAGAAAAGAATGAGAACCATATAATTACACTGATATGTGTAAAACAAAAGCAGCAGATGAACGAACAAGCTCATAGACACAGACAACAGTATGGTGGTTACCAGAGGGGGAAGGGGTGTGGAGGATGAAGAGGGTGTAGGGGGTCAAATACATGTTTACAGATGGAGACTAGACTTCTGGTGCTAAGCACACAATGGAATACACAGAGGATGTGTCATTGAATTGTATACTTGAAACTTATATAATGTTATTAACCAATGTAACCCCAATAAACTTAATTAAAAAATAAAATCTCAAAGAATCCATAAGAAAGTCATTATGACTAATAAACAAATTTGGCAGAGTGGCAGGATATAATATCAGCACTCAAGAATTCCTTGTGTTTCTGCACAGCACCAAGGTGTCAAGGCCACGATGTTGCTGGAATACCTGGTGTCCACATGCAAACCAATGAAGTTGGACCCTTACCTTACACTATATACAAAAACTAACTCAAAATGGATCAAAGACCTAAACTTAAGAGTTAAAACTATAAAACTTGAAGAATAAGACATTGGAGAAAATCTTCATGACATTGATTTGGCAATGACTTCATGGATAAAACATCAGAAGCATACATAGGCAACAGAAGAAAAAATAGAGTGAACATCATCAAAATTAACCTTTATGCATCAAAGCACACCATCAAGAGAGTGAACGGACAATCTCCAAAAGGGGAGGAGACACCTGTGATTTGTGAACCCTATACCTGGAGAGAGAGGTAATATCCAGAATATATAAAGAACAACTACGACTCAACAACAACAAAACCCCAAACCAATCTAATTCAAAAATGGGCAAAGGACTTGAATGGACATTGTTCCAGGGTACATATACAAATGGCCACTATGAACACGAAAAGATACTTAACGCAGTATCATTAGTTGTTAGGGAAATAAAAATCAGAACAAGGAGCTATCACTTCACTTTATACCCATCAGGATGGCTAATATAAAGAGACGTAACGCCAAAAACAAAAACCCAGAAAATAAGTGTTGGCAGGGGTGGGAGAAATCACAATCCTAGTGTGTTGCTGGCAAGAACGTAAATGGTACAATCACTGTGAAAAAGAGTTTGATGATTCCTTAAAAAGTTAAACAAAGAACTTCCACAGGACTCAGCAATACATACATATATAATGCAAAAGAATGGAGAGCAGAGACTCAAATAAATATCTGCAGACCAATGTCCATAGTTACAATATTCAAAAAAGCCAAAGGTGGAAACACTCAAGTGACCATCAACAAATGAATAGATAAACAAATTGTGTATGTACATACCATGGAATATTATAAATGACATTTTGATATAGGCTACAACATGGATGAACTTTAAAAACATGCTGCATGACATAAGCCAGACACAGAAGGCCGCACGCTACACGACTCCACTTATGCGAGGCACCTAGAACAGGCAAGAACATAGGGACAGGAAGTAGACAGAGTTATCCCGGGCTGGGGGAGGGAGGGTTCGAGTACAGAGTTTCAGTTTGAGATGGTGAAAAGTTTTGGGTATAGATATCGATGATGGTTACACAATGTTGTGAAAGTACTTAATATCACTTAGTTGCATAGCCACTTGATAAAGATGATAAATATTACATTATGTATATTTTAGCCTAGCCTTGGATTCCTCCCACTGGATTCTCAACTCTCCCCAGTCCTTGGCTGGGGCCAGGGGTCTGAAGAGTGGGGATGAAGGTTAGGGGAACACAGTATGGCTTGAATGTTGACCCCACCCAGACGGCCACATTAGGGAAGGATCGCTTTCCCCAAAAACTCAGGAAGGGGCAGAGGAACCGGAAAGAAATGAGTTTACTGCAGAGGTATCTAACGGGAGAATAATTCTCTGTATTCACAAACTATTAATCTCTCAGATTCTCATCTGCATAACAAAAGGATAATTCAGCTGGCTCTGGCAAACATAATTTATATCTGCCGCTCCAAAGATTTCATTCAATTTGGCAATTCAATGCACACCTCAGTTAAGTCACTTACAGCCAAAGACTTCTTACAGAAGGGATAAAAAATTTCTGTTCCAAAAAGGAGCAGTTTATGAATAATTACACTTGAATCTGTTTGTTTGAAACAGATAATATCCAGTACACTTGAGGCTCTGCCACACCGCTAATGTCTTATTCTTCACCCAACTCACTCATTTGTGTTGGCCAGCTGGTCCATGTCAATATTTAGTTAGTTATTTATAAAATATTTTTAAGAGATTTTATTTATTATTATTTTTTTGACAGAGGGGAAGGAAGGGAGGGAGAAAGAGAGGGAGAGAAACATCAATGTGTGGTTGCCTCTTGTGTGCCCCCTACTGGGGACCTGGCCTGCAACCCAGGCATGTGCCCTGACTGGGAATTGAACTGGTGACCCTTGGGTTAGCAGGCCAGCGCTCAATCCACTGAGCCACACCAGCCAGGGCCCATGTTGATATTTAAATGAAAACCCTGGGCATGTGAGAAAGACTGTGTTGGCTTAGTCAACTTGGATTCCCAGAGAAGAGTTCTATGACCAAACTAGCTCCAGATCTTGATGGGGTTGAAGGTACCTGGAGGGAAGCCTGCACCTTCCAAGCATTGGAGGGAGGACGAAGGCAGGCAGAAGGATGCCCCAGGGCTATCCTATGTAGTACCTGTACACTTTTCCAGATCTTCCCTTAACTCTTTCCCTCGCTCATTTTTCTTCATAGCACTACTACTACCCGGTGCCTATATATTTATCTGTGCGCTGTTTCCTCACCTAGCATATGCCTAGACTTAGTGGAGGAGCTTTACTTTGCTCACTGATCTACTCTGAGCACCCAACGCAGCATGGGCACGTTTTATTGGCACAGAGTAGGCAAATTATAAACATTTGGTGAAAAAATAAATGAAAAATGTAAATTCATATTCTTAAAGGTCAACTTTCTTAATCTTCCTCCAGCACCTCCCTCACCCACCAAATCAAAAACATATCTGAGTCAGAGACGCTCTCATGGCACTATCTCTGCCTTCTCTCGCAGCGACTAAGCAGATGCTACCACAAACACACGGCTGTTCATTTGCTTGCCTTCCTACTGGATTCTCACCTCTTCAGCAATAGGGGCTGTGCAACATTTCACAGGCCTATTCAGTGAACACTTATCCAAGAGTGAACGTTAACAAACAGACTTAAGGTAGAATGTGATGCTTGTCTTCTCTTCCCGTCAGCTGAGTTCAAGAAAGTACTTTGGTTCTGATTTGTTGGTCTAGTTAGTTAAGCGTCTTGCTCCCAGCAGAGAATATCTAGATTAGAAGATCAAGCAAGAGATAAAGACGGACTGTAGAGTGCTAAAAATATCCATCATTGTGCTTTGAACAGTGTCAATATAGTAGGGTCTAAATTTATCCTGGATTGTAATATTTTGTGGTCAGTCATAGGAGAAATAATACAAAGGCCATATTAAAAGTGTTGATATTTATAAACTAGCTCCCAAGATTCAAGTGAGTCCGAGAATATATGAATTTTAAAAAGCCAAGCACATTAAAAACTTTTAATTTGAGAAAGTTAATTTTTCTAATGGTCACCAGAATATATGAAATGAAAATTTAGAAAATAGTGAATTTAAAAACATGAAAAATATATACATGGATTCATATATATGTAATTATATACTTATGTGTATATTTATCTTAATATTTTGTATATTATTTAATTTTATATATGGCATTTTCTTCCATTTCATTAAATATTCTTAAAATTGCAGTTGCTATTTATTATTTCAGCACTTGGATTCATTCATGTACTCAATCCCTTATTATGGGCTATGTACAGACTGATAGGTGGCAAAAAGTGGCCGCAGATCTCTGCCCTGCCACGCAGCTTTGAAACTCCTCCTACAAAAGGGCGAAGTGTGTTTCGCCTTAGGTCTCTGTGACTGGCTTTGGCCGATAAACAGTGGTGAAAGTGGCCGTCGTGACTCTGAGCCTCCAAACCCAGAGAACTTGCCAACGTCCCCGTCCCTCCTGGGAAGCTGGACAAGTCCGAGCTAAACTTCCCGTAAGGGCTACGCTACATGGGAACACAAAAAAAACACGGGCCGAACTGCCCCAGCTGACAGCCAGCTGACATCTGGAAGCGGAACTGCCCCGCTAAGGACAGTTACCCACAGGTCATTAAGCAAGCCCACCCAAAAAGAGAGGGAGCAACCAGGGGAACCACAGGCAATGTTTTGTAGTCATTGTTTATTTATATAATTTAATTTTGTTTCATTTTGACTTTCCTAATTGTAGTAGGGCTGTTTTTTTGTTATCGTGGTAAATATATGTAATACAAAATTTTACCACATTTTCCGGACTATAAGACGCACCCCCCAAATTTGGGCGGAAATGGGGGTGCGTCTTATAGTCCAACTGTAGCTTACCCAGCTCGCTGGAGGCGGGGGCAGCAGTGGAGCGGGGTCGCAGGAGGCAGGAGTAGGGTCGCCCCTGCAGGAAGCCGGTGGCCGCAGGAGTGCTGGCCCTGGGCTGGGAGGAGGGTGGGTCCCCTTGGCGTGAAGCAAGGGAGGCAGGAGTGGAGTCCCCGCTGCGGCATACTATAGTGCTAGGGAGGAGGGCACACGCCAAGCAGGCACGTTAGGAAAAGAAAGCCTGTGGCGCCCCTACGTGCCTCCAGCACGTGACTGGTGTGTCTCCCCCATTAACATTAACGTAGGCAAATTCCACTGCAGGGTCACCTGTCAACTCGGCCTTGCAGCTGTTGCAAAACTACAACTCCCATCACGCTTGGACAGGTTGGGATGATGGGAGCTGTAATTTGGCAACAGCTGCAGAGCCACACAGGTTGTGCAAAACTGCTGTCCCCATATGAGAGTGTTGCACAACCTGTGGCCTCCAGCAACAGATCTCCTCATAACAGTGTCAGCAGCAGATCCCCCCATAACAGTGCATCACCCACCTATGTTCTCAGCTACAGCGCCCCCGTAACTATGAAGGACGCAGTGCTGATAGTTCTGTCACTACTGCATTTTGTTGGAGAAAGATAAAATAGCGTACTGTAGTCTCCTGCTGAATCTACTGTAATTGTGGAAAGATGTCAAACCAGAAAAGGATTTCTGCTTTAAAGGATGTTATTAAATATTTTACCACATTTTTTGCTTCAAAATTTTTTTTCCTAGTTTCCTCTAAAACCCAGGTGCATCTCATGTTCTGGTGCGCCTTATAGTCCAAAAAATACGGTAATTATAAAATTCAGTGGCATTAAGCATATTCACAGTGTTGTGCTCTATTCACAATAATTTGCAGAATTTTTCACCATTCCAAATGGAAACTCTACAGCCCTTAAGCAATAAGTCCCAGTTCTCTCCCCCTAAACCTGGTAATCTCTTTTCTACTTTGTTTCTATGCATTTGCCAGTTCTAGATCCTTCATATAAGTATAACCATACCGTATTTGGCCATTTCTGTCTGTCTTATTTCACTTAGCATAATGTTTTCAAGATTCACCCATGTTGTAAGATATTGGAACTTCATTCCCTTTTTTTGGATGAATACTATTTGAATATATACATAGCCTGTCCAGAAGATGGAATATGAAAAATAAAAAAAAGTTTCTGTTCCACTATCTCTGCAATCAACAAGTGACCTGGAAAATGTTTCCTTAAATGCCAGATTTAAAAAAAGGAAAGAAAATGAGAAGGTGGCTTAGCTCTTCAGATCTTATGAGAGGTGCTGCCAGAGGATAGTGCACCAGCTGAGTGGGCCAGAACCAAGGCTGGCACCTGCACAGGTCCCTCGGGGCACTACCAGGCCAGCCTAAACACACGCCCTACATTTTTGGAAGACAAGGTCCCACTGCCTGCCACTCCAGAATAGGAGGTGCTATCCCCACAGCTAAGGAATCGGAGATGGCAGTTGGTTCTAGCTTGTCATTCACTCATAAAAGATCAGCATTTTCTCCCTTCATTGAACTCTGCCCCGGTGGTGGTGAGTGTCCTATCAGGATCCAGAGCTCCAAGACAGTTGATTCCAATCACTCTTTTCAGCTCAATCATGACTTGGTGGAAGGGCCACTGCTCCATTGCATAGCAGACATTCTTACTTTGCCATTGCGGGAAATCATTCCCCTCTCATTCTTTAAGTTAAACATTTTATTTTCAGAAAATTATTGATTCACGTTGAGTTGAAATAAATAATACAGATAATGCCCACATATCTTAGTCTGTTTTTCCTTTTTGAAAACTTTCCCTTTATACTGACCTATCATGCTAGGAATTTTCCCCCTCAGGCCCATCTATTTTGGGGTTCACAAACTCACATCTACCTGTTGAAGCTCTGCCCCTGCTTTACATTCTTACTCAAGAACCAGCTGTCATAAAATACTTTCACCCTCAGTGCCCATATTTTTTTAAAAAATAATTCTACATGGTGTCTGTCAGCTTTGCAAAAATAATAACACTTATATGTAAACCTTGCCCATTAAACCATAAACCCAAAGAGTGACAACCATTTACTACTAGTACTGATGGAGAATTTCACGCAAGCAGACTCTCCACGTATATTGGGTAACTTAAATGTATCACACATCATGATCTCTGCATCTGAATACCGGACATGTTGACCTTCCCTTTTAAACCTGAAGTACGTTCATCTTCATGGGTGAGGCTGTGTGCTTCTAACCGTTGCAAACATGGTGCATAGTAGTGGGCCATACCATAAATGTTATTAATCAGTTTGAGGGCCTTAGAGTGTTCCATAATTCAAATTAGTATTCTGATGAAAAGAAAGCTGAGAGATTGAAGAAAAGAAAGGAAGGAAGAAAGGAAGGGAAGAAAAAAAGTCCCAAGAATACTCTGAGCTCTACCTAGCAAGTAAATATCTCACATTTGCAGATGTTTTTTGCAGCAAAGAAAGAGAATGCAGAAGCCTAGTTGGTCCTGAGAAAGGCTAACAAGAAAACACAGGCATGCTGGGATTGCACATGAACAGAAAAGTGAGGTAGATAAATCATTGAAATATCACACCGGTCCTCTTGTACGGCCCCTTATCCGATTATCTGAGGTCAAGGGAACAAAGAACAACAAAGGGAATTAGGTCTTCCATAGTTCTCATTAAATGCAAGAGGAGTCTGGCTACTGCTGAGCTGAGCACTTCAAGGGCTTTGGGAAAGGAAAGCATGGTTACTTATTTCACCACCTTCATTGTGCTGCACAAAATAAGAAATAGCTCGGAGACTAATAGTGGAAATAGCATCCGAAGCAGTGGAGCCTGGTGGCGCTTCTTAAAGGCAGCATGATAAATAATTAAGCATCACTGTGGGCAAGCCACTAGGAAGAAAGGAAAAAGAGCTGTAAACAACAGAACAAATGAACAAACAAAACCAAACAGAAGAAGACTCAGAGACATGGAAAACAAACTAATGGCTACTAGGAGGGGAGGGGACGGAGGGGACGGTGAAGGGGAATAAGAGGTACAAATGTGCAGTTATACAATAAGCGAGTCATGGGATGTGAGGTACAGAAGAGGGAATATAGTCAATTATATCGTAATAGCTTTCGTTGGTGTCAGAGGGTTACTAACCTTTGTTACGTATATAAAGGTTAAGTAACTGTGCTGTGCACCTGAACTGATACACTAGTATACATGAACTATATTTCAATCGAAATATTTAACATATATGTATTGAAGGCAAAACCTATTTGGGCTTATAACAAATAATTTTTTTCCATCTTCTGCTCATTAAAAGCCATTTAAAACCTGACTCAAATATAAACCCAGTCACACGTACAACTGTGATTACATAGATAATCATGGTGGGTTTCTTCATAACAACGTAATAAATTCTTCTCCTGAATGCTAACAAGCTAGGGAAAAGGTGATGTAGACTAGATAAAAGAGAAGGAGCAATATTAAATAAGAGGAACTTCATTAGTTATTTTCCAGATGAACAAGCACCATTGACCTTGATTTATTTTAAGTACCGGCAGCTAAAGGAAATGGATATAAACATTGATGAAATGGTGAGCTATCCATGGACCCTTTAATAAAATGAAATGGGCAAAGGTAGGCAATACGTCTTTAAGAAGATGAAGCTTGGGTGACTTCAGGGTTCATGGCTTGAGTAACTGCCCCAGTAATTCTTCTAAAAACTGGATAGATGACCTTGGGCATACCTCCTTCCTTCCTGCAGTCTCAGCCTTTGCATTTGTAATATTAGAAAGATGAATGATCCTTAAGTTTCTTCCAACTTACTTTTTCTTTACTTCTAAGTCTCTTCCTTACATATTTAAAATATTTTTTCAGCCTCCACAGGCTTTTGTCGTTCAACCTGCCTGCGTGTCTGGCACCGAGTCCAGACACCTGCGGCACTGTGGTCAATGTGACCTTGGTATCAGCTGAGCGCTGACCTCTTCCCACTTTGTTGGGGGCACTGTGACATATCGTTCATCTTGGCCACAGGAAATAATGAGCTGAGGGTGTTTTCATAATCAGACCCATTCAAAAGCAATTAAATCCAAGTGGAGTGATAAGGCTTTGTATTACTTCTGTCAGGGTTGTGGGCAGTGGGTGAACCCATCATGTTCAGTTGCCATAAAGAATGAATAATTGGAGAGGAGCTGTTAACTGGAAATGTGATATTTAGTCTGCCAGAATTGGAATAAAAGTGGCAGACAGTAGAACACTCAGACTGAAGAGTGCAGACAGGGGTCACTCAGCTACCCCTTTGGGGGAACCCTCGGGGTGCAGACAATGAAGGGACATCGTGCCACCTGCCATGGATGTCTCCGGAAACATGTGAAAGTGCCCATCACAGCAGTGAGATATCCCTGCCCACAGAGATAAGTGGCTGCCGTCTTTGCCTGCGTTGTCCACGTACCTCCTAATCCACAAATGCAGATGCCGAAGACTTTCAGGCAGAGTGAAGTGTTTCCAGTAAAAGTGAAATTATTTTTAAATCTCCCATTTAGGTTAAAAAGAAGTTTTTTAAAAAATAATTCAGTTCTGTCTATTTTCCTCCATGCTTTCCACGTACAACACACATTATAGCTTATTTTGCCAAAAAAAAAAAAAGAAAAAGATTTCCCCTGGGGGTTCCACCCCGGGCCTTTTCAGGTAACCGAAGGACACCTAGTCCATGGTGCCTGAGACTGGAGTCACGTCAGACTGCCTGGCCCCCCAGTCCTCTCTGCGACCTAAACGGTGCATGAGTGCGATTGGACAGCTGGCTCTACCACTTCCTGTCTCAGTTTTCTGAATCATAGAATGGAGACAATGATATAGGTTTCTTATCCCTTATCTGATGCTCTTCAGACCAAACATATTTCCAATTTCCATTTTTTTTTGTAAGTTTGAAAGCTAATGTGATACATATGGGCTGGCCTGTGCAGCACAGCAAGTAGGGAGAGGAACCTCTAATAAAAAGCTCCCTGTAATCAAAAGCATTCGTATTTCCACAGTAAAACCATGTGACTATTCACAATAGGTGGGATAAAGATCAATGATAAATGGCCTTACATCACTTCAGGCCAGGTTTTTATGCCAAAAGAACGAGCAGCAAGTGTATATTTACTTAATCCCTTGTCTGAGCTTATATAATTCTTGAATTGCACAGAAAGGATTGCAGACCCATATCTTCTACTTATAAGGGAATGTAAGGGTTAAATGAGATTAAGTGAAAACTCTTAACATGAAGTGTCCCACATTAAGTGCTTTATTGAAATAGCTCTTATTACGGTTGTTGCTTTATTATTATAGCAATGGGCTTAGACAAGTTAATTAACTTGTTCCAGGTCACAGAGTTTGTAGGTGGCTGACTAGAATTTACACCCATGTTTCCTGGACTCCAAAGCTCATCCCCTTCTCTCCACTCCTCACTGCCTTCTATGGGCCAATGCCTCACCAGTGAACGAAGTTTAAGTTAAAGCCTACATGGTGGGAATTTAGGTTTGTCTGTTTGGAAAAACAAAAGTCTGGATTGGATATGTAGAGTGAGAAAATGCTTTTAAACCAGGTAGTTTTATTGGTTCATTAAAAAGATTGAATATATGCAAAAGTCACATTTCTGTGTACTATCAATAAATATGTAGAAATTAAAATTACAACCACAATATCATTTACAATCTCTCCAAAGAAACCACAGAGAGTATTAAACCCTATTATACTGTTTTTTCCTATACATAACTATAATAAAGTTTAATTCATAAATTAGTCACAGTAAGAGGTTAATAACAATAACTAATGATAAAACAGAACAATAATCATAATACACTGTAGAGGAAGCGATATGACTGTGGACTGACTCTCCCTCTGTCTCTCAATATTATATCGTAGGTACTCACCCTACTCCTCTTGTTATGCATTGCGGGCTGTCACTCATGCTTTCCGATTATGTTGCCACAGCACAGGCAGATACTTTTCGGTTTTGTTTTTGAGAGCACATGGCTTCTTTGTTCTGTCCATGACGCCTGGCTTTATCACATGACCTGAGGGATGCTAAGCAAGTACCAGAGTTTATCTGTCCTTCCGTATTTTATGTCCTGTGCCTCCTTTGCTTTGTATAAATTTGAACAAGACATAAGTTCTCCTGGGCATCTTCCCGGTGGTCACGTAGACTTCCTGTGCACAGGTGCACACGAGACGATGCATGGAGATGCTTTATCGTCTGGCACGTTTACCGATGGACAGTGGATGTGATGGAGAAGGAGAGGCAGCAGATTTTTCAGACTTACTTCCCTTCACTGTGTGTGAAAAGTGACAGAGCCCCTCTTCGAATATCTCAACACAGACTATTTCCCTCTGCTAGCAGAAAGGGAAAAAAAAAAGATTTTGAAAACTCCCAGACAAGGGAAATTGAACTCTAGGATCCCTGAAAGAATTACAAAATTCCCATTCTCTATCTTTCTCTCAAGTTTTTTTTCTAACTAATTATAAAGCTGGTATTATACCTGGAAACAGAGGGCTTAGAATTGGATCCCAGGTACTGTCCTCTCAATCAAGTTAATTTATGGTTAAGAGTCAGACACATTGGAAACAGTTTCAAATATATGAGGAGATGTTTTACAATGATTAGGTTTGGCAAAGTCCAATGGTCCCAGACCCAGAAAACTCTCACTCCCATCATACCCCCTCCTAGTGTCCTGGAAAATGAGGACCGGACCCACTAAGGCTGGTGGGTAAAGGAGTTCTCAGTAGAGGGGGGACTACAGGGCAGAACTGAAAAGGTAGAGAACACAGCATATTCAATAAAGGTTAAGACAAGTGTCAGAGGAGTAAAAAGTAAGCTTTCAGAGATAGCCAGAATGATGACAAGGGGCCAGATCTTTCCACGGTCTGCAAGAGTGTGTCTTTACCCCATGAGCTCTGAAAGCCACGGAAGGCCCTAGGGGGGATGGTCAGATGTTTTGAAAACACCTCTCCAGTGGCAAGGAGGAGAGACTTTTAGGAGACAAGTTCTGAGGGGAGAAAAATGAGTTAAGAAGTTATTGCAGATGCTGAAGGCCTGGCCTGGGCCATAGGCAATGAGAACAGGAAGTGATTAGGCAGATAGCAAGGGGTTAAAGTTATAGGGTCCCGAGATGGATAGAACTTGAGGAGTTAAGGCTATTATTTGAGGAAGAGCCCACCTTTCCTGTCTCTGGGATTATTTTCTTATACTAAAATAATTGTTAGTGTTCTAGGTCTTGAAATGCTAGGAGAAGTTAAAATAACTAACATTGATCCCATGCTCCCTATGGGCCCAACACTGTTCTCACACGTGCTACATGAACTCATGTGTTCCTATAAGAAATTACAGTTGTGATGAACACATACGAAGAGGCAGAAATGAGCACAAAGAGGTAGAATGAGCATTTATTTGTAGCACAGGTATTTGATGTGATTTCAGAAATCTTTGATACTGTGGTCTGAGAGTCACCACCACTTACTGGGCTCCCATGACTGGTAGCAGCTCCTGGAGACAAGGAGACTCCCAAGAATGAAGCGATACAGCCTTCCCCTGACTAGGCCCCCATTCTGGGTTGACTGTTAAGCCATACCAAGCAGATTCCTGGGACTTTGTGTTTGGTGCCAAGTGACCAATGGTATTTCCATGTCGCGAAGATTGCCAAACGATAGGGGTCAGTAAGGGTCCCGAATCAGACACTGAGTGGAGCTTGGTGGAAGGCTGCTGGGTACCTGGGATGGCCTCAGGAGGTCTGGTTTGCAAGGCCACCTCCATGTAACTTTCTCGAGCATACGTTGTGTGCCTGAAACTGTGCAGAGAGCTTTACATCGCCTTACTGATGGGGTCCAGGGCAGGCTGCCCCCAAATATGCCAAAGGGCATAGTAACTATTTCGAATTAAAGCGACTTGAGAAGCAGCTGTGCAAAAGGGCACCCTGACCCTCCTAGTGACTCTGAAAGCAGAAAGTAAATCTCCCACGTGAGAGCTCCCTCCCTGCACCAGGAGGGAGACATCCTTATTGCCAGAGATAAAGAATTCAGGGCTGAAGAAGGGTGTGTAAGTGACACTCTGCCTGAATGCTTCACTAACTAAGACCCCAAAGCTAAATCTCTTTGTCAGATCAATTTCTCACAGATGTATTGTTTCTTTGTTTAAAAAGTATAAACACTGCCTTGGCCATGTCTTAGGTTCCATTTTTATGAGGCCTCTGTGCACACAAATTAAATTGGAATCTTTTCTCTTGTTAATCTGTCTCTTTCAATTTTTATTGAGACCACACCTGAGAACTCAAGAGGGGTAGAGGGAGAATTGCCCCTCCCCTACACCACAATAAAATTTCAAGGTAAAGAATCCATGTTCCATCGTTGCAAGTAGAGAAACTAAGGCTGAGGGGATGAACGACTTTTCGGCTGGGTCACTGGGAGTCACTAAAGGGAAGGACCCACTTCCAACTCTGCACCCGAACTCTGCGTACTTTCCAACGTATCAAATTGGCCTTACCCATAGTTCCAGACAGGATCAACTTAGTACATTTAAAAGTAGTATGAGTTAGTACATTTCGTACATTTAGTACCGATCGAAGATTCTCCATGTGCCAGGAACTGTGTGAGTTCCTGGGACTCATTATAAACACGTAAAGCACACTCTTGCCCTTGAGGAATGAATAAGACAGAAAAAGCAACAGGCACAAACAGTATTTCAGTGCAAAGAAGGGAGCAGAAGGTAGGGTGATGAGCAGGGTATTTAGGATTCAGCAAAGATTTCCTGGAGAATAGGAGGCCCCAGCTGACTCGGAGAGGATCTTTGGGATTTGGTGAGAAAAGTAAGGTGGGTGAGGCAGGAAGTGAGTGGCAGGAGGTGAGATAAAACTTAAGAAAGAGCCTACGGCCAGGTCAGGGAGAGGCCCTGTGAGTGTTCAAGGTCATGGGGAGCACACTTGGGTTTGACAGTGGGCAGCCCTTGATGGGTTTTGGAGGAGTCCACAGAAATGCCACCATGGTATAAAATGATTTTGAACAGAAGGCATTTAAGTTCCTGACATCCCTTACCTGACTGAAAGCAGAGGCTCCTAGAAGAGCTGGCCACTTCCCCTCCCCCAGAGCAATCCGGAAGATTGTCTCTTGCCCCGCAGATGAGAAGTCTTCACACCACACTTAAACAGCTGCAGTCACAAAACTCTGCCATCTATTCCCCTAAGTGCGCCTTTATCTTTCCAAGTCACTTCTTTCCCCGGAAGTGCCCTTTCTCCTCCTCCACTTCTTTTATTAAGGTCGTTTGTTGTCCTGTGTCTTTCTCTGGCTCTCTTCCCCCTTTGGATATTACAGAAGCCCCAAATTCTAACCACACCTTTGAGTCACATTTTCCTGTAAAGTTTTTTTATGCATGTGATTGAGTCTCTCTTGCTAACCTGTCTTTTGTCAGTTTAATTAACTGGCACCCCAAAACTGAACCTAAGAGGGTACAGGAAAAGTTTACCCTCCCTGACAGTTTCAAGCCAGATTTTCAGGCTAGAGAGATCTTTCTGGTTGCATTTGGAATAATGGCTTTTAGGAAGTTAAGGAGGGAGTGGAGTGCCCGTGATGAGAATGGTGGCAGGAATAATGGCTAACACATGTGACAGGCAGCTTTATCTCTCCCCCTCCTGCATCCACTCATTCTCGTTTGGATAGGCCTGCCCCAATTCCATTCTAAAGAACCACCCCTCTCCCACTCCCAGTCCATGCGGATCAGCTGGACTACATTTTACCTCCAGCTTCAATAGTGGGCATGTGACTCCCATCCGGTCAATCAGAGCATTACATCCTCTTGACCACAGAGATTGCTTCAGGGATGGAGCCAGGAGCCATTCAAAGTTCATGAGATGCGATTAAGACTTCTGCCAAGTCTTCTGAGCGAGGTGGGTGCTTTTTCTATTGGACTTAGTCTAGGAGGATATAGACCTGGGGTTGTAGGCAGTCTTCTTGTCACCATGTGGAGTCTGACAATGAAGGCAACCCAGAGAACTGGGCCAACAGAGACAGGTGCCAATACTCAGTGCTTGGATCAAGCCCCACCTGGGAGCTATTGAGGACATTTATTCAGCTAATACATCTCACATTTTGCTTAAGCTCAAGTACGAGCTAGAATTTCTGCCATTTGGACAAAAAATAAAAGACAAGAAAAATATTTACATCTACAGAAGCCATGTACAATATTCTAGGCCAGAAAAAGATCAGGAGATTTTGACTAGGACTTTACCTTGCCAAGTCATTTCACTCCCATTGCTTTTCAGGCGGCCGCCTGCCTGATACTGTGCGCAGTGCTGTTCGATGCCCATGCTCTTGTGGCAGTCACAGAGACAGAGAACACCTCCCGACCGTCCAGGTGCACTTCCCACAGCTTTCGTGGCTCACCCCCAAGCAGAGAAGTTTACATTTAACTGAGATCCAGTTGGGAGATTCATAGCTAAAGGGACAACAGCTCCCCGATGGTTCTCTTTTCTGTAGAAGTTCATGAAAACCCTGGCTCGGCTACACAGCCTCTTCCTTTCACAGGGAGGAGACGGTTCCATGAAAAATTCGCTGGTGCTTTGGGTTTCAAGGACTCCATTCTCCTACCCCAAAGGGTTCATAAGTTTCCCTGAAAAGACAGTGAATTTCACCTGCGTGGAGAATGCATCTCAATACTCAGTCCTGCCAAGACAGGAGGTAAAATATGCATTCGCTTCTTTGTAACATTCCACATGGCATGACTGTCTCTTTCCCTTTGTTTGCAGCAATAAGTACCGGAGAAAGTTATTAACAGATAGTGCAAAACGTGGATCCCTTTGAATGATATGGCAACATCCGTGGAGTGGAATTTAAAGTCTTGTGCTTATGTCTTCATGCACAGCAATAATTCTGTGGGTTATAGCCCTGGTACATTTGGAAGCAAGAAAAAAATCCCTCCTTTATGAAATAGGCTTCCTGATGGAAACCTTCCCTATACTTGCTTAATGAAGCCATATCTCATATTTTCCAGACAACTCATTCCATTTGATTCAATTCCTCAGGCATTATTGAGCTCTGGGTTAGATGTTGGGGATATAAACCTAAGAAAAAGATGTGATCTCTGTCCTCATGAAGCTGAAAATGTGAGAGTGAAGAGAAGCAAGTAAACACAGATTGAGGGTCTAGCAAAGCAAGTGCAATGAAATGGCCTTGAGAAAGCCCGGAATGGGGCAGAAGAAGGAACGATGGGCCGTGTAGCAGAGGAACGGGAAGGAGCAATGTCTGGGATGGATTTAGAAAAAAGGAGGCCAAACAAGTGAATACAGCCAGGCTGTCGCTATTCTCCAGGGAGAGAGAACAGCATGGGCAAAGCTACCGAGGCATGAAGGAAGGGGGTGGTTTACTGATGATCACAGCTCACCGTGGCTGCTGTGCAAGTGTGGAAAGAGGGGCTGTGATGGTAGAAGATGCTGGAAGACTCAAGTTGGGCCTGAGGAGAAATATGAGGGGACCCTGATTCAATAGTCCAGATAAAGACCGGAACTGTAGCAGTTGTAGTAGGGATAGAGGCTGGGGGCCTGGGGACATTTTAGAGGGAGGACAGAGAGGACAGGTGACTCACCAGTCTGTGGTGGGTGGAGCCAGGAACACCTTGTAGGTCTGCCTTAGGTTCCTGAGTGTGTCCTTGCACATTCACGCATGCACCTGCTTTTCCCAAGCACACGTTTTCATCTGCGTTTCGCTCCACGGGAAACAGCCCAGTTTCTTTCCCCGCAGAACTGGCCCATAGCTTCAGGAACTAAGTTTACCTTTTAGGTAAAGTATTTAGAAACCCTCTGAAGCTCACACCTCAACCAAGTTTTCTCATCTAATTACTACAGGTGACATTTTCACGTCCATTTACCTGACTCCTATATCCATCCCTCATTGTATGTGAAACTTGGGTGAGAAAGAGAGAAGTATTATTCCTAAGCCCCTTCAAACATCAAAACATGAGTTCAATTTTCCTTTTTCAACAGCCCTCTGCTTTCTTCTCATTAATTTTCTGGAAGAATGAATATGTCGTTCAAGTGAAAGAAGGAGCTCTTCAGTGCTGCTGGGTTTCGTCCTTTGCACTGAGCTCCCCGGTGCACACACACCCAATTCTACAGCGCATTGTTATCCGGGGCTCTGACTCGCAGGGGTCCTAACTTCACACAGCGCCCCTGACTCTGTAGAGTCTGCTCTGAGATGGGCCACTTGAGGTGGGTTTTCTATCCTTCAGCCAACCATAGCATAGATGTGTGTTTTTGGAGGGGTTGTAATGGGCCTTTTCTCGATTTTACACAGTGAAGAAGGTTTGGCCCTATGGTGGACACCACAGTAAACAATCCCAAATTGTTCCATTGTTGTCTAAAAGAGTTAAAGTTACTTTCCAACTGATTGAAATGACTTTCTGGGGGTTTCTAAGAGTATCTAGTTAATTATGTCCTGAAATCAATGAAAAACCTAAGCTTACTGATCACTCAAGACTTCTTAGAACAATTTTTTTAAAAAATGACTTTCCAATGATGTCAGATGAATGCAGCTCTAGACTATTTTAACAAATGACCCAGAGATTCCTGCCAACAAAATTCTATTGATTTAGACTTCTTGTTGCCATTTCTTACTACATGTACTTAAGCCATAAAATTCAGACATTTTATTGCTACAAGTTGATTTTTTATCTAGCGCCCAAAAGCGGAGGATTAAGTGAATTTCATGGAGTTTCTAATATGCAACTTCTTCTTCATTTAAAATACTTTATCTCATTCAATGCTCTCATATCTCTTTCAAGGTAAGGAAGCCAATGATAAAAAATAAAATAAAATAAAATAAATAAACTGGGAAAAAAATTTGAAACCAGTACTTCAACACCCAAGTACTATCCGAGTAACGAAGTACTGATCCCAGTGCAATTTGTTCCTGCTGAAATGTGAAATGGGCAACAGGACAGCACTGAGTTTGAATTTCTGCGGTGTCTCTGTTGTCTCTGCTGTGCTTTCTGGAGTTTTCTGTGCATGAGTTTGTTAATGGACAGCTGTAACAGAAGAAATCCACACAAGAAAAATGTACAGAGAATCAAATCACATTCAGTTATGAGTATGGGGTTAAAAGATCTGCTCCATAATTGAGACAATGGCACTCTTTTGACAATTCAGGGAGAAAAAAAAATACTTCTTCTGTATACAAAAAGAGAAATAATTCTCTGATTTTAGTGAATCAGTTTATGGAGCTTGACATACACCAGAGATATGTGCGCGATGTTTCACGTGTGTCTGCTCAGGGAAAGAGAGTTGAGTCATTGCAGTTAGGCCAACAGTCATCACGAAACTCTGCAGCGTTGTTCTACTTCAATAATAATAATGGTTCCCTTGGACGTGCGTGCTGTTCTTCATCGGACAGTGCTTCCATTAGTGTAAGTCTATTTGACTTATCTGATCCTCACAACAAGGCTAACAGAAATCAATATTCTAGTTTTAGCAGTAGTAAACTTGAAGCTCCCAGAGGTCAAATGCCGTGTTCAGGCCATAGGTCAGGGGTGATACTGGGGATGGTGTCCAGGATTTGACTCCAGGATACCCACTATCACATACTTCTTCCAGGAAATTACCTCTCCAGCTTGTTGGATTGTGTCAAGAGCATTTGAACTCTTTTAGATTACTTTGTGTCCTAGCATGCCAGGGGTTTCAGATGGTGCCTGATAAATAGCTCTCTTCTTCGCTACACAGGTTCTAGAAAAATTGGTAGGAAAAAATGCCTCGATAGAACACCAAACTCTCATCCTTATTACTACAAAGGTGGAGCTGGAGTTTGTAGCTTGGAGTGAGAGCCCAGCTGCCTAAACTCTAGGATTAAGTTTATTTACTCATGGGGCTACCAGCAGTCCTGGATGGGGACAGACATCCTGAGGCTGAGAAGGGCCTGCCCTGGAGGAGCAGCAGAACATGAGGTCCAATAGCTCACTTGTAAGAAGGGTCTGAGCTGATCACGCCCCATTATGCTTTCCAAATATACCAATAAGTTAAATTCCTGTGTCTCCTTTGGGGAAGAAGGGTAAAAGGGTAAAGTATATTACAACTGGGGGAGATCCAAGTCTTTACAAGAAACATCAGGCTTAGCCCGACACTCTTGAACACCCACAATTAATGGTGCAACATACAATTGATTCCATTTTAGAATTCACTGTGGAGGTGTCATGGAAAGTTGTAGGGAGCAAACTGGAGGATATGTTTTAATCTTGTACTTAAAATATTTAGAGACAATTACCGATTCAGAGAGCCCAATGCCAGTGATCTGAGGGATGCAGTGAGACCAGCCGGATCTCCAAAGAGTAGCACAGCATAACACACTGAGCTTCGTGTCGTTCCAGGGTCCTTAGGCTCAGGGTTGCAGGGGGAATGGGTTTTGAAACCAAAACCAAGTATTCAGTATGTGTTTTTGAGTAAGGGGTTGAGTTAAGTGTATACGGTGTCAAGTAAGAATAATATAAATCATGGTTTGTTTTTAATCTGCACACTTTCTGACTTAGGAGTAAATCCTGGCCCCAATAGCCAGCGTGCTCTATCTTTTTTTTAAAGGGTTCCATGATCATTTCTCTCAACCTGTCTAACCCTATTCCTGGACCTTTTCAGTTACACATCTTCTCTAAGGTGACCCCCGGGTGTCACCCAAACCTGTTCTATACTTAAGAATGAAGTGGGGGGGGGCATTAAAGCTATTTAGTGTACTTATTGATGAGATAATAAGTATGAGTGGGAGCTGCACCAAGGGAAGAGGACATAGGTTCACCTGCACTTATTTGCTCCAGTCTGAATAGTTTCTTCTTCAGCCCCCTCTCATCTTCGGCTATGCTTCCTTTAATCTGTACCCCTTCCCTCGTCAGGGGTCAATTTCCCACTCCGTATTTTTGGATATTTGAACTATGACAATTTGACCCCAAATCAGTAGTTTCTCTGATCACTTTTTCTCAGTGAGAGCATTATCCAATGAAGCATTATCCAATTCAGGACTGGTTGGTCACTTTAGACTTCAGTTTTGTTATCAATACAACACGAGGGATTTTGTTAGGTGACCTCTCAGCTCCTCTGTAAGACTATGATATTGGAGAAAAAAATTAAAATTATCTTGGGTAAAAAACCTGAAAACGATCATCTGAATGTGGTCTCTGTTACCATCGTGCTTAGTCCATCAGAGCATGGTATCAGTTGGGTCCCCTTCTCTTTCTCCAGTTAACTTGTGACATCCTGGATATCACAGCATCTACAATTTCACAGTTTTTATGTCCTTGAATGGATACAATTTCCAGGGTTTTACCATAGTCTTAAGCCAGGACACACCATATAAATTTGTTGAAAAGCAATCTGAAGAAAAAACCTAAAGCGAGTAGGGGGAAAAGACCTGTTACTCCCAGGGGAACAATATGAAGAAATTCACTGACTTAGAAACAGTGCAAGCCAGAAGATCATGGAAATGCCTGATATTTTTAAAGTGTTTAAATAAAAATAAAAATAAAGCCTGGCTGGTGTAGCTCAGTGGATTGAGTGTGGGCCTGAGAACCAAAGGGTCACGGTTCGATTCCTAGTCAGGGCACATGCCTGGGTTGTAGGCCAGGTCCCCAGCAGGGGGCACACAATTGGCAACCACACATTGATGTTTCTTTCCCTTTAAAAAACAAAAACAAAAACAAAAGAAAAGAAAGTTATCATAGAATTCTATATCCCAATAAAATATCCTTCATAACTAAAAGCTAAACAAAGATATTAACAGATGAATGCTCAAAGAATTTTTCAACAATAGACCTTAATGCAAGAAATAGTAAAGGAGTTCTTCAAGCTAAAGAGAAACAAAAATATAGGAAAAAGCAAATCTACTAAAGGAATTAAGAACATTGGAGGTAGTAAATATGTGAATGAAAATAATGGAGAAGGGATAGATTGTTACTTATTTGGCAAAAATGTTTATATTTCACATTTATTTTTAATGACAACAACATCAGATTTGGCTATTTTCCGGTGGAGAAGTTGGGTCTGAGGTTCACACCCTACTGCTTGCCATCCAACTGGGAGTGTTACATCTAATTGGGGCTATTACAATATTTGCAATATTCTTGCTAATTCATTCCTTAATAATTAGCTCCATTGGATGTATTTTGCAGACTATGGGGAAGAAAAGATGGAAAACTTGAAGGTAAATTCAATTATTGAACTCTTTACTTTGTTCTCATGTAATTTCCCTTGCAATTTGGATACATCATAACCTCGTGATAGAGATAAAAAAAAATTGGCTCAGACAGGTTAAGCAGTGTGTCCAAGGTATACAGCTCATTTGCTTCTCATTTAGTTTTGGATCCCAGACCCATACAACTCTAAACACATGATTGGTTTATTAGAGAGATACTAATTTATTAGAGATGCTGTATTTTAGGATTTCCTAAAAGCCTATGCTGAAAAGGCCCTCAAGGGGTAAATAGCATCCCCTATGTGAGTGAGTGATTACACTCCTCTGGTTCTCAGCTTTTCCATCTCTAATGGGGACTGAGAGCAAATGCTAGTATTTTCTCACCCATCTCTGTATCTGTCATTCTCAGCCCACGGGCTTCCCAGTGGTACCAGCATTCACTCAGCCGTCTATCCCAGAAAGTAGGACATCATTCTGGACTTCCGTCTAAACATCTGCTCATGATCAGCCACTATGCCCCACTGATTTCGATTCTTCACACAGTTCTCAGGTTCATCCGTTGCTATCTGTTGCCATTGCTTTTGTCCGAGCTCAGCGCACCAGCATCTCTTGCCTGGACCTGCAGGGCTTCCCAGGTAGTCTCCCTAGATCAGTCAATGCAGCAGGTATGTTGAGGGTTTTTAGTCCCTTAAACAACGTGGCACATTTTAAATGCATAGAAAAATAAAACATAATAGAAAGTATAGGCAATTCCATTCAGAATTAACACGTGTGAATTTTGCCATTTGCTTCAGGTGGTTTTTTCAAGAAATAAAATACAATTTGTGTTGAAGCCTCAACGTGTTTATCTCACAGTTTTGATTTCCTTTCTTCCCCTCAAAGAGGTACCCATTCTCCTGGAGATGGTGTGCATCCCCCTGAGCTATTATTCCCAATATCAGGACCATGAGAAAGAAGATTCTCATGTTTTAGGCCCTAAAGCTTATGCACTATGGAGGATGGCTATTTAAAGAAAAAAATATATAAAACTATGAATTCAAAATTAGGCACCAAAGTTTAAATTTATTTTGAAAGTGAAACTGAAAAAATTAAACTGGCAAATGTTAAATGAATGACAAAATCAAGAAAAACAACATAATGTTAACTAAAGACTTGACTCGCCTGTGTAACAGTTTTTGCCTACAGTTTTGGTGGCATAGTCATAGTCTTTGACTGACACTTCTGATTGGAATGCTTTTGAAAATGCCATTTTATATAAAGATAATAGAAAGATAATTCAATTTTTCTCCTCCATAGTCAGCTAAAACTTGTTTCTATGTTATTGATACCTTAGAATAATTTGTTTAAGCTTTACTTCAGCGTGGTAATGTCTTGTAAACTTGGGGGATGGTTGTCCAGTTTGGGGAAAACTCATTTCCTTCATAGGTGAGATGTAATATTTCAGGGTGAGTTAAGTTTTCTTATGCAGTGACTAATCACAAATACTCTTTGAGTTGACGACACCGATGAATCACTACTCATGTTTTCTGGTGCTGGCCTGAGGAGACATTCATAGTCACATGTGACCTCTGCCCCTACACCTGAGTGTCCCCATGCCAGTAAGCACAGAGGACAGTAGGAGTGTTGCTGGAAGTCATTCCTCCATGGGAATAGGAGTACAGTGAAGTGACCGACCACAACAACGTATTCCTCTGTACCCAGATGACACATATCTCCGATTCACCTTGCCCTGGTTACATCCCCAGACTTCTCAGGCCCCGGCCAGAGTCTCTGGCTCCAGAGGAAATGCAACAAGGGGAAAGGCAGAGTTGAAGGAGAGAATGGTCTTAACTGATGATGCTTAAAATATCTGGATTTGGAAAAATTTGCAAAAGCCTACGACCCTGAGAATAGCATGCTTGAGTTGCTTTCCAGCCTTTGGAGGGGGCCCCTAAGAGAAAAGCCGGAAGCTGAAGTCTCCACGGACGTCACAGCAAGTTCCCCTCCGATGACCACATGCGCAATGCCACCTCTGCAGACCGCCCGATCCCCATCTGCCATGGTGCTTTTGTGCGAACTGGTGAATTTGCATGCACTTCCGCAAGCGAATGGCTTTATGAGCAACAGCATCTTCGTGTACATAACAAGGTGCGCTATCTTCCAGGCAGATAAAGCTCAGGGAGGGGGGCGTGGCTTGGCAAGTGGGGAGGGGGCTAGATTTTGTGCCCTGTCACTCCTTCAGCTCACCCCCTGTGGCGTGGCGCTGTGCCCTGGCCCTCTGTGCTTACAGAGCAGGATGTAGTATATTCTCGTGTGATTTAAACTTTTATTTAAGTGATATCATGCTGACATAGCATTCTGCAGTTATCTTGCTCATAGGTTTTCAAGAGATATTCATGATGATTTGAATAGATACATGGATACGTATAATTTTGCTTGCTACATGGCATTCTATTGTTTGAAAACTTTCAATTTCTACTTCTTTAAAATCTGATATCTGATTAAATACTTCTTCCTCCTCCTTCTCTTTCTCCTCCGTCTGTAAAATTGCTTGGCTATTCTTGGCTCTTCACTTTACATTTTACAGTCAGCTATTTAAGTTACACACGCATACATCAAATCTATTGTGATTTTTGAAATTTCATTTGTTTATGAATTATGTTGGGATAAATGTCATCTTTAGGATTGTTATTCTTCCTCTCTATAAACACAGTTTATATTGTTATTAATGTAAGTCCTTGGACCTAAGTCGTAGCAGAAGCCTTCAGAGACCATTGGATTAAATTAGTCCAGGAGTGGAGCCATTGGTGTAGAAATGAAAACCTTCTGAGGCAGAATGGCTTTTTAAGCAATATCTGGGCACTGACTCAGCTTTCTTTGCCTGGGTGTTAGAATGTGGCCTGCAGAGAGCTCAGTGTTTGTAAGCATTGCACACAGGTGCGAGATCGTGCATGTGGGTTATAATTCTAACACTCACTTACAGGGTGAGACTAAAAATATAAAAATGCAAGGGGGTACCAAGTTCTCCTTCTTTCTCAGGTCCAGCAGGACTTTCTCCACATGGACAGAGACCCCTGCACGGCAGGCCCTGAATGCAACCCAAGAGCCAGGGAGGAAGCTGAATTCATGAAGCTCCACGGACCATCCCAAGTCCACGGAGTCTGAATCTTGCCTTAAATGCAGTTAGAACTCGTATCAGAAACAATGTCATCCGCTACCACCACTGCAGTGACGGTTTACAGTGGCACTAAAATAAGTCTTTTCTGTTTTTACTCTTTCTCAGGACTTGGTGACCTCACTGCATCTGAAGACCCATATCCGGAGGTGGGAGGGGGTGGCAATTCTAAAGCACTCTGCCTTTGCATGTCGTCGCTCCCCCATTGTTTAATTTGTTCAGCCTGGAACCCCTTTTGGATATATTTGGATCTTCTCACTGTGTGTTTCATAATGGCTCTTTATATCTTTTTAATAGTTTTCCCGTCTTTATATATCTGAGATACATTCTGCATGATGTCTTGAGGTTGCGACTTGAAGCACTGGGAAGTATCTGCTATTTTACACCACTTCCGATCTAGTCGGCTTGTCCTAGTTTTGTGTGTGCACACTGGCAGGACAACAGACACCCTCCGGATCAGAGAGGAAGACAGTTTGTTACTCACAGCAAAAGCAACAGGCAGAGTCACATTGTAGCTTTGGATGGACAAGTGCCCCTCCTGCAGGGTGGCAGGGGGAAGGTCAGGTAACAGTTGCATTGGCAACGGTGATGTGTTGTAGGGGAGGAACCTCGAGCTGAGGAGACAGATCTTTTACCGAGGCTGCTGGTGTCCCCACCTAGTCTCTCTTCCAGAGAGGGAGAGACCTGATTTTTATCATCTTTGGAGAAAAGGAAACCTCTCTGAGGAGGGAAAGAAATATATCTGGGTTTATTACCCTGGAATATCTCCACAGAGAGATGTCTCACAATCTCTCCAGGGGAGTCCCAGTCTTGAACTCGATCTTTACTTATCCCAAATGTAAATAAACTTTCTCTGGAGGGAGTTTGTGTCTCTTTCTTTCCAGGGCAGCCTGTGTATATAAATATTCCTGAAAAGGTAACCCTGGAATAAATATACACACTGTTGACATCTGGGTGTGGGAAATGTAACAACTACATGGTGAGTTACCTCCCACACAGATTACCGCCATGGCATAAGCTTTCTCTTGAGATGTTTTCACCTATTGTTTAACTCAGGGACTAAATTTTAATTGGCCTCTATAATTCTCATTTCAAAACTTCACTTGTTTCTTCTCAAATCTTTTTTTATATATTCTGTTCTTGCATAAGATTATTTTTTTCAAAACTGCCCTTAAATATTATAATTTTAAAATGACTTTCAAATTGTTCTTGCTTTGCTAATTCTCCTTTTAGTTTGGGGTAGGTCAGTGGTTTCATTTCCTCTTGTGTGATTTTCGGTTTGTTCGTTTTTGTTTACTTTGGTGAGAGAATCCCGTGCTCTGCGTTACAGAGGCACCTCGGTGGTCTCACGTTTGCAATGGACGGATTTCTAGGGTTTCTGCAAGTCTCGACCAGTTATTTCACTAAATGTTTCAACTTTAGATTTGCACACCAAAATAATAGAGTCAGCTTGGACCACCCATTTGTACCCACAGTTCCAGCTAAATTATCTACTTTCTACTGTATTTTTAGTGCCTAGCATATAGCAACTAAAAGGTAAGGAGCGCTTATTATATGCCAGGTGCTCTGTTTAAGTGCTTTGCATATGTCATCTTACTTTATCCTTGCTACAGCTGTGAGATTTATACAATGATTAATTCTATCGCATGGGTGGGAGAGGGAAGCTTGCAAAAATCAAATTATGTTTTCCATAATCACAAACCTATTAGGTGGCAAAACGAAGTTTCAAACCCCAGGCAGTATGGTCTCAGAGCCCTTACTCTTAACCTCTGTGTTAAGTGTTCCTTAAATAGAACAAAAAGAATATGTTGCAAGTGAATGAATGAATGAATTTAGTAAAAATCCAGAAATGGAAGTGGACAGTGTCCCTTTTCCCCACAGGCTCCCCAGCCTGCCATCTGAGGTCAGGGCCAGGATGTCCACGATCCCATCGACTCAAGCATAACAGCTGCGATGACATTGAACCTGCAGAAAGGCCTGAGCTGTTACCGGCCTCCCCAAAGCCTGACGGCAGTTTGTAGCCTTCCCACCAGCACGGAGAGTGCTATTAAAGGGCTGTGCTGAGCAGCCAGGCGGGGACCAGCGTGCTCAGTCTTAGCAGCTGCCATCCCCCCGACTCCTGCAGCCTTCATTTGTCGGGGGGATGTGTGGCACTTTTGAAGAGACCTAGGCTTTCAGCCAGTGACAGGCCCTGAGTGAGGAGAAATGGGACATAGACCCTGGTTTGAGAGCCGAGCAGGTGAGATGTGACAGGATGGCTGTCCCTGAAAGGCAGCCCAGGGCCCCAGCTCCACAAATGCCTGTGAAATTAAATCCAGGCCTTCGTGGATGTCTGGGGGCTGTATTATAAATTAGGAAGTAGTCAAGCTGCAGGATTCTACGTCTCTGATTTCCAGTGCAGGAGGTGAGGGTGGGCAAGAGAGCATTGCGGTCCTTTTTCAGAGTCACGGGGGACCAGGTAAGTGACCGTTCTTGCCCTAGACATGGCCAGGAGAGGTAATAGCATCTCTGATAGTCTAATACCTATGAATGAATAACCCTTTTTAAGTGTGTTTTATTAGATTTTTAAAAATTAAAGTAATACATGCTTGCAGGAACATATCAAACCACTCAGATCTATTTACCTAAGATAATAATGTTAATCATTGTTATTTGTGTCCTTTGGATCCTGCTTCTTTCATTTCCATTTCTTATACACTATAAATTATGAGTTCTTTGGGGGTAAGCCAACATCTTAGTATTACTAACATCTATCATAAGACCTAGCTGTAACAGAGCCTGGTACGTACTTACAGGGTGAATGAATTCAGACTCCGAATACAGCTGATTCCAAAGCATTTGACTAGATTCTCTCTTTTGGAAGGATTCAATGATATAGAAGTTCTCTAAGAAAAGACTAATCTATCATAATTACTAACTAAGACATGATCCTTTTAGCCTCTTTCTGTCCCCATTTCATTCTCTGTCTCCCTCCATATGCGTTGAAATATGAAGCTATTAGATTAGGTATTTACAGATGATGCAGGCTATATTTTTTTTTCAGAAAATAGTGATTCCTGCATCACTACTGTGAAACTGCATCAGCCTCTTGCCACAGAATCCTTTCTGCCCTGAGCACCATGATTTCTTGACTTTACACTCTGCGTGATACAAACAGCAGGGCCAGATGCGTTAGCAGACAGCCACCTGAGCAGCGCATTTATCTGATGAAAGTCAGGTAACAAAGAAACCCAACTGCCCACACACGGTCCCCGGCCCTCAGGGTTCTGTGGCCCTTACAGATATAAGCGGGCTGGACTGTGGTGGATGTAATTATGCTTTTTAAAAATAATGTCTGAAAGTAATGTGCTAAGGGGAAAAATGTCCTTAGGGGAAGGACAGCAAAATGAGTATTATTAGAGGGCAAATGTCAGGATGAAGCCTTGGGAAGGGATGTGAGACAAGCAATTTACAACAGCCAGTGCCTAAGGTTTCCTGTTTTCATGTACAGCTGGCATTTGTGCAACCCTTTGAAGTTTGTAGAGCATCCTCACACATCATCCATTCATTTGTCCACTAACCACGCTTTCTGAAATAGCTGCTGGAGCTCAGGAAGGGCAAAGCAAGAATGCGGATCACAAGGGTCCTGACATTTGAAGAATAGTAACCCATCCTTGTAGAACATGGTCTGTTGAGAGTCCCGCCTGGCATTAGCAACTCTGCCTGTCTTGAGAAAGGGTCAGAGAAGGGAACAGGCTAAGGGGCGGAAGCACGGGCAGGAATGTTCCTTCCCCAGGGAGTTGAAAGTTTGGAACCTCTGCCACTTGCTGTCTCTAAGGAACTGATGGGAAAGCCAGACAATAAAAAAGGTCACTTCAAATCTGCTCGATAAATACCACCACGCGGAGGCCAAGGGATGCTACGAGAGCCCGGAGGAGACGGATACAGCCCAGGGTGAAGTCCAGCCTGGACAGGGACCAGATGGGCTGTGCCACCGAAGCGGCTGCCCCCGTGCAGGACCAGGACTCACCGAGGCCATTGTGGGAGGTGATGAAACCTGAGGCCCGAAGAGCCAGGTGTCCTGCCAGGGATCAGGACTCAAACATACTCTTTTTAAATTTTAAATCCTGTTTTTTTCTTTTTTACCTTAAAATAATCAACAGAAATAATTTACTCTTTATAGAATACTCATTTTGCCCTAATCTTTTAAAAATAACATTGGGTATTTGATTGTATGTTCTAAGCACTTTACATATGTAACATACTATGGGGCTGATATGATTATTCTCATTTGACAAGTGTGGAAACTGAGGCACAGGGCACTTAATCACACGTTTAGCAATGACGGAGCTGGGGTTTGAGTCCAGTTTTCCTCCAGCATCAGCCATCTTAATAAGTATGTGTGTTGGGCAAACTAACCACCAACAGAACCTCACTGAACCAAGTTATTCTGAGAGACAAATTTCAAGTAGAAGGAAATTAAATCCAGAGGGAAGGACTCCGGTTCAACAAGGATGGTATAGAAAGAGAGGGGCAGAAGGGGTCCACCAAAACAAATAACTTCTGTGTGAAACAACAATAGAATCATGAATGACGAATGTTGTGGCAGAAAATGAGGAGAAATTAAACTACCGACAGTAATAACATGCAGAAAAAGAGGGGAATACTTAAAGTTTAAGTGTTTTGGGTCCTTATAATTTTCAAGAGACAGGTAGAAAAATTTATTTATATTAGAATGTGTTTAATGGGGATGTTAACCTTTTAAGTATAGCCTAAGAGAAGGGAGGGGGTCTATAATCTTGAATGAATGGAAGGATAATAAATAATTAAAAAATAGGGTTACTCAAAAGAAGGCAGGAAAGGAAAAGAAGCTTAGAAAAAGCAGGATATATAGAAAGCCCAAAATAAGCTGGTAAAATAAATCAAAACATATCTACAATTACCAATGTAGATTATAAGAATGAAACATTTACCAGTAAAGGGGGGGAGGACTATTTAACTGTATACTATCTACAAGAATACAAGTGTTCAGAAGGCTGAAACTTAAATGTAGAGAAATATGCATTTCAGTTAAACGCACCATAAGCCATAAAATAAATTGATGGAGCAATATTCAAATCAAGCAAATAGAGTTTAAGGACATAACACTTGTTAAAATCAATAAAATTGCAAGTCAGAATGGACAAATCCATCAATACTGAGAGTTTGAATACAGTTCTCTCAGTCATTGATAGAAAAACAAATGCAAAATTAATAAGCATATAGATGCTACCAACAGTGCACCAATAAGCTCAAACTAAATGACAAATGTAGAACTCTGTGCTCCTTAATTAGAGAACATACATTCTTCTGCAGCACAAATGAAACATTCATAATGATGGACCAGCTATCAGGCCATAAAACAAGCGGCAACAAATTGGTATCATAAAAAAGGAGTCTTTTGACTTGTTATAAGCTATAAAAGGCAGATCAGGGTGAAAAGTAATTTTTCACAGCCATTAACTCCTTCAAAGGGCGATGACATCTATTCTAGAAAGAATTTTGAAATTGTGAGCCCAGGAGAGAAGCCAGGTTGAGACTTGGAATGGATAAATTAAGAGTAAAATATATTACTTCTATATGCAATTTTAAAAAGCTTAATTCAGAGAGACAAAGAGTAGGGTGATGGTTCCCAGTGGCTGGAAGTGGGGGAAATGGGGAGATGCTGGCCAAAGAGAACAGACTTGCTGCTATGGGATGAATAAGTTCTGGGGGCCTCATGTATAGTGTGGTGATTATAGCAATCTCAAATGTTCTCATCACAAAAAGAAATGGTAATTATGCAATGAAAAGCAGGTGGTAGCTAATGCTGGGGTAGTGATTATCATTCTGCGATATGTAAATGTATCAAATCAACACGTGGTGCACCTTCCAGGCACACGATGTTATAAGTCAATTATATCCCAATTAAGCTGGAGGAAAAAAAGGCAAGACACTGATCTCAGCCTTCTTGTTGCTCAGAAACATTTAGTGGGAGGCACGCTTGGCTGTTACTCAGAAGGCATCTTAAAACACCTGTTGGTGTGAAGCTTTGGAGACGGATTCATTAAGGTAAAATAAGAAGTGAAGGGTGGAATCCTTGTCCCCACTGATACCTTGCTATAGAACTGGAGTCTGCCAGTCTTGCCTAAACACCTGAATCACACTCACCAACCCAATGACAATGGGAAAGTTGCTGCTTTAACCCTCAGAACTGCCAAAGGAAGCACTTTATTTGTGAGAGTATTTGTAATATGAATTCCTTCCCCTTGGCTGATTTCAAAACAGACTAAACTATTTCAATCCTTATTTGAATTGAGATGGTTATTACCTTCCTTTCTAAGCCATGCAGTTTAAAAGAAAATCAATATGGATTGATTTGAGGCTAGTAAGAATCTAGTCTTACAGTCATTTCAAGTATATTGCTTTTTATTCATTCAATGTTTTTCCAACCTATGGAGCATTGTGCTGTCTTAATCAAATCACCATAAAACACCGGAAGACTCTTCCAGGAGTAAACATGGTAGCCTGTGCAATATTCTGCTCTAAGAAATCTCCACTGTTTTGAACCATATCTCTCAGAAGATTTTCATGATTCCCACAGTCTACAAAATACCCATATTCTGTAACATAGGCTTCAAAAGGTAAGGTGGGTGAATTTTAAGTAGACCGGAGTTGGCGGGATGAATCACAGCTCAAAATGGAAAGGGGGGTTAAGGGAAAAGGGGAAAGAACATTGTAGAGATGACCCAGAATTGTACAAAAACCTGGGCTTTACAAATCTAAGAGATTAAAATAAATTCTGTATTTCAAAAACTCTAATTCTAGCCTTCAAATCTCCTGAACAGTAAAGTATAATTACAAATCCTCAGGGGAGACTGATTTATCTCTCCCTGCCCCCAATAAGAGTCAAAGGAATTAAATTTTCTTATTTATCTCCTCTATATAGGTGTTTGTTTTTTAGTCTCTTTTCCTGAAAGGATCATTTCTTATGAGTTCTTATTTTTGGTGGGTGAGAGAGGACGTGAATCCATGTCTTCCATTGAATTGGTCTAAGGTTTGTCTCCTATCCCTCTGCATGTCTTAAAACCAAAGCTTTGGGCCACAGTCAGGAGATGCCCCAGGGTAGCCCCTGGCCTGGCTGCTTGCTCACCTCTCTGACTACGGGATGTGTTTTCTCCAGGTATTGGCTTGTGAATATTTTCCTTTCTTTCTGTCACGCCACATGTCCTTTTTGCTTGTTATCTTAGCTTGGATTCTCCTAAAAATAGACTTACAGACAAGGGCTTGTGTTTGGGTCACTTACTTGACCTCAGGGGGTGATAAGTGGAGGGACTAGAAAGAGTTAAAGCAAAGGCGAGAAAGCCAATTCCACTGGTTATGGAAGCTGGCTGCTGCTCTGGGCCTCTGTGGTTGATGTGTTCTTTCCGCTGTGTCTCAAAACATTTAATCCATATTAAATGCCTAATAAAAATTCCAGTAAGTTGAAGGATGAGTATCACTACCCTATTAATCATGCACTGAATATATGAACGACGCCACGTGCTGGCTCGGTCACACGGTAGAAAAGGTGAGGAGTAGCATAGGGTGGCAGGCCTGCTTTCTCATTCACGTTCCCTCCCTTTTCTGCTCCATCTTTCTGGGCAACTCAAGGAAGCCTCCCCGAGCTCCTCAAGATGCTGCATTGTTAAAATGGCTGTGGTGAGGCACCATACATGTCCAAGGGGGTGTGCAGGTCAGTTCAGCTCACTTGCTCCTCCCTTGTCTTTGAACAAACTCCTTGTTCTGTGAACCAGCCAATCACAGCCACAAACGAGCAGAAGCTGAAAGGTGCAGCGATTCTCCACATGCACCTGTGGAATTAACAAAAGACAGAGTGAATGATTTTTGAGTTCCTTGAGGACGGGGGCAATCATCTTAAGAATCCCAGCCCCCAGACCCAAGACACAGGAAGGGTGGGAACCTTGTCTGTTTCAACCACCCTTCTATGCCCTGCCCAACACCTAAAACCTGTACCAGCTCAACAGACATTTTTAAGATAAAGGTGATGAATGACTGAATAGCTGTTTGTTTGTTGAAAGGATAATGAAATGATGAATGAGTGTGTAAAATGGACTTCTTTCCAAAAGAAAGAGAAGATGCCTCTCTGCTAAAGAGAAAATGTTCACCAATTATTTTTCTTTTTTTTTTTTCTTTTTTTTTTTTTTTTTTTCTGTTTTGGTGTGACTTCTTTTTTTTTTTTTTTTTATTGTCTTTTTTTTTTTTAATATATTTATTGATATGCTATTACAGTTGTCCCATTCCCTCCCACTCCACTCCATCCTGCCCACCCCCCTCCCTCCCACGTTCCCCCCCCCCCCCATAGTTCATGTCCAGGGGTCATACTCATAAGTTCTTTGGCTTCTACATTTCCTACACTATTTTTACCCTCCCCTTGTCTATTTTCCACCTATCATCTATGCTACTTATTCTCTATACCTTTACCCCCCTCTCCCCCTCCCACTCCCTTATTGACAACCCTCATGTTCTAGTTGTTTGCCTAGTTTGCTCTCATTTTTGTTTTATGTGTGGTCATTAATAACTGTGAGTTTGCTGTCATTTTTACTGTTCCTATTTTTGATCTTCTTTTTCTTAGGTAACTCACTTGAACATTTCATATAATAAGGGTTTGGTGATGATGAGCTTCTTTAACTTGACCTTATCTGAGAAGCACTTTATCTTCCCTTCCATTTTAAGTGATAGCTTTGCTGGATACAGTAATCTTGAATGTAGGTCCTTGCGTTTAATCTTGGGTAATGTAATTATGATGTGCCTTGGTGTGTTCCTCCTTGGGTCCAGCTTCTTTGGGACTCCCTGAGCTTCCTGGACTTCCCAGAAGTCTATTTCCTTTGCCAGATTAGGGAAGTTCTCCTGCATTATTTGTTCAAATAAGTTTTCAATTTTTTGTTCTTCCTCTTCTCCTTCTGGCACCCCTATAATTCGGATGTTGGAACGTTTCAAGGTGTCCTGGAGGTTCCTACGCCTCTCCTCATTTTTCCAAGTTCCTGTTTCTTCATTCTTTTCTGGTTGGGTGTTTGTTTCTTCCTTCTGGTCCACACCATTGGTTTGAGTCCCAGTTTCCTTCTCATCACTATTGGTTCCCTGTACATTTTCCATTGTTTCTCTTAGCATAGGCTTCATTTTTTCATCTGTTTTTCGAATAGATTCAACCAAGTCTGTGAGCATATTGATAACCAGTGCTTTGAACTGTGCATCCGATAGGTTGGCTATCTCTTCGTCGCTTAGTTGTAGTTTTTCTGGAGCTTTGAAGTGTTCTGTCATTTGGGCCGTTTTTTTTTTTTTTTTTTTTGTCTTGGTGCGTCTGTTACTTTAAGGGGCGGAGCCTTAGGTATTCACCGGGGCGGGGTAACGCTGGTCGCTGTCCTGTGACGCTGTACGTGGGGGAGGGGCCGAGTGGGAGCAATGGCGCCCGCCTCACTCTCCTCCGGATTTTAATCGTTCACTCTGATACCCACAATCAAACTGGGCCCCTCTGGTGCTGGTTCCCGAGTGGGTGGGCCTGTGCACACTCTAGGCCCCTGTGGGTCTCTCCAACAACCTCTCCTGTGAGGCTGGGAGTCTCTCCTGCTGCCGCCCCAACCCCCAGGGGCGCTTTCAATCAGAGGTTTGAGGCTTTATTTCCCTGAGCTGGAGCCCTGGGTTGGGAGGTCTGCTTCGCTCCTCTCCGTTCGTCCAGTTTATCTGTGGGCGAATGTGGTGCCCACAGATAGAGGGTGCTACCCGCTGGGTTTATGTTCTCCGCCACTCTGAGTCCGGCCCTCTGGGTTTATCTGTGCAAATGTGGGACCGCAGGGTCTGCTAGTGCTCAGACTGCCTGCGCCATTTGTCCCACACTCCACCAGTCTCAGTCCTGCCACAGCCACGCGAGTCCTCTCCACCCCGGTGCCCGTCTCCGCCCCTCCTACCAGTCTGGATGAATGTCCATTTTCTATTTCCTTGGTGTCGGTGCCCCCCGCTGCTCGATTCTCTGTCAGTTCTGGTTGTGCGAGGAGGCGAGGAGGCGCAGTGTGTCCACCTACGCCGCCATCTTGGTTCTCTCCAATTATTTTTCTTAGTGGCAATCCCCTAGCATGCATGAGCTCTGAATTACACTTGAAATGTGCATTTTATGTCCTGTACTTTATGCCACAAATAACAGCCTCTTCAATTCAGAAGCACTAGAAAAGGCAACAATTGCCCGTTAGCAATTTTGTTCTGAAATAGTGGTTTTGAATGGGGATGAAACAAGATTCGGAGGATCAGTTCACAGGAGAATAGGCACCAAAATATGTCCCCCAGCATCTCCTGGCACAGTTTTTCCTATTCACTCCACTCTCAGAAGGTCCGGAGGCTTTTTACAAATGTTGTGGCAATGTAATTTCTCCCAAATACTGCCCTTTGGCTGCCCTAGAGTGGTAACTTTCCTGTTTGTGGCATGTGGATTAGTATTCTCCAATCGCCTCAGTATGAATTTTTCCCAGTGTGTGCTTGGTAGATGGACCTATGTTTCTAGAGTGCAGGGGAACAATCGGTGATCTGTGAGTCACCCCAGCATCTGCCCCTAACTTGCCAGGTGACACAGGCCTCTGTTTCCTCATCTGTCAGCTGCTGTGGGGGTCAGTCCTGTAAGTCTTTACTGGGCAATTAGTAAGTGCTAAACCCTGGGAATGGACACAAAATGGACCTGACCCCCACCCTCAAAGTACCGTTAGACTCGTGGGGAGGTAGATATGCCAAGAGAACACTTTCTGAAAGACATATTAAATACTAGAGCATGGAAGTGAAGCATATGAAGAAAATAATTACATTTTGACAAGATGATAAAACACATCTTATTCGAGTGTGATGGTTGGAAGGCTAGGAGTTGGTGAGGGGTAATGTTAAGACGGTCTTGAATAAGAAAATGTTCAAAGACTTGCATGAAATTTCTTTGGAGCCAGAAAGAGAAGCATTTCCACCACTTGCGCTGGGAGTTGGGACCTGGGTAGGGGTTGGGCAGGTAGGGTGAAGGACGAACAAGGGAGGGCCGAGTGGGTTTGTGCCTGGAGAGGCCTGTGGAGCAGAGTCCTGGCAGGTTGACACGATAGGAATGTGCACTTTCTCTTCCTGTGTGGATGTTAGGAGTTGGACTCCGGACCATTCGGATTTAAATCTTGACCTCCCACTTATTAGGTGTGTAACCTTTGGCAGGTTGGTAAATAATGGCAACTAATAGCAGTATCTATAATTGCGTCCTTGTGAAGAATGAACAAAGTCACACAGTAAAATGCCTAAAACAATGCACTGTGCATTGTAAGTATTTAATAAATGATTGCTATCACTATCATCATCAGCATAAACTCAGTGGGATTCCTCTCCTTCAGTTCGAGATCAAGGAGGATTCTGAAATGCAACTTGGGGTGAGCTACAAGGAAGATACAGATAGAGCTAAATACTTCTCTTGCCTTTGAGAGATCATAACATCTCTGGTTTGTCGGCAAATTCTCCACTGTTAATGACAAGATATACCTCTCCCCAAACGTGATCCCAACAATCTTGAACAATTACCTCTAATGAGGAGCAAAGTTTAAGTCACGGATTTGCTCAGGTTCTTTCTACTCATACCACCCTGATATTTATTGTGTAATGGCAGTTGTTCTGGTGAAGGAAGATGGCTAAGCTGGAAAAACATTGAGAACGATCTTGCAATGGGGACTTAGTTTGAACTTATGGGAACCCTAGCCCGTCCTTGACTCTTCGAGGTAGGGTTGAGCCATAGTGCAGCGCATTTCTCTGACGCTAGTGGACGTCAATCAGATAACATCCCAAGGCTCTGTGTGGGAGATGGTCTCTGCCTTCTCTCTGCCCTTGAACCTTAAAGGGTGGTCCATGGCCCAGCAGCTCAGCAACACATGAAGCTTGTTAGAAATGTAGAGAGTCTCAGGGACCACTTCCAGCTGTCTGAATCAGAATCTGAAGTACTACAAGCTCCTCAGGTGATAGGATTACACACTCCATTCAAGACACATGGCCCTGTGTCTGGTTTGGATTCTAGGTATGGCTAGCGAATGAGAAAATAACCCACGCTTGGCAACTAATAAAGGTTTTGGTGAAGCAATTTTAGGTCAAATGTGCCAAACAAAACCAAACAACACAACAAAAGGCAATGGTATGCCCATGCTGTACATCCAAATGGATACGGCTTGACTGGAACCCAGAAAGAACAACTTTTGACGGAGGTCTCAAGTGTAGCAAAGTCTGGACCCAAATCCAGGTCTTTTGAATTTAGGTTCGTCATTCTTGTTGATGTGATGTTTGGGAAACATGGGTTCTTGGTCTGGTTTGACTCCTAACAAGCTGGGTAACCTAAAACATGTCGCTTCAGCTCCGACGTTCTGTTTCCCAGCTCATACCACAGTTGACTGGGGGTTGAGCTCTCCATATCCGGTCACACTTGGATGCTCCCGCGTGTGAGAACATGACCATGGTACACTCAAAATGAAGTTTGCCTGGTGCCAGTTTCCATATCTGCATGACCCACATATCTGCTTAATTATTTCGGTCATTTTTTTTCCCATTCATGAGGAAAAATGTCCCTTAGAGAATGACTTTCCACTAATTCATGGCTTTGATTGGCTGTCAAATTAATCGCAGCTATTTTCATTCCAGATCAGAAGGATGCACATGCTTTGGATACAGTCTGATGCTGATAAAATTATTATCTGTGTGGAAATCTGCCTGCCTTTCCCATCCTGCCTGCTCTCAAATTATAATAGTGCTGAATTGGCCCCCGAATAAGAGTTGCAATGACAACCTACGTCTTAGAGTGCTTTATGCTCCCCAAAGCTCTTTCAGGGGAATTATACACACGCACTCTCTCGCTGGTCCTCCATGGCAGGTAGGGAAAGGGAAGCACAGTGGATGATGTGCATGAAAGCTCGATGAGCTTCTCTGATTGAACAATTGACGCCCCTTCTCGCCACACAGAGAGCAGAGATTTAGAGTGAAATGTGGCGGTTGCTCATCGCAGGTCTCCGATGCTTTATCAGGACATTATCTCCTTTACTTCCTCCACCCTGCTTGGAGGTGCTTCTGTTATTCCCTGGTTTTCAGGTGAAGAAAACAAAAGCACACATAGGTGATGTATTTGACTCAAGGTCACCTGCCCAAAAGAAGAGGATTCGGGTTGTGGACCCTAACCCCTTGACTCCCAGCTGGTGTCCTTCTTCATTCCCATGGAAATGAAACCACAGAGGGTTGTTCTTGCCTCAGCGTGGGGGTAAGGGAGTGTATTCCTCAACAATAAAGGGAGGTGTCTCACAGCCCTCTGGAACCTGGTGGTTAAAATTGGAATAATCACACCATTAACAGGCCTTTTTGGAGTAATGCTGTCAGGAGCACTTTTATCAACAGGACCTGTTTGTCAGGACTACATTGTACACTTGATATCATTAAACCCATTTTACAGATGGCAAAAGAGGAGAAGGGGGATTTCACCCTCGTCTGCTTGAAATGGAAGAAATAGAAATATAACCCCAAAGTCTGTGCTTTTAACGAATCACAAGTCTCTTCTCTCTAAGCCTTGTTGACGCTTACAAGGATATGTGTTACCCAAGAAACCATTTAAATAAAAACATATACATGCCAAGAATCTTGAAGAGTAAGACAAACTTGCTTTGTATTAATATTTTTCTGAAAAGTTAAAAAACATCATTAGCAGAAAAGGTTGAAACCAACTCCCCTGTTTTCATCGAACTTGCCAGTGCTGACAATCAAAACTAATAATAATAAATAATAAGAAACTACAGTGGATCTGCTCTCATCGTATAAATGATGAAAAGCAAGTTTCAGGCCTTCCAGTCACACAAACAGTAAATGGTAGAGTTAGGATTTGATCTTGAGCCCCTCTGATCCCGGAAACTCAAGCACATCTCACCTTGAAAAAAGAGGACAGGCATGGGAAACACCTTTGCAAACTCTATGACATACAATCTCTGTATACCGTCTCGTGTTTTAAAATACCTCTGACGGTTGCATCTTAACTGATGCCAGGTTTGAGTAGCCGCCCATCTTCAGCAATGCGTTTGTACCAATGTCAGCACAGCCTGTCGCAGAGGAGAGCAATTTATACACCGAATGAGGTTCTCACAAAATGACGTCTAGGGCTCTTCCTGACTTCCACAGCCTCTGGTTTTCTGACCAAGATGCGAGTATGAATTGTTACTTTTGAGAAAACCCTCAGACATCATCTCCATTAAACCTCTCACTTTCCAGAGGAATCGAGGGTCAGGAGGGAGAACCAGGCTGTCTGGTGAGTTGTGGTTAGTGCCGGAGGTAAGGCAGTACCCAGTGTGCATGCCTCTCCCCTTGGACACGGTCACTTCATCAATCTCACCCACCAGGAGTGTGGGCAGGCCCATCCCATGGGCTCTGTTTTGCAGCTGACCGGGCCTCCACAGAACGTATGTCCCCAAGCCAGGGTGACATGAACATTTCCATGAAAGGCAGCAGCATAGAGCTTTGCTAGTCTCCTTGCCACGTCCAGCGTAGTCATTGTTTAGAAGGTGTGGAATCTCTGGCCTCTGTCTTTCTGCGGCTTCAGTGGAAAATAGGCAAGGACCAGAGAGGGCAAACACCCACATTCTAACTTTTTGTCGTTTATTTGGAGTGCTAAAAAATATAACTTAAATCAGCCTTGAAAATCAGTGTCCTGCTGTCTTCCCATGCTGGTTCGTAATTCATCACTTGAGCTCTTGGGACACACGGGTGCTCACTGAGAAGTAGTTGATTAAACATTAAACTTGGAGCCCTAACATGAAGAAATAAGACATAAGCGTTTTTATGGAGCTCATGAAAACTGAGTTTCGTGCTGAGTGTTGGAGACAAGAGCTCTGTCCTTAGGGGGGCGTGCCACCCCCAAGTATGGGAGAAATACGCAAACCGAGAGCCAGGAGGGTGAATATAAAATTGCAATGCACTACAGGTTGCAGTGAGAGCCGTCTGGTGTGAAGTGTGTCTACAATAAGGGAATCGATCTGGTCAGGGGGCCAAAGGCTTCCGCTGGGTATTGAAAATTGAGCTGAGCTAATCTTAATAGAATCCCTATGAAGTCAGTTTTAAATTCTTACAAAGCCCTTATTTAAAATGAGAAAACTGAGGTTCAGTAAAATTAAAAGAATTTTTGAGGCCCCTATCTATACTGACAAGGTTAGTACAGAGCTTGTTTTCAAAGCCAGGATCATCTAATTCTGTACTGCACCTTCTGGTTACACCAGAGCTGACACCCTGGGGCCCCACTTGCTCAGACTCCTAGTCCCTGTGCTGTCACCCCTGGGTATGTTTGTGTTTTCTGAGACACTACCAGAATTTGCAGGGAGACTGGAGAGTCTGATGAACTTGGGTTCAAATTCTGATTCTTTTACCTGCTTTGTGACCTTGGGCAAGTCATTTTAACTTTGTGGGCCTCCCTTTCCTAAATAATAGAGAGGAAAAAATACTGTGGACATTGCTGGGTTGTTTTCAAGATCAGAAATTAAAAAATTAAAGGAGGTCTGTAAAGTAATAATAATAATAATAACCTCAAAAACAATGGACAAAAAGCTATCATTTGTTGAGCCCCTACCATGTGCCAGGTGCATGAATTGTCACATTTATTCCTTACAATTCTGATCCTGAATACAATTCTGATACTGATTTTGAGGAAGAGAAAACTGTGAACCAAATATGAAAGTAAGGTGCCCCAAATCATAAAGCCAGGAAGTAGCAAAACTAGGATAAAACCCCAGGTAGCCTGGCTCCAAAACTCTCACCCTTCACTCCCACACCATGTCCCTTCCTACTTGCTGTCTATAAACAGGCACAGGAGACGTGGGAAGTTGGACTGAGTGTTCCTTCCAGCAGAAACTTTCCGATCTGCTTTCCTTGTGGATAGTTTGAAGGCTTCATGTGTGCGCACACATCCCGCCCCCCACCAAACTTTCCCTCTGGGGTTCCAGGAGCTGGCTCTTGCTGTACTGTTTCAAGGTGCTCTATGGAGGCTGCTCTTGGTTTCCTTGCCATCTGCTTGGTTTCCTCCAGCTGCAGAGCTGTGAGCAGAGAGTTTATTTTTGGTAGTATGCATTCTCTGAACTGAAACCAACGCAGGCTGCTGGCCAGATTCTGTGAAAAATCACTTCAATCATCTCTGAGAGGGGCTGGCTCGTTTTCCTTTCGAATTGCAATTTGAATGAGTAAGTGGGGAGAAGAAGGGGAGAGGCCTGTGCAGAGTAATTAGGATGGCAGGGGAAGGGGGAAGGAGGAGAGTCACGTATGAACCTGGCCTACCATGTGACAGTTTTGCAAAAAATAATAAGTGCATTCTACACACAAAAGCCCTTGTTATTCAGTGACATTTCAGATTTCCTAAGGAGCCACGCTCTTCCCTGCTTCCACATCTTTATATGTGCTGAATCCTTTGTCTTAAAAGGTCTTCCCAAACCTATCTCCTGTCTACCTGAAAATCTCCAATGTTGGGATTACATCTCCCCCCTCCACCACTGGAAGCTTCCTTGATTGCCTCCCTCCCATGCCACTTTATTTTTATATAAAGATAGCAATTTTTAAATTTAAAAAGTTCATGATCCTAACCCAGCTTTACTAATTATTAGCTTTTTGAGGTTGGATGAAGCTATCACACCGGCCACTTTGCAGGACATTGCATTTTGTGAACGTTCCACTAGCTTAGGGATGAGAAGCAACTTTATTTCGATAAATAAATCTGTGTAACAGTCGTTACTCACCAAGCTAAGTAGGTTGTGTTCAGAAATGTTGAATATTTATGGTGACAAGAAAAAGTTGAATTCATTTATGTCTCTCTTGACAAATTGGTTGCCTCATGTAGAATAATTGATGTTTTTACTTATAGTGCTTGAGTTCTATTCTGCACATTACTGAGTCATAGCTTAGTTAATGCCTGATTTCAGTTGGTAACATGCTATTTATGAAAGAAAATAAAAGGCTGTAATGTTTTGGACTTGAACCAGTCTTTTTATTTTTTTTTTTGAACTTTGAATGCATATCATTGGATATGTTAACACATCTAATATAATTTCAAGTAAGAGAACGGATCCATTGAAAAGATCAGAGACTTCCAGTCAAGATGGTGGTGTAGACAGGCATGGCTCGCTTCTTTGCACAATCACATCAAAATTACAACTAAAATATAGAACAACCACTCAGAACTGTCAGAAATCAAGCTGAATGCAAATCTGACAAGTACAGAATTAAAGAAACCATATCTGTCTAGACTGAGCCAGCAAGCTGGTGCCATATCTGAGACTCCATCAACCTGGCTAACATGGTTTGACCCAAATTGGAAATCTCCAGATACTCTACCCCACCCAACTTATGGGCCCACCCAAGCTGCTCTTCTATATGAATGGTTGGTCTTGGCTCATGCTTCACAAAGCCTTTCAAACAAGCAACAGCTGGTCTCAGTGAGTTCTAGGCCTGGCACTAGCAGCAGCCAGTCTAGATTCACAGCTTGGCTTCACCTGGGAATCTCCAAGCCCAGCACAAGTAGCAGTCATCTCAGATTGCTTTATAACTCAGGCAGGGTGGTCCCAGGCACAACACAGGTTGGGACTGACCTTGGCCTGTACTACCAGGGAAACCCCAGAGCCAGTGCACCCAGTGAATAACTATAGACCACATCAGAGTACCACCACCCTGCCCCTACACAGCTGATCCTGCACAGCGGGTGGAGATTGGTGGTAAGTGGTCACAGCCAATCCTTGCAGCTAACTGGTCTGGGTAAATCCACGCCCCCCCACTCCAATCTGCCAACAGCAACCAAGGGTCAACTACAAGAGGAGGGTGTACTCAGCCCATAAGAAGGGTGCACCTCGAGTACCTAGCTTAGGTGATAGGGAAGGCTGTGCCACTGGACCCTACAGGACACCTATTGCATTAGGCCACACTACTAAGACACAGAGTCAAAGCAGCTCTACCCAATACATAGGAACAAACACAGGGAGGCTGCCAAAACAAAGAGAAAAAGAAACATGGCCCAAATGAAAGAACATATCAAAACTCCAGAAAAAGAGCTAAATGAAATGCAGACAAGCAATCTATCAGATGCAGAGTTTAAGACATTGGTTGTAAGGATGCTCAAGGAACTTAGTGAGAACTTCAACAGCATAAAAAAGATCCAGTCAGAAATGAAGGATACACTTACTGAAATAAAGAACAATTTACAGGGAAACAACAGTAGAGTGGATGAAGCCAAGAATCATATCAATGATTTGGAACATAAGGAAGCAAAAAACAACCAATCAGAACTACAGGAAGAAATAAGGATCCAAAAAAAATGAGGATAGTATAAGCAGCCTAAGGGAAAACTTCAAGAGGTCCAACATTTGCATTATACTCGTGCCAGAAAGAGAAGAGGAAGAGCAAGGAGCAAAAAAAATGAAGCCAATTAGATCAAAACTCTTGATCACAATTCAGTTTCCCCCTCTCTTTTATGCACTTTTAACTAGTCAGAAAACTCTCTACTAGCCATTGGTCCTAAACTCTTAGTGGCTTACCACCATCGAGTTTTGTGTTCAGTTTCTCCCTCATTTGTAGTTCCATAAAGGTCTAGTGACTCGGGATCTAGATTCTCTCCTTCATGTATCTCTGCCCACTTGGAATCCTTTGCTTACAGCTGCAAGGAAGGAGCAGATGGAGAACAGGATGTTTTATCTTTCACTCTGACCATAATGCACTCCCAAGGCCCAACAGTATTGTGATGAAGATAGAAAATGCAGCCTTCAGATGGGGCTGGGAGAAGACATAGGACTGGAATATTCAACTGCCACACAATTTAACGTCTAACTTAAAATCTGAGTTATGCAAAGGCTTACTCCATGATATGGACCAAAGGGCATGACTATCATTCACAAGGTGATCATTCTATATCGTGAATACGTACTGGATACACTCAGGCAGGGTGGTTCCAGGAAGAACACAGGTCGGGGCTAACCTTGGCCTGTACTACAGATGAGATAGCATGGGCAGAGCATATTTTTTAAAAAACACAAAACATAACTAATGAGTCAAGGGAGAAGCAATGGATTTCTAAGACAGAAGCAAAGCAAGAGCTGTGCTTGGCTGTAGTAGACAGTTAAGACAGTAAAATGGGCTAATGATGCCAGCTTCATGGACCATTGTGAGACAGGAGCCAAGCTAAGCAGAGGAACCACAGAGAAGAAGGTTTATATGCAGAGCACATGGACTCAGGAGTGGAGAGGGGGCCACACGCAGGCTTGCGGATACCCTGAAAGCTGGCTTAGTGATTTAGTCTTATTCCTAGAGGCCATTAGGCCATTATGCATGCTTTATTTATGGGACGAGTCTCAAAGTTTTGAATTTTTGTTCTTTTATATTCAAAATAAAACTATGTATTTTCATTATTTGGCTCCAAATGTTACCATTTATTTTTTTTAAAGATTACATTTATTTATTTTTAGAGAGAGGGAAAGGAAGGGTGAAACAGAGGGAGAGAAGCATCAATGTGTGGTTACCTCTTGTGTGCCCCCTGCTGGGGACCTGGCCTGCAACCCAGGCATGTACCCTGACTGGGAATAGAACTGGTGACTGTTTGGTGGGCAGGTCAGCACTTAATCCACTGAGCTACACCAGCCAGGGCCACTTATTTATTTTTATTATTTGCCATAGAAACATTTAAAACAGAGGAGGATATAGATCTTACTTTGTGAAGAAATAAGACACTTCGCATGAAGTAAGATTACAGAATCTGAAGTTTAGCATTTTTTCTTTTCACAAACTGCCTTCTAATATTATCTAATCTATAGCTTTCTAATACTAATTTTGAAATACATATTTTCTGTTCTCTCAAAACCAAGAGTGTTTTTCTTTTTCCAATGTGATTTTGGCTTCTGTATAAATTCCATGCATGGGGTATTCATGGAGATTCTACTCTGTAACAGGAACTGTCCCTGCCTTAGAGGGATGATTTTAGAAATCGGTCTAGAAGAAGAGAGAGGCACACACACAAATTTTTATTTCGAAGCCCCTACATCGACATTTATTTTTGTGACGGTACATTGTTATCAATCTTCCCTCCACGTATTGTTACCTCTCTGAGGTCAGGCACATGTCTGCTTCAACTGCTGATGACCACCGCATCCCCAGCCCTTGGCAGAGTGCCAGGCACACAGTTGCTTCTCAGTAAATATTCTGAAAGAATAAATTAATCAGATAGTACACTTTTAATTTTTCACCTGAGGCAAATTATCTTTTTTCCCTGTGACTCACATTTATGTCTAGTCTAGTCTAGTAGTTCAGAGCACGGAGTTGGAGCTAGAATGCCTGGGGTTGCAACCTGGCTTTTTCAATTCTTGGCTCTTGAGAAAGTTACTAATCTCTTTGTACCAGTTTCCTTGTCTGTAACCTAGTAACAGTGTTTGCTTCATAAACTTGTTATGTGTGTTGAGTAAGTTATCATTTGCAAAGTGTCTGCTACATAACAAGTCCCACATAAAAGTTAAAATAATTGCCAAGGAAGATCTGATTGGATAACACAATCAGAATTGTCCCTTTTGGTGCAGGTAGTTAATGGAGTTACTTTTCCCCTCAGGTCTAATCACCTGTGGATCCAACAGGTAGGGACACATGATACGAAACATTGCAGCTTGTGAAAAGACTTTCTGAAAAATGGTCTTTTAAAAAAATTATTTTATTCTTGTTTAATTACAGTTGTCTGCATTTTCCCCCCACCGCTCCTCCCAATCCCAGCCAAATCTCCCTCCCTCCCTTCCTTCCACCCTCCCCCCTTGGTTTTGTCCATGTGTCCTTTATAGTAGTTCCTGAAAACCCTTCCCCCCATTACCGCCCCACCTCCCCTCTGGTTACTGTCAGAATGTTCTTAATTTCAATGTCTCTGGTTATATTTTGATTGTTTTTTTCTTTGTCGATTATGTTCCAGTTAAAGGTGAGATCATAGTTGTTGTCCCTCACCGCCTGGCTTATTTCACTTAGCATATGGAAAATGGCCTTTAAGGAGGAACCACACAGGGAGCTGTGAATGACACAATGGCCATGCCTAGCAGGTGTTATCCTAAGAAAGCTGAAACTAAGAGAAGCTAAATAAACCACACGCACACACACACACACATCAGTGGCAAAGGCAGGATTTGGACTTAGGTCTCCTTTCTGCAAAAACTGGGTGCTCTTTGCAGAACATCCTGCCTAACACATTAATTAGACAACTATTAGGTCCATTGTTACTATAATGCTCCTGTTACAGATAACCAGACAGAACATTACTGAACAGAGAATTTGCACAGGTTAAACAAAAAAAGTTGTGAAGATGTGTCCTCCTCTATTTCATCAATTTTTATTCTTTGCTTTCAGGATAAACAGCCACCACAAACAATCTTGTTTTTTCTGTTTCCAAAAGTTTTAGGGCCCCAAATTACCCAGAATACTTCAAGGCTATAATGGTTTTTCAGAGCTAAGTGGATCTTCCTCTCAAAATTTATTGAAGTTTGTGGCAAGAGCTTGAAGGTTATAAAAGTCTAAATAATAAAACATCCCAAAACCTGCAGCTTGAGTGAAAATTGCTGAAATTAACAGCGTTAGGGTTGTAATTTGTCTTGCAGACTTTCCGTATGCTTTATGGGCCCCGCATAGAGTTTTTATGTCGTTGTGGTGGTTGCTTTTATACTGAGTGGTAATGATGGATGTATCTGGCATTGTTAATGAGTTCTGTCTCTTTCTAGCATTTAACATGATGGAAGATAATCCTGAAGCATCATAGTTTTCATGGATATGACATTCAACTTCTTATAGATCACTGTTTCCATTTATCTAATTGTCATGTGTGAACTAATTCATTCATTACTTCAACGAAGTGTTATTGAGCATAAAATATATGCCAGATATTGTGCTAGGCATCGGCAACAGAAACATAAATAAGAGACATTCCCTTAATTAAAAGAGCACAGAGTCTAGGGGGATGAAATGCCAGTGTCAAAGTGTTATGCATTTTTTAAAAAAATTACTCCTTAGAGTCTAAGACTATATTTTCTACTGAGCAGCATATATAAGTATACAGGATAAACTTTAATTCCATTGATATTGAATGTGATCCACTTGAAAAGTTTAAGGCTTTATTTTTTTCCCTAAGCTAATAAGAGAGATTCATCACTAAGAGAGTGAAACATTTTCAATTTATACAAGTGTGAACCTGGTTGTAAAACAGAGTCCACCAAAATGTAAACTCCACACGTATCATCATTTGGGGGGGGGAGTCTATTTGTTCACAGGTGCTTGAAAACATTGCCTGACTCATAATAGATCTGCAATGAATATTTGTTAAATAAAGGTGCTCGCTGTGGGATTTTGGCTTAGTGGTTTAACTTCACTGGGCAGGGAACAAGTCTCTCCTCTTGCTGTCTTTACCCGGGTTATGTGTGAACCCAGAGAAAATGGGACAGCCTCAGAGCCTGGTGGCTCTAAACATTCATGGACTGTAGTCTCCTATGTGCCATCATGTTCCTGCTGGGTCAGTCTGCTTGCTAGCTCAGCTGTCTCATCGGTTGTCCACGACCACACCTGCCCTTCATAGCTGCACTTGTCCCCATGCCTCATCTGTACATCTTTCCTCCCATTGAATGGTGATCCTTCCACGTGCCCCTCATGGTGTGTACCTCCTTCACCTCACAACTCCCGGGATGCAATTCATAATCCCCTCTTCCCTTCATAAACTATCTCCTTCCAATAAGTTTAAACATCTTAAAGACCTCTCCCTTTAGCAGCACAGTTTACAATAGCCAAGTACTGGAAGCAACCTAAGTGCCCATCAGCAAATGAGTGGATCCAAAAACTATGGTACATTTACACAATGGAATTCTATGCAGCAGAGAGAAAGAAGGAACTTAAACCCTTTGCAACAGCATGGATGGAACTGGAGAGCATTATGCTAAGTGAAATAAGCAAGGAGGTGAGGGACAAATACCATATGATCTCACCTTTAACTGGAACATAATCAACAAAAGAAAAAAGCAAACAAAATATAACCAGAGACATTGAAGTTAAGAACAATCTAACAATAGCCAGGGTGAGTAGGGAGGGGACAGTGAGGAGAGAGGATTACAGGAACAAAGGACACATGGACAAAATCAAGGGGGAGGGAGGTGGTGTTGGCTGGGGTGGGGTGGAGGGATGGGGAGAAAAGGCAGACAACTGTAATTGAATAACAATAAAAATTAAAAAAAAAAAGACCTCTCCCTTTGTTAAATAAACAAGAAAAAAGGCGGGGTGGGGTGGGGCAGGCGTGAGAATACAACCTCCAACAACTTCTTGTTCCCCTTCAGCTATTTCTTTTTCTATCGTCTTTCTTGTAAAACCTAACCTGAAAAAAACCTCTTCTTGACCATTCCATTGTGGTCTCCCCCCATTTCTCCCCTATAATACCTTCTGTTAAGGCATCTGCAATTTCCGATGGTTAGGGACTGTAAATGCACTTGAGTCCTCAGCTTACCTCGACCCCTCCTTCCTGCTGGCTGGCTCCTCTCTTCCAACTCGGAAAACGTCTTTGCCTAGTTCTAACTTCACCCCTCCCTTCTTCGTCCCCAGTTGATTCTACTCAGTTGGCTTTGCTGACTGTGGCTCCAGTGTCCGGAGTCCATCCTGTGCATAGGTTCTTCGTTCCAGGCCCTCTCGTTTTCTCACTCTGCGTGCGTCTCCTACAGTCTCGTCCACGTCCACGGCTTTCTTTGTCATTTATTTCTGTGTCGCAAACTCTCTCGTGAGTCTCAGGCCCATGTAGCAAACATTCCAGAGGTTACCTCCACTTGAAAGGTCTATAGTTCCCCTCAACAAACGTATGAAATTTGTTTTGTTACTATGACCTAATAATGCCTCAGTGGCTGTGGCCCTTTTGGCCTGAGATTACTTTAGGATAATTTGGGGACCAACTAGCAGAATCCTAAGAGAAGTTTTGGCCTATGGTATCCAGCATGTACAGGGCTTACATTCTGACCCAAGCAAAATTTAGAAAAAGGTGTCTGTGCACGGATTTTACAAACAAGTTTCCATACTCTCTATCTAATTTCATTCCTCCCCCCACACAACTCAATAACCATATGGAAGAGGCAAGCCAATAAATGATGATCTAAAATGTCATATGTGGCTGCAGAGTATACCCCTGTGAACAGTATATTTAGCTAATATCCATTTACAAAATGTACATAATTTCCAACAGCTCAGATTTAAAGAAATATTAGAGCAGTAACGCCTTTGCTGCTCATGGACAACTCTTTCCTTGGAGTATGTGCCTAAGCGTGTGAGAGTTTTGTCAAAAGGACACACAGACTTCTGAGGCCCTTCGGCGTGTTTCCCCAGGGTCCTGACACATGGCGGCAGTCCACGTTCCCTTCAGCAGTGCATGGGAGGCACTGTGTCCCCCACAACCCTGCTAGCCCTGCATGTTATCATTTTGTCATTTGAAACAATGCAAGTCGGTCACCCACTTGTTCGGGGGACCCGTTCCAATTTGCCAGTGCTCCGTACACCCTCAGCTGTTCGTTACTGATCGTGGGACGGTGAGGGTGCTGTGGCCACTGCACCGGACAGCAGAACGACATCTCTTTGTGCTACTCGTGATTTCCCTTTAAAAACCACATTTTGCAACGGTGGGTTTTGACGGCACCAACACGCTGGTTTATTGTGCAAGAGCTGAGCTCTCTACATCCGTTCACATTGTCTCTTTTTTCTCTCCTATGCCTGATGTCGACTTTTTCCACCCAAGCACTGCGTTCGAGTTAAACAGATTACCTCTAAGAGCCAGAATTAGGGAGATCTTACTTCCTAACTAGAGAAAATGAATATCTGCGGTATCAAATAACTTGAAAAATTAGCTGGGAGGGAGCACCCAAAAGGGAGCTTCAGAAGCAAAACAATTAGTTTTGCACCTCCAGAAGGCAAGAGACTATTGTGGCTTCAATTTTTCTTTTGATTCCATTTAATTCCTTTTCATGGGTAATTATCCTATTAAACCAGCTCCTTTGTTTTGGCATAAGTAATTAAACACTCAGAGCTGAAGACTGCCTCCTTCAACAGCAAAATTTAGCCCTGTACGTTTTTTCCCCAGCATTCCGCAGGCTGCAGAGCTTGTGTAAAAGTGCCCACACCCCGGACTTTCTCCCCGAGACCCTAGGAAGCCAGCTCCGAGCTTTACCCCAGCAGAGCAGGGACCTGTGCACACGATGTTATCACCAAGTGTGGGGTTCTGCCAGCAGCACAGGTCAGAAACTGGTGTCCTCATTCTGCGACTCCAATTCAGTTCCATCAACATTTATTGATCACTTATTACATGACCAGGACTGAGGACTTGACAATCATTTTATTTTATCCTGAAAAAGCCACTATTGGGGTAACTCATGTAATAGTGTGAAGACAAAAGCTCAGTGTTCTTTGCAATCAGACAGATGTGGGTTTAAATCACAGATCTGGGACTGCCCAGCATGGGCCTTGGAAAAAGCCACTTGACCTTTAGAATCTCAGCTCCTTGGTCTAAGCAGGTGTGTCCAACCCACAGCCCACAGGCCGCATGAGGCCCAGGGTGGCTGTGAATGCAGCCCAACACAAAATCATAAATTTACTTAAAATATTATGAGATCTTTTAGTGATTACGTGTTACAATGTATTTAATGTGTGCCTTGAGACAACTGTTCTTCTTCCGGTGTGGCCCAGAGACCCCAAAAGATTGGACACCCCTGTATCTAGACCAAGAAATGAGGATCAGGAAGCCTGAAATAAATGGAGGAACTAGTTAAGAATCTGGTTGTGGTGGTCAACGGGATATCTACTACTAGTAGAAATATCTTTAAAAATCACAATATAAAGTATAGATTTCAAAGTTTTAATTTGATGTGTGGCTATATTATGAGGAGTTTTTAAACAGGAGCAAAACAGCCCTATGCACCTAGCTGAGCAGAAGTTCTGCATGGCCTTCTATGCACTGAAAATCCTTTCCTTGTGTTCACTGTAGTTTGGCGCTACATCACCTTGACTGTCGGTGGGGATAGTCGAGGTTATGTGACGAGCTGGGGCCTGCAGGACAGCCGCAGGTATTCCAGAAATCTCCTGGCAGCCTGGTATCCGTTTCGCTGACCCAGTCCAGAGAGGCATGAGTCAAGGGCTTTTGGGAATATAAAAATCTCGCTCATCTTTTCCTGCTTCTCTTTGGCTAGGCTTACTCACTTCTCTTCCTCCCTCCCTTCTGGGAAGGGAAAATTTAGCTCATCCCCTTTTAATGAGGGCTGGGCAAGACAGTAGCCATTCTCATTATAGCTGAATAATACGTGTTATTGTGATGGACATTACTAAGGGGGTTGGGAACTGATGTTTCTTATTTATGGTAGATCGTTCAGGAAGGTGAAGAAGGAGTTCTATCTGTCTATCTCTCTCTCTCTCTACCTAAATACCTATTTATCTGTCATCTGTGACACACACAACACATACGAGGTTTTCAGTTGGATAGGGCGGCCTGGAAGGTTTCAGGAATCAGGCCCCGGAGAGCAAGACCTCAGAGAGCACCTTGAGTGACGTTCTTGGGGAAGGCAGCTGTCCAGAGGCAGAAGGGAGGCCTCAACCCATTTTGTAGCACCAGGTGTTAACCCAAAGTCCTTTCCAGTCCTTGGAGCTGGATGGCTGATGTAAAGATGACAGGATTCTTATAAATCAGGGTAATTAATCTGAGTTTTCAGGTACTAAGAATTTAATGGTTGGGCCTCCAAGATCTATGAATGCATGTGTAGCAACACAAAAAGCAGTTTGTCTGGGCAAAGAGTTTACTGCTTGTATGATAGTCTCAGAGAAGTTCATTTTCCCCAATAAGTAAATCAAATGCTTAAACTAGAGGATATTCTTCGTGTATTAAAATAGATACTGATGGGCACAGAGTCAGACTCCGGGATATTCTGAAATTTCACACTGCATGTGGTGAGCTTGGGAGATGTTACAGGACACACACAAGCAGAGGGGAGATAAGGAACTGCTAAAAGTCATTCCAAACCCTTTAAGAGGCACAATTACTTGACCTAATTGCTAACACAGGGCCTCCGGGACTTTCAAAGCTTTTGCAAGTCTCTATCTCACTGGATACATTGCCTCAAACACTCAGGACAGGATTGGTATTAAATGCATGAATGGCCATGTGAGTGATGACACAGCATTAGTCATAGGATGTTAGAATGGAGGAGAAGCAGCCTCTAGAAGTTCAAGTGTACGGCCCATTGCCACCTGCTTCTCTGTTTCCATTGACCAGCATCACGCAAGCCTCTTGATTCTCACTTTGCTGGTTTTGCTTACTTTGCACAGAGGTCACTATGGATTAAAGACAGTGAAATCAGTAAAGACATTGCCTCAGAGAGGCATACTGAAATAAGGGAAAACAGAAATTCCAAAGAAGAAACATATATTAATTCAACCAAAATCTCTTCCCTGTGCTGGGAGTACCACCTCCGTTTCCCACCACAGGCAAAAATAGAATCTGGATTATACACTCCCAAAGCCAATTTCCTTTCTGATATGATAACTTCTCGCGCTGCCCTGTAATTGTAGCTTCATCTGCGCTCTTACCCATTCTCTAGAAGCTTTAAAATGGAAGTGTCCTGATTTATCATCATTAAGTCTACAGGGCCACGAATAATGCCTTCCCCGCAGTAATCACCAAGTAAATACTCTTGAGTAAATGAACAAGGTCAAGAGTAAAGAGCATTTCTGAAAGGCATATGACATTTCTTCTATTGACTTCCGATTCTCTTGCCCTACCTGCGTAGGTGTCATCCTCCGAGAAAGGGCAGGCAGAGGGAGTCTTTTTCTGATTGGTGGCCTGGAGAGCTCTCGCTCAACCCAGGCGTTAGAGGTGTGAACTCCCCCATCTCCTCCTCTAGGCAGTAATGCTATCTGATGGGCACAAGAAATGAACTTGTACGCAAACAAGATTTATTAACCTCACTAACCTTCACTGGAATTAGTGTGAGAAGCCATAGCTTGGAATTTCCCCAGAAATTCTCAAAAGTGCCTGGATTTATTTATATACTGCTGCAAAAACAGACAAACAGACAAAAACAAACAAACAAACAACACACTCTCACTTCCATATTTAGGTGTTCTCACTGCAGGGAGGTTCCTGCACAAATAACATGTGTTGCAGGCACCTCTGAGTCACCGCTTCCTGCTGGAGGACTGGCGACAGAACACCCCGGACTCGATAGTTCGTTTTGCACCTGCAAAGTCTTTTCTTCCTCGTTGAATTCTTCCAAAGATTTTCAAAACTGTGATTTTCCTATAACTGGAATTCTACATAGATCTGCACATCACCTGTGTCCTGTCATACAGGCGCCGGTAGGCGTTACCCTGAAGCGTCTAGTTTACTCTTCCCCGCGTGCTGTGGGCTCTTCGCTTTTTGTGTCCACAGGGCAAATCGGCAGTCGATATTTTCTCGGTGTCGGCGTCTGGTTATTCCAATATGTTTGCCAATTTTACTTTTGCTGATTTGACTCCCCAAAGGCTCACAAATGCTAACGTAAGATACAGTTATCACCAGATGATATAAATTGAGAATGTGGAAAGATTACATGTGCGCACACGTGTCACATGAGCTTGCACACTAGAGTTGCCATAAATTTGTCAATAATCTTTTCTGTCCTGGAGATGATCTTCCCTGCTCTTTAAAATTTGGTCCTAAATTGTCCTCTCTTTTCTGTAATATAATTATGTTTTTTGTAGATGGGAGAATTTTTAAAAATAGTTTTACTTGGAAAAATCAGATTTGGGCAATTGTTTACCAATGTTTTTCTTTGTTAAAATTGTGTTGATTTAGAAATCTCAAACTGGAAAGCCCTGACTAATAATGTTACTATTTCATTGCAAGAACTATAGAAATATTCAATCAGAGAGCTGAGGAGATGCTGTTGAATCATCTCATGTGCTGTCATATTATGCTATTAACAGAGAGGGAACTGAGGCCCAGAGAGGGGACCTCCACATTCAGAGTGAGATGATAGTAAAAAAGAAGCAGAGAGAGGACTTGAACCCAGGTCTCCTGGGTTAGTCACTCTTTCCCACTGCTTCACACCACTTCCTCATGTTCTGAAAATGACAAGAAGGTTACCTTGGCAGAAAACCCATAATGCAGTTATTCTATCTTATTTATTCATGTGTAGAGCTCCATTCTCCAGGAATCTGAGAAGGTTCACATTCAATATTTCCAGGGTGAGAAAATTCACAAGTATCTGGCAAAGAGGCACCTCTTTCATTGGAACTGAATGCATAATTGAAAATTTCACACTTATTCATTCTGAATCTTCAGTGAACTTAGGAAAATATTGCTTGGATCAGGATAGGTTCCCATGTTGTTATATGACTTCCCAACTGTAAGTGGATTCCTTGGCCTCCACAGGGCTTCTAATTGCAAATGCAGAACGATTTCCAGTTCAGCCACTTACGTTGTCCATGTTGAAAGCCTTAAAGGAGAAAAAAAAAAAGAGTCATTTCACTTCTGGGTGAATTTCAAAAGCAAACATAATGTCATCACTTTTCCTCCTGTAATTTCCAGGAGGCCTGAGCAACCATGGAATTTTCAATCATCTCCCTTCAAAAGGTTTCAGAAATAACACATTATAGACAAATTGAATAGAACTGCCACAGACTCAAAGGACAGATTGCATTGCCAAAGAAAAGATAAGATGGCACTAGTCTAAAAAACGTGATATCATGTTATTCTCTCACCTCAAGTTTTGACTGGACTTACGCATTTGCTTCATGTCACAGCCAACTTGTGGTGGGGGGTGGGTTTCATGGAACCTTAATATTTAAATTTAATCTAACCGACCCTGCAGCCTGGTGTTGATCGAAGCCAACAGGGCTAGCTGTCACATCGGCTGGGGTCTAGTACTGTTTTGCCGTGGCCCACTTGGTCTTTTTTAAAACAGGCACTATTTTCTGCAACTTTGTACCTTCATGCATTGGAAATGAGGATTAAGCATTCTGGCCTAACTGATAGGATCCTATGTTGATAAAATGAGGTTAGATGTGGGAACATGCTTTATAATCTGAAACTCCACCTGAATGCAAAGTGGCAGGTGGATTTCTAGGAAGAAGAAAACTTATCCAGAGCTCACTAGGTGCCAGGGGTTTAAACATTTTATGCATCCTAACTCTTATTCCTCAAAATAACCCACTGAAACAGGGACCATTATTGTCCCAAGTGCATAAGTAAGGAAGCTGAGAATAGAAGGTGTAAAGTAGCTTGTACAAAACTCTACACCTGATGAGTGGTCTTGAACCCAAGCAGTCTGGACCAGAGCCCGTTGTCTTAGCTGTTTGGTTACATGGCTCCCAATAATGACATCAGTGATTAAAATGATGATGATGATGATGATGGAAGGGCTGCTTAAATAGAAATGACTCTTTAGATATATAAGGAAGAATACATAAGTTGTTATAGGTTGAAGTGTGTTCCTCTAAAATTCACATGCTGAAATCCTAACCACCAATACTTCAGAATATGACATTACTTGGAAAGTCATTGCAGATGTAATTATTTAAGATGGGGGTAATACTGGAGTATTGTGGGCCTGAAGCAGGGTGCAGCCAAGAGGAGGGCCCCAAGAAGGGATTTGTAATGGGGTCCAGAGCTCGGGGTGTCCAGGAAATATTAGAAAAATGTGTGTAGGATGTCCTCACCCCCACAGGCCTGAGCCAGGGGGGATGGGACACATAGAATAGGGCCATTCAGAGCTGTTTTAGGTAGCAAGAGCTTTGCAGCTAGTCCCTGGCACAGTCATTTAACATATCTATAACCTTTAACTGGTTTCATAGATATGTTAAATAGCTGTGGCCATGCTTTGAGCCAGGGGGATGGGAGTGACTTCCACCCAAGGTGGGACTGGGAAGCAACTCCCCCTGGTTACAGGGCCTGCGTGAGAGCTTGGAGAGGATTGGCTCCACGCCATGGGGCCACACCTGCCCAGACTTCCTATGGCAGCCCAGTAAAGCTGGAAGAACACGGGGATGCTGGCAGGTGTAACTTATTGTAGGAGAAGTGAGAAATGGGGCTGCAAAGGAAGACGGGCGCTGGGATTTAAACCTAGGCGCGGCAGCCATAGAGGGAGAGAACCACGAGGTTCTGAGGGGAAAGGAAGAGGGCCATGTGGTTCTGAAGTAGATAGATAGAGGTCCACGCGGTTCTGATGAAGGGAAAGAGAGGACCACAAGGTTTTGGGGGAGAAAGGAGTAGACCACGCGGCTCTGAAGTGAATGGGAGAACCAAGAGGTTCTGAGGGGAAAGGAAGAGGACCATGAGGTTCTGAGGGGAAAAGAACCACACGGTTCTGAAGGAGAGTAGAGAGGACCATGTGGTTTTGCAGTGCTTCTTTTTGCCACGCGGCTTAGGCAGCAGGAGAGACTTTGCCGGGAAGAAAAAGGGAGAAAGGACTCTTGCTGGTGGACCATGAGAAGGTACCACATGGCTTTGGATTAACTGGAGATCGCAGCAGCCACACAGCTGGTGGTGCCGGGAGCCTGAATCACGGACTTCTACTTCTTTTCCTGAGACATGGTACCCCGGACTGGGCACAGGGAGAGGGAAGGACTGTGCATCTGTGGGCATTCTAGAGGACTTTAGTATCTTATTGAAGACATTAGGTCATTACTCTTAAGTTTGTGTAACTTTTAAATAAACAATTCCTTTCCTTTTCACCAGTCTCTGGCATTGAGAGACGTCTTTCCTCTGGCGGCGGGCATTGCGAATCTAGCAGGTGGGCGTGGGGGGAAGGAACCTCCGGAGACAGAAAGTGAGAATCCTTTCTGTAATAATTTATCGTGAGCCCCGCCCCCCTTGCTCTGTAACAGGCCCCTAACCCAATAGAACTGGTCTCTTTATAAAAAGTAGATATTTGGGGATGGACCCCTGAACAGAGAAGAACTCATGTGAAGACTATTGGAGTTATGCTGTTAAACCTATAGACACTTGTGCTTTAGCCAAAGGCCAAGGAGTTGATTAAATAATATATATTTTAAAATCCTGATTTCTGCAGTTCCTGATTGTCAAGCAAGAAGACATCTTACTTGGAATGTCTGAGCCCTGGACAGCAGGTGCTGAGGATGAGCTTGTTTGTCTGGCAACCCATCGCCCAGTCTCCAGATACTGCCAACCCAGCTCAGCTTCTAAGAAACAGCGATGGAGCTTTTAAATTTTTTTCCTTAAAGCTTTTTGCATTCATCTGCAAACTCTAATCCAATCTCCTTTACCCGCTTCAATGAAGCACAGCAAAAGTAGCTACAGATTTTATTTCCTTTATTTGACTTCTAATATTGTTTATTTCTTCTTCTCCTCTCCTTCCCCTTCCCATTCCTTTCTACTTCCTCTTCTTCTCCTTCTCCTCTTACTATTTATTCTCCTCCTCCTCCTCCTCCTCCTTCTGCCTCTTCTTCTTCTTCTTCATTTTTGCTTGTTCTATCTTGCCACAATGTCTACTTAAATAATCTTTTGAAAGGTTTAACTTTTGGTTTAGTTGATCACCTCTTATGTTTATTTTCTTAATAATTAATCTTTGTGCATCGTTTTCTTTACTTTCTGGTACTTTGGTCTTATTTTGTCTCTATTGTTGCTTTTCATTAATTTCTTTGTACAAAATTCAGTCTTTTAAAATTTCCTATATATGCATCTAGACTATACATTTTCTCTGTACTTAGGTAACCCACAAGTTTTGATATTTAATTCTTCATGTCACTTATTTCTAACTACTTGTAAACATTTGTATTTTCTAGTAGAGTACTTTTTTGTACCAACAAAATATTTTCAAGTGCTTTTTTGTTTTTTAATCCATTTTCAAATGTAACTTTTTGTTGTTTTCTGGCAATATATTTCATTATGGTTAGAGAACATTGACCAAAAGAGATTATTTCTTTGGTATTTATTGAGACTTTGTGGCCAATCTCTCTTTTTTCTATTTTATTTTAATAAATCACATCATTTTCAAAAGCAGCGACTGAATCCAAAATCATACAGTTGATTTTGTCTGCATTGTGCCTTTTCCACTTTTTTAGACTACAGAGAAGTATTCTCATTTAAAGCAGGGAAGTCTTGCATGGCCCCACCCAGTCTGCCCATTTCTACAGCTTTCAAGGTGTGTTTCTTCACTTCACCTGAAGACTGTAAGTTGACAACTTTCAAAATCTGTTAATTGGTTTATTATGAGCATTAGCCTTTGGGTATCTCACTTGCATGTTTTTGTGCATTTTTGCCAGTGCTTAGGTCTTCATTTGCAAACTTAAATGTAAGCTTGGTCATTGGTTTTATCCTTTCCCATCCTCACATGCTTAATTGGGTCAGAGTGCAAAGGAAAAAATAAAAGTATAAAATATTTCTTGAGAAATAAAATTTCAGGAATGGGTCGCTTCGCTTGGCCACTTTGTGAGGGCTTTAGTGGAAGTACTTGCTGTGGGAGGCATGCTAGAAGTTCCGGGTGGGATCTGAGCTGGCCGTTGTAGTGTGCTGTCTAACTGCAGAGTAGAGTTTACTACTCCGTTTCAAGAAGAGACAGCTGCAGAAGAGACGTCATCTTAGAGACTTTCAGAAAATAGCCCAACCTTTGACAAAAAGAATAGTGATCTGAACAAGTCAGAGGCACAACTTTAAGAAAATTTAGTTCCAATTACAAAAAAAGTGAAGATTTTAGTCCACTTTTAGATACTATTCTGGACGCTAGGACTGGTGCAGTGAACCGCATTTGTCTGGCGGGAATAACCGCTGACACGAAAAATAAAGAGGATGGAAGGGACAGAGATTGATCAGGGGATGTTGTTTTAAATAGGTTGGTCAGGAAAGTCCTTATTATAAAGGTGGCATTGAACAGAGGCCTGAATGCAATTAAGAATCTGAACATGCTGAGAGATTCCAGAAAGTTAAATGCAAATGCGTGAAAACTTTCTGCATTGGCTGTGGTTGGCTCCATGCCTATCTATTGCCAGCTCTGGGGCAAGGGCATATTCATACCAGTCAGTCCCAGGCAGGAGGAGCAGATATGGTAATGAATGGCCAACCTAGCCTTACCACATGCTGCTGGCACCTTCCCTGGTCCACTTTGTACAGATTACTTTTGCAGCATTTTAAAATACTCCTGCAAATGCAATGCTCACTCTGCTTCTCATGACTACTTCCTTGATCACTTCTTTCTTGCCTATACTAAAGCTAAAATTGCCTTTCATCCTTGTCCTCGTCCAGTCAGTTTGTTATCACAAAATACCAAACACTGGGGGCTTAAAAACAACAGAAATCTATTTCTCACCATTCTGGAAGTTGGTGAGTCCAAGATTAAGGAACCTGCTAATTCAGTGTCTAATGAGTGCCCACTTCCTCTTTGACCACCTCCTTGTCTTCTAGCTGTGTCCTCCCATGGCATGAGGGAGCTCTCTGGAGATCTTTTATAAGGGCACTAATCCCATTCACGAGGGCTCCACCCTCATGACTTAATTACCTCCTGAAGATCCCACCTCATTGGGTATTAGGTTTCAATAGATAAATTATTATGAACCTATATTTAATTGTATCAAGTGCTTTTTTGCATCTATTAAAATTATGTGTTATTGATTAAAGACTATTTTTTTCTTTTTCTTTTTTGATTAAAGACTATTTATACGTAAATAGCCAACAAAGAATTTGAATCCATGAGCTACACGAACCTCTACAAATCAAGAAAAAAGAAACAAAAAAGGAAGCAAGAAACAAAATGCAGAAATGATTGAATGGCAGACAATGCTGATTGTATAATCAATAGCCTTGCACCCCTCCTCACTTACTGAGAATACTTTTATTTTGTATTCGGGACTAATTTTATCAGCTTAATATCAGTTCCCATTGTTTTATTTGGAATTTGTGGCATATGACATAGTTTTGGCCACTAAGCTACAAACAGATATCCCGAGGGTTTCTGAGAAAGTTTTGTTTTTCTGCAACAGGAGTTTTTCTGATTGCCTGAGACCACAGTGCTGTGCTGGAGGTGCTGCAGCCATCTTGCTACCATGAGGTGGGAGGTTTACCATGCTGAGTGGGAAGAACTCACCAGTTGAAGCTGCATGTCACACTCATAGGATCATTGGTATGGCCATCAGTTCTGGCCTGCCCTCCTTTGTATTCTCTTTATATATAAAACAAAACAAAACAAAACAAAATAGTTCTTTTGTTACTTTTACTAAAAGCATTCCTAACTGGTAAAAGTAAAATTGGTAGCCCATAGAAAAGAAATCACAAATGGCCTATAACTGTATGTAAAAAGAAAGCTTTACTTCATGATTTCACTGGTACTCGGGAAAATGCAAATTAAAACTGTAATGGGAGATTATTCCATGCCCAACAGATTTATAACACCGTGCCTATAGGAGCACATCAAGATTTGGCGAAGATATAGAACAAGAGAAACTCTTATCCACAGCTTGGCTCGTAGGTATATAAATTGCTACAACTGGTATGAGAAACACTTTGGCAAAATCTAGTAAATTCATATAAGTATCCAAAAGAAAAAAATCTGGAAACATTCTAAATGTCCACCAGTATAAAAGCGTATATAAATTGTTATATAGGCACTTAAAAGACCAGGATGTAGGAGTGAAAGAGAGTGAGCCAAGTTCTACGTATCCATATGGAAGAATCTCACTTAGAATCAACAGAAAGAAAAGTAAATTATAGAATACATTCTCTATGATACAATTTACACAGCTCAAGAGTACTCAAAGCAGTAGTAAATTATGAAGAAATCCATGAGAGAGATTAACACTGAATTCAAGATATTTATTACCTCTGTTGAGGGAGGAAGGAGGATGCAACTAGTGTGATAAATACAGAAGGCTCCTCTGTAATTAAACATGGCTGGTAGATTTGTGGATATTCACTTTATTATGCTCTACACCTCCTTGTACATCTTCTTAAATAATTTTATATCTCCTTGTATGTCTTTAATCATTTTCACTGTTTTAATTAAAATAAAGGAATACTTAACTATTACTGTAAAACACGAGTAGACATGAAGTACGTCTGTGTTCATGTATTTGTACGTGCATGCGCAGAGTAATGTCAACATTTGCCTTCATTTCACTTTCTCCTTCACAGTTTGTTGCAGAATCATCTGTGTCACTATTGGATAGATGAACAGACAGAGGCTCAAAGTAGATAGGTGGCCTTCCAAAGTCCTGGGCTGGTGAATTGATCTTTTTTCTTCAGCCAACGACCTTCCCTTGGCTCATGGTACTAACCACATGCCACTGCAATTTCCCTGTCAACCTAGTGTGCACGTCAATACCCAAGAGTGTCCTCTTTGGCACTGGTAGGACATCAGGGATGGTTTCTGTCTAAATAATGGGCAGTTTGTGTTGACATGGGCACAAGTGCTTTTTTGGCTTTGAAAGGTTGGCCAGCTGGTATTTGCCGCTTGCCTTGTTCAAGAGCTGCCTGCTGGACGTTCATCGAGTCCAAGGAGTGCTGTCATTAGAGTCACTGTAGCCATTCATTACACAAGCCATTCATTCCAGGGACGTCAATCCCTGGAAAACAAGAGGGAATTAGCCACAGCTGGTGCAGCTGGACAAATGGATACTGAGCAGAAAAGACTTCTCAACACCTCTCATTGGCCCCTATAAACAGCCTTTAAAAATAACCTCTTCCTGCAGCCAGAGATTTTCTTGAGCTTTTAAAGAAATGCGTATTTATTCATTTGCTCACTTTTTTATTCATTTATCTTTACACCCATTTGTTGAATAAATATTTATGGAGTTTCTCTTTGTGCTAGGAACTTTACCCTGAGCCCAGAGTACCACTTGTGAATTAAGAGAAGTGGTTCCTGCTCTCATAGAGCTTACAGGACATGGAGGATGGAAAATAAACAAATATTTCTCCTTATAGTTATACAAATGGTGGGAAGGAGGGTGGGAGGAGAAAATAACAAGGAGAATGTACTGTACTTCGATAAAGTCCTTCTTCACAAGTCACCCTTTGAGAGAGAGGCATAAAAGTCAAGCCTGAAAAAAGAAATCTAGGTGCCCTGAAATACTTGATCACTGTTTTGTGGGGACAGTTCTGTTTCAAGTTCATCTTTGCCTTCCTAGAAATTGCCACTTACTGTGAGACACTTGAGGTCAGTTGGAGAACACGATGGTCGTGGCAGCACCAAGTGTAAGGTTTATGGGTCTTGAAAATCCAACTCCATTGTTGCCTCCAGGGATCCCAGCTCAGACCTTCTGCTCTTCCAGGCACTCACCTATAACTCAGAGTAGTACTTCTCTACCTGCACAACCACGTGACAGAAGACATTCTCCTGTGGAACACAACTGAGTGTACAGGGAGATTCAAAGTGTGCATCCACATTTGAACCCCAGCTCCCCTGACCCATTTGAGAAAATAAAGCAGAAGGCACTTGAGCGAGAGAGGCTTCATTACTGAATTACTTTTGAATCCACCTCGCTTTAAAGAACCCAGAGCACATCATTCACATAGTGTGTACTATTACCAATGACAAAGTACTTACTGAACACGTGACAACTGGTCGTAGCACACAGGTTTGTTGACACCACAGTTAAGATCTCTGCTCTGCGGAACCCCAGGTCTTGCTCCCACTGGCATGAATGGGTCTCAGGTTCTACCCCCTAATGTGTTACTTTCTTAAACCCAGCACCTCACTGAAGAGTTAGTCAAGGTCCCCAGTTCCACAAGACAGTCCTCATCCCATCCCCACATGGCTGACTGGTTGCTTCAGGCACACCTTCTCTACCATACTCTTTACTTAAAATCTATGCTCTTACGCCATCTTGCCTACCCTCCATCCCTCATTTGTGGATCACTGGTGTTGAGGTTTAGGAAGGACCTCCACCATAATCCCACTCTAAGAGTTAAGGGCATCATTGATAGTCTCTTAATATATCATTTATTCAAACATATGTATTGGACATACCCTATCATCTTCATCATCACCATCACCACCATCATCATGTGTGAGGCTCCTGGGAGACTCTGGAGCATCAGCATTGAACATAGACACATTCCCTTCCTTCATGTACCTCGTAATCTAGAGGAGATTTTGAAAATGGATACAACTTTGAAGGACAGGTACAGAAGATGAGTTTTGTGAATGAATACATGTTTGAGCTAAGTATTAAAAAAAAAAGTAGGTAATGCATCATTTGGCATTCATCCAAAGATTTGGGTGGCAATGGGAATACCCTGCTTATAGGAAATCCCTCATAATTTTCAGCTGTTCTGCTGGGTGAGGGCTTTGTTGTCTGATACTGCAAACCTGTGAAGCTTTGGGTGTGTGTGTGTGTGTGTGTGTGTGTGTGCGCGCGTCACCTGAGCTGTTCAGAGTTGCGGAATGCACTCAATGAAAACAAAACCCAGCAAACTCCCAGGTTAGACCCCATATAGCTCTGCATTTCTCCTTGGCTTTTATGCTCATTTTACACACCAGTCCTCTGCGTCTGCTCTATGCAATCCTAAATTAAATGCCACCTAAGGATTTAGCCTGAGTTTCTTGTCCTTTATTAATTCTTATTCCTTTTGTTGTTCTCTCTTAGCAAGGATTTCCCCTTCAAATTTCCACCTGATTTTTATGGCCCTCAGATTTGATTTCTGACCCCTTTAGCCAATAAGACGGTATTTCCGGAGCTGGAATCAAACTGGTTGGACCGTTGCCTCATGCCAGAAAGCCACAAGCTCACGATGCTTACACCTTCCATTTGCGTTTTTCCAAAATTAAACACTTCAAAGACTTCTTAGATGTTTTGAAATCTTTCTGGTGTTATTAACTACTATATTTTTAAATTACACAGTTTTTATTAAGATCATCTGTGGAAAATGCCATGACATCAATTTTAATACTCTGCCATTAACGTCAAAGGTTTTTCTTTATTGATCACTTTAAAAACTAATGCTTTGATTTAACTCTATTTACCAGAATTGGGACAACAGTGAGCAAAATAGACATAACTTCTGTCCTCATAAATATGACTCTGTAGTAAGGAAGAGAGAGTATATACAGACACAGCAACATATGACAAAATGTAAAATAATTCAAAGTGCTATAAACAAAGCTAAAGCCGGTGAAGGAATATAGAGTGATAGGATGTTATTTTAGGTATGCCATTAAGGAGGGCCAGGTTATGGAGGTGACATTTAAGTAGAGATCCTAAATCTTATAGCATATGCATTCTTAAATCTGTGTTAATTCCTCTTGGGAATGTTAACTGCCAATGAACCCTACTTACCACATGGAGAGGTTGGTTTTGCTAAAGTAAAATATGTCCACTTTTTTATACACGGAGAAGTATGACTTTGCGCCTGCTATTTGCCAGGTACTGTTCCAAGTGATAAAAGTAGACAAATTCCTTGCTCTCATGGGACTTACATTCTAGTAGGAAAAGAACAAAAGCCTAGGTCAGTAAATAAATTATGCCGAATGTTGTATCATTATAAAGACTAGAGAGAAGTGGAAAGTGGGAATGATGTGTGGAGTGCAAGTGGACGGAAGCATCAATTTTAACTAAGGAATCAAGAATGACTTCATTGAGAACACACACCTGAGGTTGATTTTTTTGGAAGAGTGTTCCTTGCCAAGGGAATAGAAGCTCCAACTTCCCAAGATGGAAAATGTATACAGAGTTTGAAGAATAGCAGAGAGGCCAGCGTGGCTGGTCAGAGTGAGTGAAGGCAGAGTTCAAAAGGAGAAGGGGCCACATTTGCCAAAGTTCATAGGCCATTGTAAGAACTTTCATACTAAATTGAAATGGGGGGTGCTTGGGGGGATTTGAGCAAAGGGGTAACTTCATATATATTATCCAGCAAGAGGCTTGGATCTGTATCAGGTTCTCCATTATGGCTAGATAGGAAGGTCATTCCTTTCTGTTCTAACGGTATTCCTTTGGCTGCTGTGTGAATAAACATTGTTTGGGCAAGATTTTGGGAATCAGCAAGCTACTTCAATAATCGAGAAGATAATAGTATATAGTGTCTTAGACCAGACTGGTAACAAAGGAGATGGAGAAAGAGCTGGACTTTGGAAATCCAGAATGCCCACAGAGTTTTGAAGGATGAACAAGTGGTAGTTTGCATTATAATTATTCTTACTGAGATGTGCGCAGGTACCTTACATAGCACCGCAGTATTGCAATCCTCACATATTCTGTGTCTGTGTCTACACATTCATCTTTCCTACTCCACTCTGAGTTCCTTGAGAACAGAGAATATATGGTTTATCTTTGTAGCCCCAGTACTCTGCTGCCCATAATATTCTAATATTGATCAGAAGTCGTCTCACTAAACTTTTATGCATCGATTCTTTTCCAGCCCTGAGGGCTACACAGAGCAAGTCTGATTTCTCTTCCATATAAGAGTCCTTCAGGTAATTGAAGCCATCTCTTCCCTGTCATTCTGCACATGTATAAAATATTCGGGGCAGATGGAGGTGACTGACTAATAGGTTTGAGGAGTTTAATGGAATTGGGTTCAGTTTTGAGGGCCATTTTCCAGCCGCAAAAAGGAGACCACAATATGCTCCTTGCCTAGCCCAATAAATACCAACATTTTGGAAGGCTGGGTGAAGTGGGAATGAAAATGAAGATAGGAAAATTAAGGAAGACAATCGTTGTACTCCACAACCTGGATTCTTCTTCCCATTCGAAGCGTCCTTTCTCCTGCAAATAAACAGGCAGCTTTTATGTTCTTCAAAGGTTTCCTGTCTCTGCCGCAGCAGCACATCTGGGGGCTCTGTGTCATCTCCACCGCAAGTGGGCGGGGCTAGAGGAAGGCTCAACTCAGAGCCACCAGGAAACAGACCCAGGCTGGCTTCCTCTCTCCCTCCTCACTTCCTCAAGCAGGGGACGGTGGTGATCCCAGTATTAACAACTGCAGCAGCTCTATTATCAAGTTCTGATTGTTATAGCTCTGCATCCTTTATGAAATACTTCCATGTGAATTAATTCACTGAACATGCACAGTGGATTTGCAAAAAAGATTTTATTTTCCCCATTCAGTGTGCTGCAGATGCGAAGATTTTTACAAGGAGTTGCTTTGAATTGTTTTCTTGTTACCTGGCTCTGGGGAAAGTAAAGAATGGGAAAATTTGAGTATCATATTCAGATTCTGGGAGAGCGAGAAAGGCTTTAGTTCAGAAAACCCAGGGCCAGGATTCTTAGTCAGAATAAAATAATATTTGAAAAAAAGAAATAAAAGAGGCCTAATTATTTCTTATGAGAAGTCTGATCATTGCCCACTATCATCCTGAATTCAAACTCACAAACTTATATTGAATAGGACTCTGTGAAGGGTACATATGTTCTGCATTAGGGGAATTCCATTGTTCTTATTTGAATCTTAATGCTAATTGTATTTGTTTCAACATGTAGTATAGACCTCACAAATCTTTCCCATCTTTTTTCTCCTTTTCAGAAGCAGTCAACATTTTATATCTCTTGGTACCTCTCCAGAAGTTCTGTGGGTGTTCTGTGTTTATGCAAATATAAGGTACATGAATGAAATAGAATTTAATAAATTAGGATTTATTGGTGAGTAATCCCATTAATCAGTGTAATCTACAATTAAATCACTTCCTTCAAGCCTTTATCAGCTCTTCCAAATAAGACCATCAAAACCATACATAAAATTGTAACACCTCCATTTTTTCATTATATACATCTCCAATTCCCTTTACCCTACACTTTCCTATATTTTCTCATAATATTTATTATCTTATTATGTATGAAATATAAAAAGAATATAGAAATTCTCTTGATTGTTCAAAAATGTAAAATCTTGAGGTCAAGATTTTTGTTGACTTACGTATTCCAAACACTTAGAACAATATCAGGCACACGGTAGGAGCCCAGGTTTTTGTTAAATTGAGTTGGGAGATTATTATTATCTATAACATGATAGATGCTGTGGCAAGTGCTGGGGAAGATAGGAAGATGAAGAGGTGCAGAAGATTCTGGTCACTGAAGAAGACACTGAGGATGGAGTTTGGACTGAAAAATGTTTATTGAAAATAAACACCTATCAAAGGAAGGTGGAAGGAACAGAGTTGAGCAGAGGGAGAAGGTGGCCTGCAATGCCAACCCAGCAAAAACCTCAGCAACCAAGCGGGGTGCTCCAGAGCCACCTTGCCCTTCGGAGTTATCTTGCACCAAAAGTGGCCAAGACATTTCCCCTACCTCAGCCAGTCTCTAGGGACAGTCTACACTGCACAGGAAGTCCTGTTCTGAAGGGAGATCTTGGAAGTACACCTGCTTGTCTACCAGAGGAAGGCATATTCATAGTCCTCAAATAACCACAATTACCAATGATAACTTTTGCATTGTAGATTTAGAATATCTTCAATCGAAAAGATTGAGGAAAAGAGAGGGAGCCTGGGAGGCTATTTCAGTGACCAGGGAGCTATGGAAGTGGCCTGAACAAGGATCAGGGCAGTGATGCTTACTTATAATGCATGTGCACCTGCTCATGTTATCAGCCTCAACCCTTATTTCAGTTTTCTATCTGCTTGCTCATCATAGGTAGTGTTACCCTTTCTGGCTCAGTGACTTTATGAACAACTCTAAGACGGGACCTGCAGAAGTCCCGGTAGCAACCTTGTGTAGATCTAATATAGTAACAATAATAATACAGGCCCATGTTTCACATGCAGTTTGGATTCCTCCAATTGCAGCAGCACATTAAAGCAAACAGCTGTGCTGGTGCAGGGATTACTGGATAGCTCCTAGCTACTGCCTTTTTCTTCTGGCAATTTACAGCGTCCACAGAGATAGAAGGGCCAAGCACACAGTGAACTACCAGACAAGGAGAGACATGCACTTCATTTAGAATATGTCGTGGAATAACAAACCATCAACAATAATGAACCCGATTTTAATCACTCACTAAATATCAGCAAAATGTTTACATGAATCATCTCATTTAATCCCCATCTGAACCCTGACTGGTAAGAACTGTGAACATCCATTTTTTAGGTGAGGATATTGGGGTTTGGAGAGTTAGGTTGATCGTCCAAGGTCACAAAGTGGCCTTGCCAGTGGCAAGGTCAGGATTTAGACCTTTGACCACCTAACTGCAGAAATGTGAACTTTTAACACTTGGTCAACCCAAGGACCAGGGGGAAAGGCAGCCTCTTCAGCACTGAAGAGGTGGCACTGGCCATGGGCAACACATGAAAGGTCAACTCAGGCCTCTCATGGAAATAAAAATAGTCCAATTATAACACCATAACATGACATCTTGGTTCAAGTGGGACGGGTTCTGTAGAGTTCCTTTCACCAGGTCAAGACCTGAATGCTACTAAATGTATTAAGTTAAGTTAATCTATGATGAAGGCATTAAAAACAACACCCAAAACAATGGATTAAACCAACAGAAATGTACTTATTTATCCTGAAAAACTTCCTTCAAATCTAGAAAAATCTCCAGGAAATTTAAGCCCACAAAGATCCCAGTACCCTTTAGTGAGCACCACCTGGAAATTAAGTCATCCTCAATTGCCAAAGCTGAGCACAAGGCTACTGAAAACTTCTCACCAGCAATGACATGCTCTAGCCCCAAACAATGCATCTTACTTCTGACACCTCTTTGGTCAAGGCTAGTCACATGACTTGGGCTAACTACAAGTGGGTGGAGAAGTGGACATCTCCCATTGGCCAGGAAGAATTGGAGAACAAAATATGAGTGAATAATAGAAACCTCTGCCACACCAAGTCTTAGAGCATCTCTAATAAATTTAAGCTGGCATTAAATGTTCCCCTAGTGATTTGTGATACCATCATTTTCAAGTGCTGTAGCATCAGTTTACACTAATTCAGTATTTTAGCTTTAAAGTCCTTTCATATATGTCATCTCATTGAACTCCTTCAACAAAAAACCCTATGGGGGAAAATAATACCCACCACAGGCTATACCTTCTTCACTAATCTATGAGCTCCTTTGAGGCACATCCTTTTTGGGTCTCCTCCTCACCTAGCCTCTAGCTCTTAGTAGGTACTCATCAACTCTTCAGTGAATCTGGGTCATTCTTAAGGAAACAGGGACTTATAACAGCTAAGTGACTTATCCAGACTCACCAAATCTAGGATTTGAACTCAAGTCACCTAACCCCAAGTCCTCTACACTCACTGCCTCTGACATTGTTGGGGTTTGGGGGACTGGTTTTTGGCTGCATCTTAATTGGAACATATGACACCCTTTACCAGGGCCAAGATTAATGCATCCATCAAGCATCCAGACCAGCCTGAGATGTCAGGCCACTCAACCATGACAATGATCGCCATGGTTAGCGAGGCAGCTGAGAGCAAAGACATGGAACAGGACTCAGGGCGCCTGGCCCCTTCCAGGCAGGCATTGATGGATGGCCCTGCTCAGAGGCCACAGATGTGCTGAGATACTGGGACCACTGGCCTCATCTGTCAAGGGGCCAGCCCTGCTGGGTTTCAACTGCACTATTACTCATGCGTTTACTACTTCTAAGGTGCTAGTTTACCTGAACGTAACAACTTGGAAACTAACTCCCGAGGAACAGAAGCTTCAGCTTAGTTACTGATTTAACATAATAACCCCCTCTCCTAGGAAAACTGACAATGTAAAGAGCTGACTGGCATTAAAGGTACAAGACAATGAGTCTTCTATTAATTTTGCAAAACCAAATAGAAACCAGAGCAATTTCTCCAGTGACCAGTGGTAGTGGGGTCATATTCTGAAAGCCCAAATTGACCACTTTCTTTCAAAAAATTTTAAGTCTCTCTGGAAAAGGAATTCTAAGTTCTTGGGAGTAAATGAAGGGAAATATGTTCTGGGTCAGTGAATTATCTTATGCTAATTCATCTCATTGTCAGAGCCCAATATAGATGGCATACTGTAGGCCAAGAGATTAAATTCTGGTTTCTAACCCCAGAGTGCATCGCAGAAGGCAAACTCCATCAAGCGTAACTTGGTTTGGTTCTACATAGTAGAAAAGCCCAAAATAACATAAGCTGAGACAAATGAGTTTCTCTCTCACTTAAAAGAAGTCCGGAGTTGGCAGACCAGGACCACTGGCATCACTGCAAGATCCTGGCAAAACTCTCCATCTCGACACTCCCCAGCACTCACATCTCCACTCTCACTGTGAATCTGGACACCGTCACAGTGAGTCTCGCTATGCAATCTGTACCTCTTGATGTCAGCCCCACGGGAAGACAGGCTGCCAGGACACCGTCCACCTCTGGGCTCCTCCACTCTGTACAAACTGTGTCCATTCCCTTTTGGGACCCATCTTCCACCCCATCTCTATCGCAGGAGCCCTTCCGTGAGCCCACTGGAACTTAGGGTCAGTCATCGACAGAATTCCCCCAGAGAAGAAGGTTCAAGTTGGATAAGAAGCTGAAATGCAAAACCTAAAACCATAAAATCTCTAGATGAAAGCCAGGGAGAAGATATTTTGTATCTTGGATTAAGCAAAACTTCTTAGATATAACATCAAAAGTACAGTCCATATAAAAAAAACACCAATTGCTTAAACGTTATTAAAATCAAGAACTTCTGCTTGTTGATAAACACTATTAAGATCATGGAAACACAAGACGGACTGGGAGAAAGTATTTGAAAATATATGAAGCTCTTAAAATTCTATAATAAATAAAGAAATGACCCTATGTACACACACACACACACACACACAGGATTTAAACAGACACTGCACATTAAAAATACTCAACATTATTAGCTATTAATGAAATGCAACATAAGCCACAGTGAGACATTACTACTCACCTATTAGAAAAGCTAAAATATATGATGATACCATATGCTGACAAGGATGTACATAAATGGAATTTTCATGTATCTTCGTAGGAATACAAAATAGGATGGCCTCTTGGGAAAAAGTTTGGCAGTTTCTTATATGGTTATGTATATATATATGAGGACCATACAACTCCAATTCACTCTGGAATATTCAAAAAAGAGAAACGAAAGCTCTTATTTACACAAAACTGTTATGTTTATATTTGTAATGGCTTTGTTACGAATAGCCAGGTACTGGAAATACCTCAATGGTCTTCATCTGATGACCGGACAAACAAACTGTGGTGCAGCCATACGATGGAACCCTATTTCCGAGTAGAAGGAAAGGACAGAGTGCAAGCACATGGAGGGTTCTTCCATGAATTACACTAAGGGAAAAATGGGACTCAGAAGTCTGCATAGTGTATGCTTCCTTCCTATGATCACTGGGTTAGTGTGGAGGAGCTGTCTACAGAGGGGTGCAGGGGAGAGTTTGGGGAGGTGATGGGCATGTACCGTATCTTCATGTTTTGACTTTGGTGGTGCTTACCAGACTGTATGCATTTCTCAAAACTTGCCTAACACTAAAGAAAGGGAGAATTAACTGCATGAAAGTTATACCTCAGGATAAAAATTTGGTAAAAATTATTTAAATATCATTCTGCAAGATTTTTATAGAATAGTCATAGAACTATGAATATATATATAATTACAGCCTTTAAACTAGTGGAGAGCTCCACTCTGTGCTGATTTCTTTAAACGGGTGGAGAGCTCCACTCGGTGTGGATCTGGTAATGTGTGGGTTGCAGACACCAGCGTTTACCAGTCCTAACCATGGTGGTACAATGAGGTTGCATTGTTAAGCAACAGTAGACTGTTATGGCTGTTGCATTTCCATTTTTTGGTTGTGTGGCGTTCGTTTGTGCTTACGTAAAATTCCAAGACTACTTCTGCCCCAGAAATATTTACTGTTCCATAAATTTCCCCTTACTGCTTTATAAAATCTTGAACTGTGGACATGTTAAAGTACGGGAAGGTTTATGAGCTATTTGAATCAGCGGCACTGAACGTATATTGGTAATCACCTCCCGTCTTCCCGAGTGACCCAGGTAGGCCAGCAGCAGTTCTGATAAAACGAGGACTGCACAGTGCCTTTTTCTATAAAGGGCATCAGAAACTCTGAAAAAGAAAAAAAAAAGTGCAGCCTGAAGCTGTCTTCCTTTTATCCATTCTGTAGTGCCAAAAGCTGGGTCTGTCATGTCTTCTCAGAAACAGGAATTCTCCCATAGTCTTCACTCTCTAAGACAGCACCAGGGCCCTTCCGCCTGTGAATGTATGCTGTGTAGAACACGCCATGTCGAAGAATATTTGTAGTATGGAACCATTCTTTCCAGAGGGGCTGCTCTCTACCTGGGGCCCCACTGTTGGTGCAGTTGCCTGTTCTAGGTGTCCCTCCACGTAAAAATGTGTAGGAATTCTTGAATTAAAAAGGTCACAATGCCAGCAAAAGGTTTTTTGAGAATGCCTGAGGTCACCATCTGGAAATAAATATGTTACATGAATCAATTATAATAACCCTTAAAGGAATACTCCATATCTGTGTGGGAATAGAGAAAATAAACACCTGATGAAGAGCAGGCTTTTGGGCCAGATTTCTTAGACCCCTACACTTCTACTTCCTAGTTGTGTAACTTTGGACAAATTACTCAATATCTATCTATCTATCCATCCATCATCTATCATATGTCACTATGCATATCTATATGCACAAATACATATATACATACAGTCTTTCTCTTGGTTAATGTTTCATTTTCAAGGTCAAACATTCAGCTGTGAAAAGGGGGATTTAATTAAGAGTACTTAAGGCATCAATAAGGAATGGCAGCTTTGGAATGCAAGCAGTTGGACATCGTTCATAGAAAGAGCACCTTAAGGATTAACATCCATTATTCTGTACCACATTTTTCGGACTACGAGACGCACATTTCTGCCCCCCAAATTTGGGAGGAAAATGGGGGTGTGTCTTATGGTCCGAATGTAGCTTACCTGCCTTGCTGCGGGGAGGAGAGGTAGGCAGTGGAGCAGGGCTTTTTCCCTATTTTCCTCCTCTAAAACCTGGGTGTGTCTTATGGTCCAGTGCATCATATAGTCTGAAAAATATGGTATTTTTGGGACACATGCAGAAAACAACCTGCCGCCACGACAGCGCCCCGAAAAGAACCGTAGATCAAAGTGGCACAGTGCATTCGTTTTTGACAAGCTGCTAGGGCTTGGAAAGCACAGTGAGGTTTGGATTAATATCTGGGTTGAAAAAGGAACCTGTGACCGCATTCTAAGTGCTTGACAAACACAGAGTGAGGGAAAATACAGTAATCTTAGAATATGAATAAGCACCATTCAGTTATCATTTACTATATATGAGGAACTAGGTTAAACAATACACATACATTGTGATTCTTTGATATCTCGCAACACCCATAGTGAAGTGAAGGTGTCATTATTTTACCAAATGAAGAAACTGAATTCCAGAGAGTTCTAAAAATTATCCCAATGGAGATAGCATTTGAATTCAGATCTGGGTGCCTACGGCTTTTGCTCTTAAGCCAGGATGCTGTATGCTCTCTCATTAGCATGTACTGTGTTTCTTCACTGTGCCAGGTACCTTACAGTAATGATGTCAGGACTGTCCCTCAGCCACCCCGTGCTCAGGGATGAGAACATTGGTGCTGGGCAATAAAAAGAGGCTTTTCCAAATCCACAGAGCTAGTAATTGATAGAGGCCAATCCAGCCTCAAGCAAGGCCATTCCACATCCCCAATTCTTCCCACTACTCCATGGTATTGAGTAAGTTCCTAAACAACGTGGCTAGCTCATCCTTGAGAACTCTTTCCAAGGATTCTTCCCATGCCACAGCTTGTTGGATATATAAAATGATGTGGGCATGAGTGAATATTAGTAGATAAATATTAGCTAATAACCCCAATACTGACTCACAATCATTGAAAAAACACCATGCTTTCTCCCAAACCCTAAATATTATCAGTACAATCCTCAGTTTACAGGCAAGGAACATTTTTTAATCTCGAAGCACTTCTGAATTCACATGTAATGGTAGAGAGTCAAGCTGTTATTTGCCTTGGAAAATCAACTCCAGTGCCTGGAAAAACATGCTGGCCTGCTGAAGATCCAAAGGCAGCAGTACAGAAGGCAAACTGTTCTTTCCCGAGTCCTTGCAAGTGTTTGCCCCCCAACTTTAGACCTCTGCCAAGTGAAGACGGAGAGGATGGAGGTGGGAAACACGCAATTACCATTCATGCTGGAACAGCTCCATGCGGTGGAAAAGACCTCAGGATATCAAACTAAGTCACCAAAAGAGCCAACGCAAATTTTAACCTCTTAAGGATACCACCTCATGCTGGTGATAATGCAGGCAAATGAGCTCTTTCCAATGATCAATTACTGGTGGGTGTAACACTGCTAATGGCCTTGTGGAAATCAATTTGGCAACACATAGGAAGAGCCTTCCGAATATTTTTTATTTATTGGCACAGAAATTCCTTTCAGAAATCTCCTTTAAGGAACTATTTCCAAATAGCAACCCCTTGATGTGCCCACATATGGCACGGTCGTCATAGGGTGCTGGGGTTATGCGTGATGGACAGATGCTCACAGACGAGGACAAGCGCTACAGATAATTTCGATGTAGGTAAAAGATACAACTTATGGCAAAATAGCTCTGCAGAGGAGAGGTACAGCCACATCCGAATTAGAGGAGTTTGTTTTTCTGGCCTTGCCAGGGCCCCACAAATTGTGAGTGAGAACGCTTTGAAAGAAGGGTTTGCCATTCTCCCCAGGCCTGGGCGGTATTTTACTGGGTCCTTCCAGCCACCCTGGAGCCTGTGGCTACGAGGCTTTCTGCTCCCCAGGGGAAAGTGGTTGGTGACACTTTAACATGTAGGTGATGTTTGTGGCAAAACCGAGTATATCAAATGTGCATTTCCCTCAAAATATCCATTGCAGCTAATTCAAACACGTGCACAGAGCCCGTGACATGGGATAGTTATAAACTGAAAGGGAAGAAATTGCTAATGTTGGTCATATTTAAGCCACCAAAATGGCAGCCACATGGCTCAATCTGATAAATATTGCCACCTGTGCTCAACAAAACAGGATATATGCACTAAGAATGTATGTATAAAGATTTCATAAATAACATGAAAAGTGCTTTTATTACAATATTAAGTTTAAAACGGGGCTGAAATACCATGACTGAAATATAGACTCAAGCATGTAAATAAGGATGCAAAGGAATAACCTGGAAATGAACTACATTTTTTCAGCCCTCTTTCTCCTTCCCCTTCATCTCTTCACATCCTCAAAAACAAAAATGCAGATAAACCAATAAACCAACTAAAAAATACTGAACTGGAAAATGGTTCACCTGGCTTTTAGTTTCAACAGTGCCTTTAACTCTCTGGAGCTTTCTGGAACTTTTTGGAAGAAGATCCTTTCAGATCTGTCCATGCTTGGGCTCAGTGCTCCATCTGTCAAATAAGACAAGGGATTCTAGATGACACCTTAGGGTCCTAGAACAATGTGATTTCACTTTTTAAAAAAATCAACGTAATTGGAACACAAGAGTCTTAACTTTGGTAAACTATTACTTTGTTAGGCACAGAAAGACAAATGCAGGACTTGTTAAACTTCATATAATCGCTGCAAAAATAAGGCTGGCTCACCATTATCTTCCCAATTCAATTTTCTAACCGATTCAGATTTACCAGCCTATTTCGTTATTCAATTTTTAAAATGTCCTTTAATTGTCATTTAAAATTGCTTAGTTTAATGGGAGTCTTGATTCTCAGTGAGGCAAAAAGCCAGTGGATTTTCTTCAAGTCAAGATAACAACCGTTGGGTTTTATGGTATGGAAACTACTCTTTTTAAACTATTTTTCTTCTTATTTTCTTGGAATTTTGGTGTTACAAACAGGATTTGAGATAATTGGATACACTCCATTCAATACTTCCGTCACAAAGAAAGGTCACTCAAAATATGTCACACACTTTAAAATAAACATGTTAGGGTTCAAAAACAATTTTGTTTACATTCATTGCAAAACATAACAGAAACAGAAAGGCTTTGTTAGGATAGCCATTTCAAATGTTCGATTTAAATGTGTTTTAATATATAATTTTTCCTAGACACGCTCTAATATCATGAGAATCTGTATTTCCTTCCTTTTGAGTCTGTGTTCCAAAGGAGTGAGTCTCTGTTTACAATATTTTTCTCAACTGATCAATATTCCAAAGGTGAAGTGGAAATTGACCGATTCATGCTTTCCTATCTATCTTGCCTACAGTGAAAAATAAAAAAATTAAACTACATCAATCCTGAAATACAATGCTGACATTCAACAGCGTCAAAATCAATTCCCTCATATTTTAAAGTAAATTTAAAATTAGTGTATAGAGTCTTAATGACTTTATTATTTTAACCAATGTTTAAGCAACATGTTCAACATAGTATTGTGCTGGACTTGGTATTCAACAGCCAGCTTTATCTAGCAGGTAAAATAGAGTTTAATAGAGTAATTACAAAAATGATCATCACAAAGTATGCAGGATGTCATAGTAATGTCACCTTGTCCAGGGAAGGAACAGGGCGGTCCAGATCACTTCAGGAACGATGTGACTTTTCAGCTAAGACCAAAAGAATTAGGAGAAGGAACTTGGATCTTGTTCTCTCACAGAAGGACCAAGAGGCACATAGAATTGTGGAGTTGGAAAGGCATTCAAGGTTTAGTCAGTCTAAGATTCTGATTTGATCCTTGAGGCAGAATAGCGTAAGACAATTGTAGCCCACATGGAGGTTTTTACCCCCAATCACTACTACTTAATTACCATTCAACAATGGTGATCAATAGGACAGTTTCTTAACTTTGCTGGGTCTGTTTTAATTATCTATTGCTAACAAATTGTCCCAGTTTGCCTGAAACATCCAGGTTTTAGCACTGATATTTCTGCATCCTAAAAAAACCCTAAAACTAAAAAAAGGAAGAGTTGGTCACCTACTAACAGATCATCCCAAAACCTGCTACCAATATCAATTTATCATTCTCTTTCACATTGCTGTGGGTTGTCTGGGATATATGTTGGGTGGTTCTTGCTTGTATTCTCCTGTTCAGTTGTGATTCAACAGTAGCTACAGCTCATCAGAATGTGGTAACAATTCTATGTCCATGTTGTTCAGGAAATGCCAGAAATAAGAACTCCTGGCTCTCTCCGGTCACCGTGACCTTCCAGAAGAACCCCCTGGTTGAGACCCTTCCACAAGTGTGGTAGAATATGAAAGAAATAAACCAGCGGACCAAACCTTTCAGGTTTCAGATTACCCATGACAATGGTCACTGGGTCTAAACTCTTTTCAAAATATCTGCTGGTCTCTTTGGATCCCAGGGTAAAATTCTTTTGATGACATGATTTTCCGGTCCCTGTACTGGCATTTCCTGTTAGCCACCTTCTGTCTTATTTTTCTCACTGTTGCCTTAATTTTTTTTTCTACAGAAGAAAACATAGGTACTAAACTTAACCTTGGTCTTAGAGAGGATTTTGTTAATTTGGCCCCAAAGACAAGGGAAGCAAAAGCAAAAATAAATGAGTGGGACTATATCCAACTAAAAAGCTTCTGCTCAGCAGCGGAAACTGCCAACAAAACAAAGGCAACCAACTGAATGGAGAAGATATTTGCAAACAACAGCTCCGACAAGGGGCTAATATCCAAAATATGGATAGTCACCTTCAGTCTTCAATGAAAGCCCTATCTATAAACATGTCGGTAACCCTACCCACATCACTATAGTCCAACTTACATCATTTTTAGTTTCTTAGATTACTATATAGGTTCTTGAGCATGACTAAATCATAGGTAATATTTACAAATATTTCCTATGCTCTAAGGCACCTTTATAAGTATGTCACATAACATATTATCTTATTTAACTTGAACAAGAACTTATGAGGTAAGTGCAGTCGATTCGTATTATTCGTGGTAGTTACGTTCCAGAAAGTCGATTCTCATTATTCAGGGCAGTTGTTAGTCACTGAATTAGTGGATACTCTCATTTGCTGCTTCTGGGGAAAATACAAGATTAGCTTCCTGTGAGTGTCTGGTTACAATATTTTTTTCAACCGATCAATATCTAAACTTGTTTTATGTGTATTTCTGTTTCAAGAGGCCTCATTTAATGTATATTGTTGATTCATTAACATTGAAGTCACGGTCAACAGCACTACAATTTATGCTTTGAATGAAGCTTATCTAACACACTTGGTTTCTCTGGAAGGCACATCACAGCATGATACGCCTATTGTTCCTTGTACTCAGGAACAATAGCCAGCACTTTAGCACTACAGTTGGGGGGCATTTTGAACTGTAAAATCACCAACAAAAAAGCACACAAATGCAAAAGATGGAGCACTAGATAGACTACAAAAAGGGCATTTGTTTACAGAATGAGAGCTGAACCGAGAACCCGGAGCATGGCCGGTTCACCCTCAGCTGGGAACAGGCAGATCAGGTGACTCAAAGTTTGCAGCGCTCTGCACGTGTCCACGAATGATGGCAAAAGCACCACCAGGACAGATTGGGAAGCTACAAATACATTTTTCACAGGGTACTTAATTCATTTTCTCAGTATGATGTTGCTCTACATAACACAGTCGGGATTCAAACTCTACCATTCGGACTCCAGAGCTAAGCTCTTAACCACTGTGCTATCTCCCATGATGCAGTACTTCTGACTGAATGCTACCCAGATCAATCAGCAATAATGAAGTATAATAAAGAAATGTAAAACCTCAGCAGCTTACAACAACAGACTGATTTTTCTTGCTTCCAGATCTGTAGGTTGGCTGGGATTCTGATGCTGATCCCATGTGTTGAGGATTAGCTAGACTTGCATTAGGATACAGTTTGGGTTCATGTCCACTCTTTTCTCCATTTACCTGAACAGGTGGCTAATCAGACCTTGTTCTTATCACAAATAGCAGAAACCCAACAGTCCACAGTGTATGTAGTACAAATACATCGACATGTCCCATGATGACAAGTCCATTAACATTCAAAGTAAGTCCCATGGCCAAGCCCAACATCCACGGTTTTATCTACTCTAGTAACAGCTACTGATACTTGCAAAGTCACACGGCACAGAGTGAAGCGGTGTAGTTTTAAGAAAGAAAGAAGTGAAGAATAGAAAGATCCACTCTTTGACAATAGCATGGGTCAGATTAAAGAGCATTGTGCTTTTGTCACGGTCTTCACTTTTGTTTTAAGGAGACAAAACAAGGGTTCACCCCAAGCCCCTTACTTCAGCTACACTCACTCTCCTGGTTAGTTTGGTCTTGCACTGGAATGGGATACTTCTTGCCCTGAGGATGTTCTAGGTGGTGGTATCATGAAGTACAATAAAAAAATCCAAGGACCTTGAAGATATGGTGTCAACTGCACAGAACTGAACAGAATTGGAAAAAATCTAAGTCATGCCAAAGTTAAGAATAACAGGCTATCCATACACATAAGTGACAATTCAACGGGAGGGGCAATACCCCCCAAAATGTGTGGACTGACCAGCCTCCAGCTACAGTGGTTATTTGGAAGGTCCTGGGGCACAGTTTGTTGTGTGTCCAAAGGCTTGAGGAAATTGGCCAAAAGCTGACCACTCAGGATCCAGCCCTTTGGCCTTGTGCCAGCCAATTGCCCTTCCTTCCCTTCCCTCCTGGCTTTTAGTCACCATCTTTCTTAACTCCCTTGCCATCACCTGACTCTTACCTGACTCTCGCCAGGAACTCCTGACCCTGCAGTCTACCCACTCCCTTGCATCCGATACCCCATTCCTATCTCCTTTGTGACCTCCTGCCTCCTTTGTTGGGTTTGCATCTTTTCTCCTTTAGGACTTGTTCTGTCTTCCCCTCTTGGTGGGTAGAGGAAAACCCATCCCTCCATTCTTTCCTTATTCTTAAATTGGTCCCTGAATGGGCCATTTAAAACTTGGTTTCTTTCATTTGATTGGCATTTCTGATTTAAATAGCAACCTGCCCCAGGCCAGAGAAGGCAAACAAGCCCTGAGAGCCAGTGTTGACATTCTCAAACTCTTATCAAATGACTCCTCTGCAGCAGTCTGAGTGAGTGACACCCCACTGGGTGCGGGGTTTGGAGACCTGTGATCGTGGTCAGGTTCTGCCATTATCTCAGTTAATGACTTTGAGAAAATTACTTCCTTCTCTGCTCATCTGCAAATGGGCTAGTGGAACCTAATCTACTCTTCTTAATGTGCTTTTCTAAAATATAGCCTAAGGAGGAAAATATACAACGATAAAGACTGAGCTGCTTTAATTTAACCATGGATGCTGGCTTGGGGCAGGGGCGGAGTTGGGGGGAAGAGTCGGCTAGAGTTCTTGCCACTCCAGACTCTCCTGGGGCTGCCTGTGGTCTCAGAAGCACCTCTGGGGGTGCCTGAGGCTACATGGAGTGCAATTTGGAAACCAGTAGATTAAAGAGTATCTATTTTGGGTCTAAAGTCACTTGAATCTTTGTTTTTGCTGAAATTATGTATTAGACCCCCAACTCTTGAAAAATCAAATAAAATTCTAGATGTCATTTATTTTTATTGCAGTCTACCAATACAGAGCAATTAACTGAGTCATCAGCTGGATGTTAGCATGGGCTGTGTCCCTCAACAGGTGGTGGGACTTAGGTCAAGTCACGCATGCTCTGTTTTCACCTGTAAAGTGAGGGTCTCAGGTTAGAGTACCTCTAAGGCCTCTTACATGTTTCACATTCAAGAATTCCAGCCTTTCTAACCTATTCTTTCTTGTCTATCAGCAGCTCATTTGATCACACTCTTGAGAAAGGACAATTTTCCCAGCCAAATCACGTTGCAATGAGTAGTAGGCAAGGAGTGTTTGCCCTCATAGCCAGAACACGTAGAAGCCTGTCTGTAAATACGCAGACTTCACATTCATTCTTACAGGGCCCCATTTGTCTTTTGGCATTTTCCATGAGCAAACCAACTCCAAACCCATTTGGAACAAGCCAAATACATTGCCGTGAGTTATTTGTTTTCTCAAATGATTGTACTGACAAAGTCTCTCTTTCTGTTTTCTTTCCTCTCTCTCCTTTGGTCTGTTGTTTCTGAACAATTACCAGAAGGCTGCAACTCAGGGATAACACAGGTTCCAGACCCGTGGAGACGGGAAGTTGACGCACAAGGACCAAGTCAGAAAGGCAAAGGGAGAGGGCAAGAGAGATAATGACCGACAGAAATTGAATTCCCCTCCGTTGAACTTTCAAGCCAAAAATATCCAGAGTGCCCGCTCCAGATGGATGGAGAATGGTCTGTTTACCATCTGCAGAGACAAAACGGCAGTGGGAAACCGTAATTTAAAGGGAAAGTCATCAGGAAGAGTTAAATAATGTATTTCGGAATTAAAGGATTTGGTACAAAGCCTTTTGCTAAGACTCTCGGGTGCCCCTGTGTGGGTGTGTGCTGGACCCTAAACCCTCTGACAACCACAAAATAAATGTGGGGGGCACTCTGTGGCAGTGAAGAGAAGACTTTACGTGAAAAAACCTCACACATTACTGAGGAGCTAAAGAGGAACCACCAACAACACTACCTTGAAGCATTTCGAGATTTTATGAGGTTAAACATGGGCATCTTCCATGAAGCCTGAAAGTCTCCATCAGCAGCTGCACACGTCATGGAATTAAAGACCAGGAGCCGTCCGAAATCCAGCTGAGAAAGATGCCGCCCAGCAACTGTTACTCTCGAGACTCTGTGGTCAGGGCCACCCTCCAGGGGGATGGAGGGAGAGGCCGTGGAGGCTGGCTGATCCCCCAGTGCCTTGATTCCCATTCCACGTGCTGTGCGCTCGGGAAAGGTGGGGACTGTGCAGCCAGGAACACCTGACTCTGTATGGATTTGCCACCATTCCTATTCACTGCCCAGGTTGCCTTGGCAAGTTTTTTTTAACCTGTCAGGGTTTGGTCATCCTCATCTCTAAGATAATAATGTCAACCCCCACCCCCCCAAACAAAACAAAAACAAAAACAGAAACGCAGAGTGGGCTTCCATGTGTCAGGAACTATTGTTAAGTGCTTCACGCATGAGCGCATTTAGTTCTTACGACAGCGCTAAGAAGGTATTTTTCTTAGACCTATTTTACAAGTGAGGAAACTGAGTTACAGGGAGATTAAATAACTCGCTCGAGATCGCACAGCTGCTGAGCGGGTGAGTCTAGAGACTTACCCGTAGCACATGGTAGCTTTGAGCCTCCGGGGGAGGTCAGGAAACATCCCACACAGTGGCTCACATTAGAAACTCAACAAATACTGGCATGTTCGTTTTCTTCCTAGTCAATCATGTATGTTTTTTTAAATAAACACTTAGAAGGATGCTAGTATGTGCCTGAAGCCATGCCAGATAATAACAGATGACATTTTTATTCTCTACTGCCTCATTTCCTTCTCCTAATTCTCAGCACCTTTGACATCACAGCTGCTATCATTAGGGGCCTCTGCCCTTGCAGTTCCCTTTTCTGGAAATGCTTTCCCCCTGGTTGTCCACGTGGTTCACGTCCGTGAGAGGCCTTCCCTAACCTCCCTATCTGCAAAGCAGCACGCCAATATGCTTAAGAACTAGTCAATAAGGCAGGGCTTGTAGTGGTTGATTTCAATCGTGTACGACTTCAGCAAGGCACCTTGGGGTCAGCCTACCGCTAGTATCATCTGTTAGTGGTAAGTCACAAATTAATGTGGCAAGACTGAAACAGCCTTGTGTGAACAAGGATGGGACTGAGTGGGCCTTCAAAATGCAGTGGATACACAGTAGCCCTCTCTAGCGAAGGAGAAGTAAAAGAAGGAGGATGGAGACAAAGTAACAGTTATCTCCCCTCTGGCCATGCTGAAGAGCAAACAGGTCACAGGGCATGGAGACCAGGACTGACTAATAGAGACAAAAGAAGCTATTTTGACTGAAATTGAGTGGAAGAGGGAATTGCAGGTCATGTCTAAGATTTTGTGCATTGGAAGAGGCCTGGGGCGCTGGGACACTGTACACCGAAGCTACGCAGCCCAGATTTCTTAGGACCACCTGGGAAAAGGGATAAAGCTCCAATGTGCAGACTGGAGTCACCCCCAAATTCCCCATCTCCAGAGTACGTCATGCAGTCTATATGGCTAGTTCTTAATAGAGTATTTTCTGCTGGTTAAATGTCTTTTTAAAAAAAATAAATAAATAAATTCACTGGGATAATGTTGGTTAATGAGATTATATAGATTTTAAATTCACATTTCTATGATGCACGATCTGCATATTGCATTGTGTGCCTCCCACCCAAAGTCAAATCATCTTCCCTCACCACGTATCTGGCCCCCATTTACCACTTCTAACCCCCTTTTCGCTGGTAACCACTATGCTGTTGTCTGTGTCTACGAGTTTTTGTTTGAAGATGTGGTACATACATACAATGGAATACTACTCAGCCCTAAGAAAAAATAAAATAGCCATTTACGGCCACGTGGATGGACCTCACACACATCATGCTAAGTGAAATAAGTCAGTCAGAAAAAGTTAAGAGTCATACGATTCAGTCACATGTAGGATATAAAACAAAGTAACAAACAAGAAAAGCAAACAAACAGAAACTCACAAATTTCTTAAAATAACTCTTGTCAAGGGGGCTTTTATTTCTTTAAATAACTCTCGTCAATTTCAGATTTGCAGGAAGCCTCTGAAGGCAGATTAGATGCCCAACGGTTTCCCTCAAAGACGATGTCCAGAGAGACTTTGTGGAAATCTGTACCGAGTACAACCGGATGATTCTGGATACACTCCAGTGCAGCATCAGCTTCCAGGGTGGAAGTTATCATATCGTGTTATAATTGTTAGTTTCCCTGACGAGCTTGCCTGCTGAACTGGGAGCTCCCTGAAGTCCAGGAAATGATGTGTGATTCATCAGTGTTTCCACAGCACCTTGTACAATGCTTGGCACAGAGAATATTTATAGTATGGTTTTCACTGGTGAATGAGTCATGGCATTCTTAAATGGTGTTGCCTGCCTACCTTATCTAAAATCCATTTTCCCTCAAAGCTATATGGTCTTTCACCAGCCTTACTTTCTCTTATCTATGTATTCGTAAAATGAGGATAGTGCATCAATCAGTTCTTGACATGAATCATTTCAGCTGACATATCTCAGACAGGCCCATCTTGCAAACACGAGCTGTGGCTGGCGGCATTGGCTGGCTGGGTTGTAATAACTGTCTACAGCCCAAAAAAGAATTGAAAATTCAGTTCTTTCTTCTGTTGAATATTCTACCTGTTCTCAGAGTTGTTCCTAAGGAAGTCTTTAAAAAATATATCCTTACTGCTCTGGACCCCGAGTAGTCAAATATTTCAGCCTATCAGAGGTTTAAAGAAAAATCCACCAAGTCACAGTGGTGATCGCTATTTTAGGACAGCTGACCAGTGTCTTGATGTCCAACACCTAACTATCCAATAAGGGCTCTTTCACGAAATTCCAAATCCCATTGTATTTTGCTCTTATGGCCTGGAAGGCTGGGTTAAAGAGTCACATGCTATCGATTTGGTGTCCAGGTGGACCTGCTACTGGGTTGGCCTCTGGGTGACAGACAGAGGAAGAGAGTGACCAGAGAACAAATGACTGTCCGATCTTCAAAATCAGGACCCGGCCCCCATGCCGACAGCTATCAGCTCCAGCCTGTCCAGTTGCCCTTGCTGACAGCCACATGGCAATGTTGTGATGAATTGTCATATCTGATTGACCCAGTGAAAGGAGGTCTTTTGTTCATTTCTATTTTCTGGAGGAGATAGACTTGGAGGCAACTACAGGGCTTTCTGGTAGCAAAGAAGCGGGAACTCTGCATTGGATCCAGGAAAGTTTCCCATTTCCCACGTCTCTCAGGGAGAGAGCCAGCAAGGTGGGGAATTCATCTGCCAACGTGGCGGGTACTGACTGGGAGGAGTTTGAGTTGGGAGGCATCTAGACAAGCTGAGGTTCAAGTCCCAGCTCCCTACTCACCGGTCATCCAACTTCAGTCAAGCTAAAATCTATGTTTTGTTTCTCCATCAGTGAAATGAAGATAATGACAGTGCACGCTGTATACCATCATTAAGAAGATTAAATGAAATAATAATGAAGGGAAAATGGTTGATGGTTCCTGGCACACAGTAAGTATCTAATAAATATTGGCATTTAATAAGAATTATTCCCATTATGATTTGAGATGTGTGACCACATATTTTATTTTGTATACCAGAACCTAGCATATCACCTGATCCTTAGTTGATACTTGACTTTGTTTTATTCAAAGCTTCTGACAGATTCCAGAGAAGACTTTCGTTTCCTTGAGGATAAGATGCCGCTACCTACACTAACTCCATGTTATTGTGTGCAGGACACATGGCAATTTACAATGAAGACCCTCGCTCAGTCTTTATGAATGAGGCAAGCCACCAGAGATAGTATTGGCTGTTCTAGAACATTTGGAGAGGGGCTGGAGGTTAAACCGATTGCCAGCTTCCAATGATTTGACAGTCATGCCTATGTAATGAAGTTCTCATCAAAAACCGATGGGATAGGGTTTGGAGACGTTTGGGGTTGGAGATTCGGGAAGGGTGGAGTGCTTGGGGAGGGCATGGAAGCTCCACGCCCTTTCTTCTTGTCTTGCCCTGTGCATCTCTCCCACCCAGCTGTTCCTGAGTTATACCCTTTAATAAGAAACTGGTAATCTAGTGAGTAAATGGCTTTCTTGAGTTCTATGGGCCACTCCAGCAGATTAATTGAACGCAATGAAGGGGCGGTGGGAATCTCTGATTTACAGTCACTCAGTCAGAAGTACTGGTAACAACCTGCGCTTGTGATTCTTATCCTCAGTGAGAGGGATTCATTGGCACCTCCAGTTGGTAGCCAATTGGTCAGAAGCACAGTAACAACCTGGGATTGGGACTGGCATCTGAAGGGGTAGAGGACTGACTTGTAGCACTGAACCCTTAACCTGTGAATCTGATGCTATCTCCAGGTAGAGGGTGTCAGAATTGAGTTGAATTCTCAGACACTAGTGGGGGTGCTTGGTATTTTGTAGGAAGCCCCATCCCCTAACACACACATTGGAAATGCGTCCAGGAACCTAATTTACATACGCATCACAAGCCAGCTGTGGGCTCTGCTTCCTGGATCCTCGCTCCAGGAACCTGGCTGGCAGTTCACCCACCATCTAAACATCACTAGTAACTGCAGGCAGGGAGACAGCAACGTAGAAAACAGAGCACTGGTTCTTACAGCTTCCACCAGAAGCCATGCCTGTCATTTCCGCTCACATTTTACTGGTCAAAGCGAGTCATAGAGGCATACATAACATCAAGAGAGCCGTTCTGACGTTCGCCCAGAGGGAGCCCTAAGGCTGTTTGGTAAAAAGCATTCATGATGACCACAATCTGCTTCAGTCTTCTGAATAGCACTTACTACTTACTGCCTGAAATTATATTCGTTCCTTCTTCACATGGCTATTTTCTGGCTCCTCGCCAGAACCTAAGTCTCTGGAAGGCAAGGGCCCAATCTTTCAAGTTTACTATTGTACCATTAATACCTTGAACAGTACCTAGAACAGAATAAATGCTCAATACATATTTGTTACTTGTTAGAAGGTTGTTGAAAATAGCAAGACGGTTCCCATTAGAAAAAGAGCTCTGGAAACTTTCATAGCACTGTAATTCAACAATCTTTAACCACTGATCTATTAAGTGTATTCACTCATTCTTTTACTCGTTACTTAGTGAACGTGACCAAGTGTGTATTCTGTGACAGGCACTGTGCTCAGTGCTGTGAACAGCATGATGAATGAGACGCAGTTCTTGACCTCAAGGCTCTAACAGTCCAGTTAAGGAGACAGACAAGTGAACAAATACATGCAATACAAAGTGGTCACCCCCGAAGGAGAAATGACAGATTCTCTTTGACTTACTGAAGAGGTGCTTTGCTCCCTCCCAACCCCCGCCCCGGACTGTATACAATAAAAGTACAGATTTAGACCAACTTAATACACCCATCGATTTGGATATATCTCTCAGGGCTTCAATGCTAACAGTGTTGTCTGAATACTCCATCAAGAGAAATTTGTTCAATTTTCCAGATGTGAGCTTATAAAGCATCTCTCATTGAGGGAAGGGAAACAGGCAGTAGAGAGAATGGGGAAGTGAACACATTCTCTGGTATCGCATGAAAGCAGAGATTTGAAAGATCCAGCATCTGCAGCTTATCACTGGCTAAACAGTAGGTGCTGCTTTGCGGTTTGCCAGCTGTTCCTCCTCACTGGATCCACTGCCTCAGAAATGCAGTGTGGTCAAGGCAGAGAAGAGAAGCCACCAGGAAGGAAAACTGCTCGCCCTTGTAACCAAGTCTCAGCTGGAGTCCCAGACCATTCCAGCTTGCAGAGACATAAGAGGTCATGCAGAATCCCAATTTTATTCTTATTGACAAGAACATAAACACCTAGAAAGGTTCAGAGATCCAGGACAGGAAGCACTTAGCAATAGAATAATTGATTCTCTTTGTTCTCTTAGCCTAAATAAGCAGTAATTTCTCTCTCTCCTTTTAAAAGATTTTATTTATTTATGTTTAGAGAGAGGGGAAGGGAGGGAGAAAGGGAGGAAAACATCAATGTGTGATTGCCTCTTGTGTGCCCCCTACTGGGAACCTGGCTCGCAACCCAGGCACGTACCCTGACTAGGAATCGAACTGGTGACCCTTTGGTCGCAGACCAGTGCTCAGTCCACTCAGCCACACCACCCAGGGCTTTCTCTTTTTTAAAAAAAATCAAGAATAGTCATTTTCTCCCTGTAATTTCTGAAAGAAACACCACCAGTAATAAGAGCAGCGAGTCAATGTTACACATTTCATCTCACAGACATATTGCCAGAATTTGTTAAGGGGACATGTGTACACAGCCCATGGTTGTTGGCAAAGAAATATTGTCAAGTGAGATAAGACAAATCAGGAAAGAGAGAAAACAGCATATTCTTGTCTTTATTAGCCAGGGCATAATTAAGACCCTATAGGCTGAATGAATCACAGGGTTTACATATCTTTATATAACTTGAAAAAAAAATGGCCTACAGAATAAATGTAAAACAGGAAAACTATAATTTTTTTTCATGAAAATCATGTAAATATTTACATCATGAATCAAATATTTACTCTTAAAAATTATTGTGTCAGGTGGTCATGAAAAGGTGCCCCTCCGATCTCCTGCCACAGGGAACAAAGGTAGCTAAAGATCTCACCTGCTGGCCCCACTGTATCCACATTAATTTATCAGTGCAGATCCACCGTGGTATCTGTAGTTAGGCCAAGTTTAGCCCATGACTGAGCACAACAGAAATACTAACACAGTCCCATTGAAGCTTCCCGTGGGTCACTTAAGTTTGAGGACTAACATCAGCCTGGCTGACCCTTTGGAACTACACTACTGTCTGACACGCTTCTTACCCATACCTTCTCCCTCTCCTTCAAAGTTGTGGACCTTCTCCAACTCTGTCTTTAACCTACACAGGTGTTTCCCCCAATAAATCTCCTGTACAGCTGATTACATCTACTTCCCAAAGAACCCAAATTCACACATGTGCATGTACATGTGTGTGCATTCCAGCTTCACTGTGAGCACTGACAATGTTTGCCTGCTGGGTAACCCACACATGGATATAACAGAATGTAAAGATAATTACTTTTAATCACACTTAACACTGAATCCTGGATGCATGAGCTTAAACATAATTTAATCTCTATAGTCAGCCCAGAAAAAAAAATTCAGTTATTGAAAAAAATCTCTATAGCTCTTATCTTCTTGTCCATAAGGATATTCATCAGTGGGGATGCTGATAAGATATCCTACAAGAATTGTCACATTTAAATAAACACCTTATTTGACAGTGATTTATAAATCATAAATTATTAAATTTTCGTTTAATTTTTTATGCTACTAGGCCAAGGTTATATTCATGGTTGTCTTTAAAAAAAATAGACTTGCAATTCAATATGCAGGATTCACCATATAAATCTATCACCACTGCCCTTCAACTCTCTTTGAAAGGATACTATTTTTATTTTTTTAACACATAAAAACTCCAAAAGACAAAGAGAGAAGATGGGGAAAAAATGAACATTTTGGGAAAATGGTGAGTAAAGAGGCAGTGACCGCAAGACCAGAGCAGAGCAAGCTACAACTTGGTGCCTCAATGGGGGTACTGAGTAAGGATTCCCATTTCACCTCCAGAAGTCTTGAACTTGCAGCCTTGAAGGAGATGAACTAGGACTGACAGGGTAGCAAAGAAAATTTAGGACTATTTGTCTATTTAAACCATGGATGTGTATGGGTCCTTGAAATTGTCGAATTAAAACAAAATACCTTGTCCAAATATAAAATATCTCCCCTTTATATGGATATAAGAGGTTATGCCACAGGTACGTATTTTATAATCCGGTATTTTTTGAAACTAAAACTGAAATAAATGTAGGTATTTTAAATAATACTAAATGAGTGACATTGTATTCTCTCTTTCATTAACTAGTTTTACACATACATTTATATGTGGGTGTAGTACTTGGTAAATCAGGCTGCAACAGTGTCAGATTCCTCATAACATTTAACAAGCAAAACTGCTCAGGCATTCCGCTGGTACAGCGCAATGCACCAACATTTTGCATTTGAAGGATGCACTTTTATTACTATCGATCCCAGCTATGAAAATCATAAACATCAATGTGGTGAATTCACTCCTCCCTCAGACTTGACACAATGGTGGAACTAATTCGGTTACTTAAATCAAAATTTAATCATAAGGGTATGCTTGGCAAAGCAAACCTAATAGAAAACAAAAATAGACGACATGAAAAGTAAATTGCAGGGGAAAAATGCCAGGTAGTATTTTCCAATGTTTAACTTTCTTCTACAAATATTAACTCCTACGTTTGTAAAATCAATCCCTTATAGAAACAATTATATTCATTTATCTGAATAATTTTAAAAGTTGTATATTCCAAGAAGACTTAGTTTTTGCATGTTTTCCCAACTGATGGGCCAGAGGTAGTTGTGTACGCTGCTTATCTCCTAACAAAAACTGCTGAGCATTAAAAATTTAAAGCTAGCTCTTCGTAAACAGATCTGGACTCTTGATAAAGGACTATACATTGATTTATTTACTCAGCAAGCATTTATGAAGGACCTCCTATGTGTTGGACATGGTCCTTGGCACTGCGGATACACATGCTTCTTGTGGATGTTGAGCTGTTCCAGTCCACAATATTCTGCAAAATGTCACTTGGTTTGGCTTTTCAGTCCTCGAATTTTGCTAATTTCACAAAGCTGTGAGTTAACGGGAATAATAATTCAGGGCTTTCCTACAACAGAGCGTGAACACAGCCAGTAAAATGGGACATGCCTCCCCAGTGTGAAACCCGCCAGGGAGTGTGGCTCAGGCCCAGTGATCAGCCATTTGTATTATTTCATTTACTCCTGACAATGACCCCCATTTTATAAACATTTAATCCTAACAATGATACCCCCGTTTTATGGATGTAAAAACTGAAGTGAGCCCTCTCTGTGGGCACAGAGTTGAAATTTTTCTGTGTTCCTATCCAAATCCAGCTGCCTTCCACTTACCCTTCAGGTGTCGTTTCAATTCCTGTTTCCTTGGGTATCTCTGCTGTGGGGGAGCTTTGCCGCAGAGCCCCCATCCACCACGGATGAAAATGAATCTCCTGAGAGATGTGACCTGCTTGGGGAGGAAAGGTAGCTGATCTCTCAAAGGAGAAGGGCCAGGAGCCTTTTCCTCAATGGGCTTTTATTGGGTTCAATTTGCACAGGAATACAGGTAAAGCTCATCAATCATTGTCAGGCAGTAAGGATCAAACAATAGATAACATACAAAGAACTCTTGAGGGCTTATTCTGAGTCAGGGTCAGTTAGCTAAACGGCTGAGATTTTGGGAAACAAACTCATTTCAGGCTTGGACCCTTATCATTTAAATTGAGGGTATTAGCAAAGCAGGTTTCACAGGATTTTATGCATTTTTTCTTAGGCTGGAGGGGAACCTGTCCTTTCCAGCACAGGACTGCACCGCCCTCTGTCATTGTTTTGGGCTTAAGTCAGGCAGGGGAAGTAAGGCAGCCAAGAGATTAGGAGACTTCTTGCAGATAGAATGAGGACTCAGGCCATGTCAAAGCTGAGGGTTGAGGGTCCATCACCCCCTTTTTCTATAGCCCCCCAAGTCCTTCCCTGTGGGCCTCTTTGTGACCATGCCTGTCTTTGGTCATCCCTCCCTTGAGGAATTTTACCTGTCATTGGCTAACTGGTCAGGCTCAGGGCCAAGCAGGGTGAAGTAAAGTGGGCAGAAGTGGGACCCCTGCCAGGGAGATAAGCTTTGTCTCCTTAGTGGCTTATGGTCTCAAGGTCTCTGACTCAGCCTTAGCCGTGGTGGGGGGGTGGGGGGTGGGGGGTTACAGCTTCTGAAACCAGGCAGGGCAGTTCCCAACACTCTGCCCTCTCTAAAAGTTCATTATCACAGTGTACACTGGCTCTGTGACGATGGCAGGGTTGTCTCACTACCTGTCTGTGCTTTCCTGAGGGCAGAAATTGTACTACGTGCTTTGTTCACTCCTGTAATTCTTGGGCCTGGCACGGTGCTGAACAACAAATACGCAATGGACCAAGAAATGTGCAAAGGGACTTGGTTCTGTGCAGTTCCAAAACTGGTGCTTTAACCAGCAGAACCATTTCGATGCCACTGAACTTTCACCGACAATTACAGACAATTGTGGAGTTTTTGCTTGCGAGGTAAACATGAGTTTGTTCATTTTCCTCTGTGTGTGTGTGTGTAGGTGATTCTGAAAGTTATTATTGGGGCTGAATTTCTGCAGGTAAGCCTCACAGACATAAAATTATGGTGGAGGATGAAAAGAACTCTTTTTTCTCCCTAAATCCTGGATTTACTCTAACAGTTTAAATAATTTAATTAGTGTTTGTATTACTTTAGAATAATGACTATAGCGATTAATATTTCTCTGCATTCATTTACTGAAAAACAATTGTCTACAGACCTGCTCACTCCCATTTCTTTTGACCCCTTCTTTCTCCCTTCTTATCCTCCACCCTTTCTTTTTTTTTTTTCTACCCACAGCAAACACTAAGGAGTTTTATGACTTTGGAGGAGGTTATTTCTCTGAGACTTCTTCACCTACAAAATGGGGATGATGCCATCCAGGATACTGAGGTAAAAATTAAGTAACCTAATGTATGCAAAGAACCTAGCTTATGGTATCTCCATTATCTCCCCATCCATCATCAAATGTTAACGAGAACTTATACACAACAGTATGGTCCTAGGCTACGGTTTCCCAAAGATGAATATAGGACATAACTTCTGTCCCTGAGGAACAGCAAATATTCTCAGAAACAGAGTAGGGTGGGGTGGGGTTTGTTTCGCTTTTTTGTTTATTTTCTTTGGACTTGCCTGTAAATTTAGACTCAGGTAGCCATTCTGACTGAAGATAAGTAGAAATCTCTAAAAGGTTATATAGCTTTTAGCATCCAGATGTTAAATTCTCCTCTCTGCCGAACAGCGTGAATTCCTTTGTTCTGAGGAACAGGCAATACTCCTCCACTGCCAAGATGTGTCCTTGCTCGCAGTGGGGGAGGAAGGAAAATAGAGATGCCCCATGAAAACGGTCATGATGAAACCCTTCAATGGCTCCCCAGTGCTGTCAGAGGCCAAGGCCAAGGTCCTGCCAAGAAGAGCACTGCAGACTCAGTGGTGTGCCTGCTGGGTTTAACCAACACACCTATTGATTCCAATGTGTGCTACAGCATGACGAAGACAGGCTGAGTGGATGTGCTACGAAACACAGTAACTTAGAAATCAAAGACTAGACTATGGATTTCTTGACTCAAATGGTTAAATTTTTGCATACGAATGCACGGTGGTAAGAGAGAACTCATTCTCTCCCAGAAGAGGTGGAAGTAGGTCTGTCACTTTTCTTGGGCAGGAAAATGAAGCTAACTCCTTAGTCTTGTAAGGCTGTGGTTTTTCTTTCTACTTAGTAGTGTCTTTAATAATATAGGCTCCAAAGTCAGACTGGGTAAGTCTGATTCCTAATTCTGCCAGTTATTAACTAGGTGATTGTGACAAGCTATTCAATATTTCTCTGTCTGACTTTCTTGTTCTTTTCTTTCTTTCTTTTCTTTTTTTTTTTTTAGCAACCTACAGACTTTATTTAGATCTCACCAGTTCTTTCCTAGTGTCCTTTTCCATTCCAGGATGCCATCCAATGTCTCACATTGCATTTAGTTTTTATATCTTTCTAAAGCTCTTCCTATATGGGACAATTCCTCATTTTTTTCATGACTTTGATACTTGAAAAATTATGTTTTATTTTTCAATTACAGTTGACAGACAATGTTATGTTAGTTTCAGGTGTACAACGTAGCAATTAGACATTTATACAACAGAAAGCGATCACCCGGTAAGTCTAGTACCCATCTGGCACCATACATAGCTGTTACAATATTATTGACCAATGACCGCAACACTTCTAAAAACTACTGGTCAGTTAGTCAGTAGACTGTGTCTCAGCTTGGGCTTTTCTGGTGTTTTCTCATGATTGTATGGAGATCATTCATTTCGGGCGAGAATAGCGTGGAAACGCTGTGCCTTTCTCAGTGCATCCTGTCAAGGGGTACAAGCTGTCACCTCTCATACATCTTGTTGACAGTGTCAACTTTGATTACTTGCTTACTTATTTTCATCATGTACAATTACTAGTTTTTCCTCTACTTAGTAACTCTCTTGGGGAATACACTGTATTTGAGATTTTCTTCATCTTTAGAGATGATAACATTAGTCATGATTAACTGATAGAATTCCTTGGGAAGGTTAAATGAGCTGATTCGTGTGGAATCACTAGGAAAGTACCCTGCACATAGTAAACCCCCAGTAATGTGAGCTATTATTACTGCCCAGAAGGAGGAAATAATAGTACGATTCCACATCATTGTCATTAGGGTCCAACAAAATCATGGGTGGGTGCGGGATATCTCTTTAAACTACAAAGTACTAAGTTATTACAAGGTATTAGCACTTTCCTAATTATTTTTACACATCTCAGTGATTAGAGTGTCTCAATAGCTCTTATTTTCATTATCACTAACTTCTGTAGAACGAGTGGGTTGGCACACACCATTATCTAATTTCCACTTCAGTTTTGACATGCCCTCACATCCCAGTAGTCAAACAGCAGCTGATTTAAAGAGCACATTTTAAGCGTACTGCGAGGTGTGGCTTACGATTTCCTATTTGGATTTTTACAAAAAAGTCTATCCTACTAAATTACTGCCACCATTTGGGGGAGAGGGGAACGCGTCAAGGTTTAACTAGTTAGCACCATTAGAAAAAGTTGTATTTATGATATGGAGACAATGAGCAGGGCAGTAAACCACTCACTCATTAGTTAGTCATCCTTTATTTAATTTCATTTAGTGAGTTTTTGCTGAACAATCTCCACGTATATCATATTCTGACCAAACAGAGGTAGTGGGGAGAGACAAAACAGTCAACAGATAGAGTAGCTACCCTATCTTCATATTTACATACAAAAAGTATTTATAGTTCATTTCTCAATATTATCTTCTGCCATTTTAACATCCTTAGGCCTGCTTCTTGTTTCCCTTTGAAATGCTTTCCAATGGATTTCCAAGTGAAATCTATAAAAAATATCTGAAGGTTTATAAGGAGAGACTATTCCCTCTTTCTCTATAGTTATAGAAAAACAAAAGACATCCCCCTACACCACTTCTGAAAAAGTAGTGATTTGAAAAATTTACAGTACATTAAGTACTATATTTCAGTCCATTGTGGAGATTTAAATGAAAACGTAAAATCCTACTATTTCTTTTTTTATTTTTATTTTTTTCTTTCTCCCCCCCCTTTTTTTTCCCATCAGCCCATTGCAATGTAACATCAGGTTTCAGTATTAAGTCCCTTTGTTGTTCATCACTTGTCTATCACTTGTTTTTGCTATTAATAATGTCCTCGACAATACAGCATCGGCATAAGGATACACAGATAACACAGAATAGATTCCAGATACAGACCCACCCATACATGGCTAATTAATTGCTGACAGATTTTCCATGGTGACTCTTTAAAGAGAGGATGGTTGATTTAATAAATGATGTTAGAATGTCTGGATGTCCATTTGCAAAAACAAGCTGAATCTTGACTCTTATCTCACACCACTTGCAAAAATTAGTTCAAAATAGATCTAGAGATCTGTATATGAGCCATCTAAGTTCTAGAAGAAAACATAGGAGGACATCTTTGTAACCCTGGATAAGGTAAACTTCTCTTAGGACAGAAAAAGTTAAGCCATAGAAAAACAATTTGATAAATTTGACTTCATAAAAATGAAGCACTTTTGTTCTTTTTAAGACACTACTAGAATGATAAAAGACCAGTCACAGATTAGAAGAACACACTTGCCAAACATGTATCTAATAAAAGACTGGTATCCATAACACATAAAAGTCTCTCAAACCTCAACAAGAAAACAAATGAATCAATAAAGATACATGGATGACAAATAAGCAAATTAAAAGATGGTCGACATCATCCAGCCTTCAAGACATGCAACCTAAAACTATGAGGAAATACCACTATGCACCTGGTAGGATGGATAAAACTTTTTTAAAAATAAAACAACAACCAGTGTTGCAGAGCATTTGGAGCTTTCATATTTTTCTAATGGAAGTACAAAATGGCGCAGCCACTTTGGAAAACAAATGGGCAATTTCCTATAAAGGTAAGCATACGCTTATCACACAACCCAGCAATTCCCAAAAGAAATGTTATTGGTCCATGTACTGTCCTGGGTATGTATTTGCTCATCTGCTTTACTATAGACCCACCATGGACACAGAAACACGCACACTGATTATAACTTACATCTGCTTATTTGGTCCTATCCCATTCCAAACCGCTGCCTCAACCTGTCCAGTACAAATGCCACTACCCTAAATCTTGCTTTTAACAAAATTACTGTGTCGTATTTATTTGCATTTAAAAAATGCATTGTTTGTCTTTATTTGGTTTATGAAAAGACTAATGTTTGCCATTTTTGTAACCAATGTGCTACTACTAATCATAATGTTTTTATTCAGTGTTATGCTGCCAGAAATCCTTCATTTTGTTTACATCTGTAGCTGATTCATTTAGACTTCATGTTATTTCATTTTGCTGTTATACCGAAATGGCCATAGAGAAGATGTCTGCTTGACTGTTCTTACAAAGAACTCCTGAATGTACGTATGAGTTCCAATTGAATCTGGGTTCCTCTTAGAACCTAGACGGAAAGTAACTCAGCCCTAGAGCGTGTGAAATATGTATTCATATAGTGTCAACCATTTTTCAAAGTGGATGAGACATTTGACACTCATGCTGGTAGTTAATGAGATGAGCTGTCACCGTACCTCTTCTTCGACACCCGGTATCATTAGACTTTATTTTTGCATTCAGAATAAGTGTTAAATGTTATTATGTCATGGTATTTATTGCAAAAAGATTGAAAATTATTAAAGTGACTTTTTTTTTGTAGATGTTGTGATCATCCATATTGAAACCACACAAGAATGTATGTAAACAAATTATTAAAACAGTAATAAAGTTAAGCAAGGTGGCTGGGTTTGAGATCAATATACAGATGTTGATTTCATATACAGCAGAAACAAAACAAATAACTAGAAAATTAGGTTTTGAAAAATCATTTGCTACAGCTGTTATAAAGTGTTTCTGGGAATCAAACCCAGAAAGTGCATCTTCGAAGCCCACTTTGCAAGAGTAACTTTCTCATTTGCACTTGATGATCCCATTAAAATTACATTCAGCAGTGATGAAAAAGTGAAGGTATCTTCAGAGAAATGAAAATTGAGGAAATAAACTCTTCATAGATACATGTGGGGCAAATAAACAAAAGTCAGAGATTCACATTAACATAATAAAGTAAGGAACTTAGGACAAAAGAATAGAATGTGAGCCAATGTATAGCAAAAAATATTTAAAAAAACAAAGGTATTGGTTAATTATATTAAAGTACAATCTTATAATAATAGACTTTGTTGCACAGTGCAACTAAAATAACAGACAGCATCCTCGGGGAAGGCCAGAGGCGACGGACTCAAGTCCCGTGAAACCCTTGTCAGATCGGATGCAGATTAGAGTTATTATTTAAGTTTAGCTTTACTGAGTCAAAAATGTATGGTAAAATAATTTCAGAATAATTAATAAAATAAATGTACATAGAGTTATCAAATAAGCAGAGGAGGAAAAGAAATGTCCAGCTAAAGACAAGAGAGAGGAAAATGAAGTTGGAACTGTCACAGTGTGTCTCGTGGGCCTGAGATTCTGCCCGACATTCCTGTCTTCTGTCCCTCAGAAGCTGCCTCAGCTGACGGACCCACCCAGGCCCCAGGTCCTCCTGTCCAAGGTGACAAGCTGCTGCTGGAGTGGCTGCTCCTGTCGCCACCCCCACCACACAGGTATGGGATCTGGCTTCTCCAGCAGCTGCCGAAGGAGTTGGGTGACACGACCTAGATGTACAGGGGAATCAGCTTCCCTCTGGGCGAACACTGACCAGGGAAGGAGAGGAGCCAGGAGAGTGACTGGAGGTAAGTCCTGTTCTAAGTCCTGTTTTTTCCAAGCAGCCTGTGTAGAGACATCTTACTGTTCTGTGGTTGCTCCTGCTAAGCTCCTAATTGTGTCTTTTCTCTCCCTTTTTCAATTGAATTTATTGGGGTGACATGGGCTAGTAAAATTGCATAGGTTTCAGGTGTACAATTTTATAATATATTATCTGTATATTATATTGCGTGTCCGCCACCCCATGTTAAGTGTCCTTTCATCACCATTTATCCCACCTTTACCCTCTTCTTCCTCCCCCCACCCTCCTTTCCCTCCAGTAATCACCAATTGTTGCCTATGAAGATTTTTTTGTGCTTAATCCCTTCACCTTTTGCAACCAGCCTCCCAAGCCCCTCCGCTCTGACGGCTGTCAATCTGTTCTCTATATGTATGAGTATGTTTCTATTCTGTTAGTTAGTTTATTTTGCTCATTACATTTCATATATGAGTGATATCATATGGTGCTTGTCTTTCTATGACTGACTTATTTCATTTAGCATAATACTCTTCGGGTCTATCCAAGGTGTCGCAAAATGAACAATTTCTTTCTTTTTTATGTCCAAGTAATATTCCATTATGTAAATGTACCACAGCTTTTTTATCCACTCATCTACTGACAGGCACTTGGGTTGCTTCCTATTCTTGGCTATTGTAGGTAACGCTGTGATGAACAGGGGTAATTGTGTCTTTATGCTGCTTTCAGGTTAATGTTATTGTTAGACTGACTGGTTGCCCACATTTGACTTAGGCTTTCAATATTATATCAGATCTCCCTCATCTCCAAGCTCTGCAACCTGTGGCCCTGCCCCATCCCACCTCAGGGATGCACTCAGGGCAGTGAGCTTGTCCAAGAAATACAAATAGACATCATCCGTGAGATGGACTGAAGCAGAGTAAGACTGAAGGCAAGTAGAGTAACTTCCCTGTCTGAGTTAAGTGTTGAACAGAACGATGCATCTCTATTTTTTACAAAAAACATTCAAAATCAACTTTATTTTTATTATTTTCATTATATAGAATAAGAACACTGAAGATTAACTGTCTAGAGTTATCTAGAATTAAGTCAGAAAGGTAAAATAACTTGTCCTAACCTATACAGTAAGGAAACCTTGGATTTGAATGGTGGTCTAATTAGTGGATTCTCAGCAACAATGCTGTGTTTGAAGAATTTCGCAAAGGTCTACAGAAGAAGGGGTGTAGTAAGTGAGACAATGGGAATGGGAATGTAGAGAAGGAGATTTGCCTGAGACATCGCTTTTGGTAGAATATAAAGAGTCTAGTGTCTGGCCTCCCAATGCTGGGGACATTTTAGGGAATGATCACGGAGAAGAGATATCCCTAGATTTCAACAGGGTTATAGACACAACAGGAGTGGCAAGCTCAGCTGTGATTCAAAGAACAGCTGGCAGCAAGCTTTCCAATGAAAGTAAGAGGTATATTGTGGGAGATTCAGACAACTGGTAGACCTCACTTTAGCAATATTCATTTTCCCCCAATAAGCAGGAGAATCTTTCTAAAGCATAACAATACTCATGCTACAACTCTGTTTACAAATTTTCAGTGTCATCCCCAAAGGCTTTAAGACCTACTGTGAACTTCTGACTATGGCCAAGACCAACATTGTCCCCACTGGGTCTTGTCACTTTGCTTCCTTTATCTAGAAACAGTTTATAGCTAGAATATGCTATATCAGTACACTGGACTAAATGCCGTGACCTCATTATTTATTTACTATTGAGATGAGGTTCACAGTTAAATAGGAAACTAGGCATTATATATGTGCTTATTTATCTATATATATATATACACACATATATAGGTCTAGGTCTATATATATATGCCTATATCTATCTATCTATATATATATATATATATCTATATCTATATATAGACTACAGATACATAGATATATACCTATATATACATATATATGTGTGTGTATATAGGTATAGGTATATATCTATAGATATATAGGTATAAAGGTGACAAAGAAGGCATGGGCAACTGTCCCTACTTTGGGAAGGGAAGAGATTATAGCCAAGGCTTTAAAGAAAGGACCATTCAGACCCATTGACTTTTGACCTCAGATGAACTGGCTTTGAATCTCACACTTGCCACATTCAGCATTTCTTCTCTGAATAAATTTTCTATTTCTATTCTAACATGGGACCATAGACACTCACCTCAATTTACCCAGTGACTAGGTTAATAAAAATAATACCAACAACGTTTATGTTATTTCATGAAAGGTTAGGCTTGGTAGGAGGCAAGCTGAAGGAAACGGCATGCTTTACTACGTCAGCCCTTTTAGAGCCACTCTGCTGGATTGTTTGTTCCTGCCCCTTGATAAAATCTGGGAGAATCAAATAACATAGGTTTCCAATTACATTATGCCCTTACCTCAGTGCTCTCAGCTTCAAGATAAGATTAATTTTTCTTGGACAATTTCCAAAGAATTCTTAGGAAAGACACAGGGGATGATATAAGGACAAGATGAGCTCTGCTCCTTAAGAAGGAATGGATAGCATTCTGATTTCGTCTTGTAGGCACGGCCATGCTCAGTTCCTGTGGGTTATGGGTCTAGACGGCATAGCAGTGGAAATCAGTCATTATTTTTATCCAGTGAAGTTTTCAACTCTTCATCATTTCTTCTACTCTAGCGAATTCAGCTAGAACATGGGTACCTTCCCCTGAGATTTCCTTGGCCCTTCCCTGGCCCCACCTGCTCATCTGAGCATGAAGTACATATGAGTGAGGAAGCAGCCTCATGGATTATGCTATCCTATCTGGCCAGAGAAAGGCAAGCATGTTTCACAAGATGAAACAGGGAACATCGGTCCCCTTCCCTTCTTGCATGGAAATTTCACTCCCATAAACTATGACCCCAATTATAGGGATGCCCATAAAGCTGCAATAATGGCCCCATCTACGAAAGCACTGAAGCTGTTTTTGTTGACCCATCATTTTTGGTGATGGTGTTTGAAAGTTCTTGGAATCCCCTGGAAATTAAAACATAATCACCAATATGTGGGAGCCCCTGCATTGTTATATAAACTCTATCTATGGGTGAAATGATAACATCTTCTCAGTTCAAATCATATTATAGACAGATTATGCCAAAAAGCATCCTCCCATGTGCTTCAAGAAGTGCCGTTGTAAGGTGCTACTCCCTCTTGTTCATACTTGGAAGATTTCTTTGTTTCTGTTAAGGGGGGTATGAGGTCACCTCTTGGAATTAAGTATAACTTAAGACCTGTTCCTTACACTTTAATCAGCATAAGGTTCATTAGCAGACATCTGGGGTCGCAGCCTTCTTCACAATTCCCTGAGTCATGCCTTAGACTTGGAAGGCACATTAAACACAATTAATTGTTTATTTCAGAGGTAAACAAATAAAGGCCCAAAGAGAAATTAGTATTGTTTCTTCAGCCTCATTTATCACCAGTCCTCCCTGTTTCAAAACACATACTCCATCCATGCAAAATAACTGGTAGCTTTTTATTTTGGTATTCTCAATTTTACTCTGTGCCTTTGCATATGCTGTTCCCTCTGCTAAGAATGTTTTCCCTACTCATACCCTGTCCAATCAATTGTGTAACTCAGATTCCCCTTTCAGGTCTCAGCTTAGATTTTACTTCCTATGAGTATCCTTGCATGACCCTTTCTCCACCTGCCTGAAATGGGTGGCTCTCTTCAATACTGCCATTGCTGTAAGAATGTGTTGCACAAAAGCACTTACCACTCTGCCTTGCGAGGGCCTGTTCATGTCTTTGGTTTTCACCCTGGATGGTGGGCAGTGGGCAGGGCTATGTCTTGTTTGCCTAGCACAGGGCACAACCAGAGTAGGCTTTGACTCAGTAAACAAAATCCAACTAAAAGATCCGGAAACAGAACTCAGAAATCCCGCCTCCTTGCTCAGGATGCCTGGTCGTTCCCTCTCTGACACGCCTCTCTCAGACCACTGGGAGTCTGTTAGACCCAGTATCTAAAGCTTGAAAGCAAAGTTTTGTTCATATTTTTTCCTTGTACAGTGTTCTGCATGTGGGATATTCTTTAATGTCAGTATAATGATTAGTTTACTTCTTGTGGGTAGCAAAGATGAGAAATGTATATTTACAGAGAGCATTATATGAGTGATGTTTGGGGTGAGTCTGAATAATGTCTTAGCTTGGGTTTCTAGAAAACAGAGCCTGAGACAAAAATTAAGTGCCATCGCTGTCTTGGGAAGACCATCTCTGAGCAGCAAAGATGAAGAGAACGGGAAATGTGACAAGCAAGGATGAGGAGCAAATGCAAAATGACACATGGCTACTACACCTGCCACTGTTGAACGGCACCCCTCCATCTAGGCACCCTCCACCCACCACTAGGTCTTGACAGACCTAGTCCATCATTCCTCAGGTGCCCCAGCTTGGCCATAGTCTGCCTTCTGCATGGCAGAAAATCATGTTTGACATGGTACCACGAAGAGAGGAAGAGAGAAGAATTTACCTTCTAGGCTTTTCCCATATTCTTCCTTCCTGCAGTCAAAATATGCCCCGTAGGTAATGAACTCTCCTGCACCTTCTGGCCTCTGGGAAAGCCACCATGAAGGTAAAAAGAATGGATGGGGTGTTTCAAGCAGTAAGAGTAATAATACTTATAATAATAGTTAAAATATACTGGTGTGTAGGACACACTGGTGGTCTGCTGAATAGTCCCGTATGTCTAGAGACAAAGACACAGTGGAGGTAGTTGTGGGAGAATGGAAGCATCATACCAGGAAGGCAGCTGAATAGCATGGTAAGGAGCCTAATGCAAAGACACCTCCAGGTTGCCTCCAGCAGTATCCTAATCATGGGAACTAACACTCACGTAGGTCTCACGATGTGCCCGAAAGGGGGAGAGCCAGGGCTTGAGTGGGAAGGCGTACCCTTCATTCCTTTACTAAACTGTCTCATTCACAGAGTGTGCTGAAACCTAGCAAATCCAGACTAACAGCAGGGTCAGGTGAGGCGGTCTCTCAGCGCCTTTGTTTCAAAATTTAATCTGTTCACCCAGATGCCAATTGTATCTCCAGAAACTGGTGGGGGAACGCTGCAGTCAAAGCTCAGCCCTTGCTAATCACTGCACAAAGCCAGCAGGGTCCAAAGTCATTATTGTGTGCTGTGGATAATTACAGCCACACAATCATGAGGCGGCCTCTTGGCTCCTTTTCTCCACAAATATGCAGGCCCAGATTGCCAAGCAGGTGAGGACGATTTACAAGAAGAAGAACAAATGCCATTATAGACGCAGGTGATTGAGAGACATAGGCTGCAGACAGTGGACTCCGAGCCAGACTGGAAACAGAGCAGAAGAAACTAGGGGCTTCTGTCCAGTCTAGATTGCATCTGCAAAGACTGACCAGCACATTCAGTAAGGGCCTTAATGCCCAGGGAAGGAGGCAGATGTCCAGGTTGCGATGGATGAATTAGTAAATGCAGCCCCCCGTATGAGACACAGGCTTGCTGTCCATCTCAGGCTGGGCATACAGATACAGAACGGGCTTGGCTTGGAACCAGAGACAGAGGTGAATGTAATGCCGTAAAGCGACAGCTGATAGACATAATGAGGATGGCTAGAGACATCTGCCTCGCTGGGATGGAAACTGAAAACCAAAATTAAAAATGACTTCCAAATTTCATTTAGGAGCTTGGCATGTTAATGATCCAGGAAGACAATGAACCATTCAGAATTTCATGTCCAAATTCCGGCCAGATTGCTACCAATATTTGGGGCTCATGCATTTTGAACTCAAACATATGCAGTGGCACTAGACTCCATTTTACCTTCTGACAGATTCGTCATAAAAAATCTGTGGGACAAACCTTGTTTCTTTTCTAAACTAATCACTGTAAATACACTTTTAAAGCAAAATTAAAAAAAGAATTATGCAAATTCAATTTCATCCTTTGTAATGTTGGCAGCTGCAGGAAGGGGCACTGTCTCTGACCATTGGATTTGTTGCTTTTTTTTTTTTTTATGTGTTTGCAGTTCTTATTGCTAACCAGGTTACACAGCTTTCAGAGCAGCCTGCTAACAAGCCCCTTCACGCCAAAGTTCCATCAAACCTTAGTGGATGTACCAGCCTATAATAAAAACAACAAAGGTAGGAAAAACAAAATGACAAGACCCTTTATATATACAATATATACACATATATGAGGAATATGTGTGTATATATATGTTTATGTGTTTACATATACATGCATATACTTGCTTGTATATGTATATTTACTTGCTTATCAATTTATATATACACACATATACTTGCTTATCTATACATATACTGTGTAAATATGTCATAATATATGTATATATACACATACTGAGAGGAAAAGTATACATAGTTACTGAGGGAAAAGAAATATAATTGGTGTTTAGTGTATTATATTACACATTACATCCATTATGCTACTTGCCACACTAAATTGCATATATAATATATACGCCTAAGCACACAAATCATTTTTTTCTAAGCCATTATTATGGGCTGGAAACTCCATAAAGTACTATAAAACCATCTCATTTAAAACAGTAATTGTAGTTTATATGTTTTTATCCCTACTTGACAGCTGAGGAAACCAAGACTCAGAGAGCTTAAGACCATGAAGCCACCTTCATACCTATTGAGTGACTCATGTGAGAATCACACTCAGGTCAGCCTTGTTCCAAAACCAGAGCTCTGAACCCCTACCCGGTACTGCCCCTGTGACCAGGGGTGGGAGGGTAGGGGACATCAAGGAAGGCTGGTGGCAAGAGTGACTGCCTGCTTTGAGAGCTGGGGGCTGAACAGAAGATCAGGTGCACTGCTATTCCAGGCAGGAGCACCCTCCCAAACAAGACGCCCAGAGGCAGGAAAAAGAACTGGATCATTTCCTATGGTTTTTTTTGGTTCACGTATTTTTTTTCCCCAAACTCCAAAAAGAAGAGTTGAATAGAAGTCCCTGTTCTTAGTGCAAGCATCTGAAGTGAATAAAATCATTGACCAAGGATAACAAAATACTCTGTAATTTTTCTTTTCACTGTCCATGGAGAAACAATAAGAGATCCATCCATCTGATCTTTGATGCACCTAAGATTGGAGGTTTAAACTGATGTCCAGCCTACAAAATATTTTGTTTGTCCCATATAGTGTTTTAAAAAAAAACCTGAATTATTTACCAACATTAATAAAATAAGAAATGTAGCAAAAAAAAAAAATTCAGACTTCTGGTTTCTCTTTGAAAAGTCCAAGATCTCTCATTTGCTGAATGCTAGGCACCTCTTCATACAGGTCGGACCCTTTCCTAGTAGCCACCGTCTCACCAGCATTTTAATTTTTTTTGGCTACTATTGTTTACTTAACACCTATCTGCTTGATTTGTGCTTTCTAACTTCCTGGTTCTGAATGCATTTCATATTAAGATCTCGGATAGAGGTTATCAACTTATTTATTCTTCAATGATATAAAACAAAACAAAATTTTAGCATGCCTGTTCCCAGCATAACACTGAATGAATAATTCCAATGCAATAAATATTAATAAATATTTGCCAACTCTTCATGCCAGTATTGTACTGTATCAAGCTTTCTGCTGTGTGGTGCTATTAACATCGCCTGGAATACGAGTGAGTACCAGCCAATGAAGTACCAAGGGCTCTTGGATTTCAAAATAACTTGTTAAGCCTCATTGACTATAAAGACAGATCACAATAATATGCCACTGGGAGGACAATATTCTGCACTTCTGAATGGTCAGATGAAATTTGGAAATTGCTGCTCTGATCACTGAATAAAAATATTACCATCACACGCTTCCCAGCAAATGTACCTTGACTTGTTAATTGTTCAGTCACTCATTATTAGTTATTGAAGACTTGAATGTATCCTTCCTGTGTAATCCAATTCTACACTTACCACTCAGGACAATATTAGCAAGACCATTTTTTCTGAGGAAATGCATTAGTGCAAAACTGTGTGTCAAAATAAAGGCAAAAGATCCTGTAAGTGGAAAGAAGAAATATGTATTGGATCCAGAAGATCTATCAAAATAATTGTAACAGGGTGTATGACAAGGATGAAATATAGGGGGAAAGAAATATTTCTTGTGATCCAGCTTTGTGTCAAACATTGTGGTGGGTGTTTTATGTAAATTTACCTTATGTAAACCTGTCCATTAAATACTAATCCTAGCTAGAAGCAAAGGCTTAGAAGGGGTTAAGTAATCAAAGTAATAGATTCTAGCCCAGGTTTTTCTGGAAAGATTTAACAATGACTATAAAAATAGAGGTCTACTCTCTACTTGGAGAGACATAGATGCAGGAGTAATAGAAAATTTTCAAATAAAGGTGGGAGGGTTAATTTTATGTGTCAGTCTGACTGGGCCACCAGATGTCCAGATACCTGATACAAGCCAGATAGAAACATTATTTCAGGGTGTGTCTGTTAGATGTTCCCAGAAGAGATTAACAAGACTAATAAAACAGATTACTCTCCCCAATGTGAGTGGGCACCATCCAATGCATGAGGGCCTGGATAGAACGAAAAGGTGAGGAGGGGGGAATTGTCTCTCTGCCCAGTGCTGAGCTGGCACCTCCCTTTGTCTTCTCCTGTCCTGGAACTGGGACTTACACCATTTGCGCTCTGGTTCCAGGGCCTTCGCATTCAGACTGGAACTCCCCCGCCGGCTTTCACATCTGCCCACTCCACACATTGTGCCACCCCCAAAACGCATTTTGGAAAAAAGGTTCAGGAAAGGATTCCATTTAGACACACTGTCTTCAGGAAATTTGGCCCCAAGTTCCACCCAGCAAAGAGATCATCTTTTCAGGTTTATGAAATATAAGGCTTTCAGAGAACTAATGAAAATCTCAAGAGAAGCACTGTGGTGTATTAGAATTATCTCCCCGAAGCTCAATAAAGCCACAGTATATTTTGAAACAAGTTGTTTTATAACTACAATTGCATTTTAAGGCATTTGAGATCCATTAGAGCCGTCATTTTCTGTGTCACCTTTGCCCCTCACTGTGTGACCCACCTTATCTGTCTTCACTCCTGAGCTTCTCTGCTGCGTGAGGCCCATCAAGAGTTATTATAAATCAACCAGGTTCAACGCCATTCACTTATGGAGTCATTGCTTCCTACAAAGCCAACTCACTCACTGTTTCCCTCCAATATGTATTCATATCTAATTCAGTTTCCAACCTGTTCCTCATGTGATCCCCTCTGCAGAAATGCCCCCTTATTATGCTTCACTCTTCTTTCCCTCTGTCTTTCTTCGGTCTTTCCTTCTATCCCACCCTCATTTATCTGACCCTGTTAGGTAGTGGATGTGCACAGGTAAGTCCTGTTATTTGGTTTCACGATGTTTAAGTGGGCAAATATGTTGAGAGACTGACTATACAAACAGACAACAGTCAGTCCGTACATAAAAATAGAACTTTGTCTCACAACTTACAGTAAGTGCCTAGGAAACCAACCTCTTCTCTACAATCAACCTCCTAGAAAGTCAGCCTGGTGTAAGTCGGACTGGCAGGAAGCTAAACTGCTCTCTCTAGTGACAACCCAGGTCACTAAACAATAATGTCCTTGGCCTCAAATGGCCAGGACTTTGTTAACAACTGGCAGCTTTCCTAACTTTTGTCTCTGCTTCCAATGTAGGACTAAGCAGGGAAGGCCAACAAGTGGGCACCCCTGTCCAATCACGTAAGATGCCCCATTTCTAGTTACTCACCTCCAGCTTCCCCATCATGGTAGCCTCTGCTCCGGCAGTTGACGAATGGGGTCTGTATTTGACACATGTAATGCTCACTTCCTCTCTAAAAGCTCCATCACCATCCCCAGAAGCTCACCCATCATCCCGGTTTCATGTTCTGCAGCAAAAGAACAGATCATGGAGGCAAAGATGGATAATATTGGTTGAGTTGCTAAGAAACGCAGAACATTTTTAAATATGCCAGGTCACTATCCCACAGAGAGACCAATAATATGTCATGTCTCCATAGTAACCCACTATGAACAGGATGTGAATAGAAAATAGAGGAAACTGAGAATCGTAATCAGTAATAGTTAAACCTGAAGCAGGTAGAGTAACAAATTGTTGAATAAAGTTAAAATAGTCAGAGAGGATTAGTAGACAGAGCATGAGCTTTGGAGCAGAAGCAACTGGGTTACAACAGCAACCCCGCCACGGAAAGAGTCTGGCCAAACAGTCAAACTCTCGGAACTGTGTGTTCCCCAGCTGAGTAGTAAAAGTGTTAAGTCTTGCCCTCCTTAACTCCAGGGATGTTGGGAGTTCAGGGCTTCAGAAATATCAAATATTTCAAAAGAATCACTAGCATCTTGTCTTCGAAGGGGCATATTGTCTCCCATCATCTGAAACAGTAAATGAATCAAAGTCCATTTTAACTTGGCTTTGACTTATGTTATATGGTAGAAGTTTCTGTTTGCAATGGATGATCCCTTGGTTCTGTGTCATTGGGCTGATGAGAAGTTAATTGGTTGTTTTCAAGAAAGAGCATGTATTTGGAGCTTTGGAACCTAGATTTCATCCCACTGTTCTCTTATTTGTATCATCCTCAGCAAGTCATTTGGCCTCTTAAAGCTCAATTTTCTTTATTTGTAAAGTAATAGTAGTAATAGTAGTAACAAGCACCATCCTTAGACTCTGGCAAGTGGGCACTGTTACTTTACCTGGAACACTTTGAGGAAGCACAAGCTAATATGTTCTTGCAGAAATGAAGGAACACATGTGGAAATGGGTCTTGAGGATAGTGAACCAGGTGAGCAGACTATGACTCTGGTTGGGGGAGCACTTACTCTCACGGGGACACTTACCCAAGACTTGAAATTTGATATCTTGACCAGTCTAAATAGTTTGATTATACAAAAGTCTCCTCAGAGCCTGGACTTAAGGATGGCTTGCAGTAAGATTAAGTGGAAGTGCCAAAATTTCTTTGGCACATTATCAACTAAGGCGTTTCCAGTGGGTTTGATTTTTTCCATCACCTCAGACCGACACACTTTCTGCCCCTCCTCAGTGGCTTGCTATGTTTCCTGGGCTGCCGTCCAGGTTGTTACTGCTGCCTCGACAAACACTAGAAGGAGCCACACCTGTAGCATCACCTGGAAAAGAGAGATTGGCAGTTCCATAATGTTTGCATCCTGGACTTGGAAAAAGGAAATTAGCACCCCAGCATCATGGCCGGACTGTACCCACGAGGTCTCCAGTCTATTGTGCCAAAGCAGAACTTCTTCCATTTGCCTGAAAACATGCAATGACCTTACCAATAAAAAAATAGATACCTCAAACATAACTCTTTTTTTCCTTAAAGATTTTTCCCATTGTCCCTCATCGTATCCAAGCCCAAGTGGTCCGTACATAAAAATAATCATAGTACTTGTCTAATAGGTACCACAGGGACTGGGGAGACATGACTACAAAAGTCATTGACTTGGAGGATTCATCCACAATTCAAAATTGATGTTCTGAGAAGGACTAGACAATAGTTTACTTGGTTGGCTCCTTGAACCTCAGACACAGCAATTACCTACAGTAAATGAGGTGAAGATGTAAGGAGTTCTTTGGTACAGTATTGAGGAAAAACTCAGAATGGTCCAGGAAGTGGGGATGTTACAACGGATTAACTATACATAGCCACATGACTGTGTTCCCCAGGAAAGCCTAAGGATTTTTTTTAAAACCAAGGCAATAACCAACATAATGGGCCAGGAAGTGGCACCTTGAGAAGGTCAGCAGGTACTGTCCTTTGGTAGACTGGGACCCACTTCTAGCTTGGAATTGCTTCCGGGGAAAATCACTGATCTACTCTCTCTTGGCTCCCCTTTTATAGGAGTTCATAATTACGTAGGCGTTCAGCAAATCCCTCCACATTTCAGAAATTTAAGCCGGGTGCTAGAAACTATCTTAGCTATGGAGCTGAACTTGAATGAACTGTAAGTTCTGTATTTTCTTTCTTCCAGGTTTATTTTTAAAACACTTATGTTTTTAGTCATTTCTCCCTAAGAAATTTTTATTTCTAGAATGATCTGGATAAAATAATGCCCCAAATGACTTCATGGTTGCTTATGTGTCTGTGCGATACTCTACTTGCTTTCTTTGCCTCTGGATAGGATAAAAAATAGAAACTTTGAACTTCTGGGTCCATTGAAAGCAAAAAGAGGCCACTGGAGATCTTCTTTAGATTCTGTTCATCACAATGGATAAAAACCTTCCAAATTAGGGGCAAGTCATTTTAAACAAGCCATTTCAAACTGGGATATTTCTATGAAATTGCCCTATTTTGAAGGCTGTCCAGGAGCTTTTTTTATTCCCTCGATAAAATCTCTTCCTACTTATTTTCTATTTATAAAGACTCCCTCCATTCCCTCACCAAATGTTTGAGTTTCAACTCCTCTCAACACCTGAAGCCCAGCTATCTTTTGAAACAGAGAAAAACACCCTTGTGTAGAATTTGAAATTGGTGCTCACAGGACAGAGGGGAATCCAGGGCAGCTCGGTCCCCAGTGGCCCACCCGTTAGGGTTTTCTCGAGGTAGCATGTGAGTCTTCTATGTGTGCAGACCCCACGGCCAGCATTGGGCCGGCAAGACAGCAAGTACTCAGCGACTCTTGACTTGATGGTCCTTCTTAGATTAGTTCTAAACGTGTAAAATGAGCAACATGTCGTAAATAAGCACAGTCGATTTCTGAGTGCTTTGTGTGTGTGTGTGTGTTAGCCACTCTTCTAGGAGCTTTACATGTATGTTTTTAACTCTTATCCCTTACTATTTTCCCCTATTTCTCGTTGAAAACTGAGAAGCACATTGTGTTTGAATGACTTGCCCAAGGTTATATGGAATAAAAGCTCCAGCTTTCTAAATCTCAGGCTAATGAATGTGGATTAGATTATTCCTTCAGCAAATTATTCTTGAGCACACTATACCTTGTGGCCAGACCTGTGCTCTGTGGTCAGAAATCGCTACCTAGGGCAGGTCTGATCCTTGTCTTCACAGAGTTTGTAGTCAAGGGGATTGGTGATTACCAATGCCCCTCATAGTCCCGAGGAGCTAACAGCCAGTAAAAACTGGAACCACCACTAAGAACAATAACATCATATACTCGTAGTTGTGTAACCCTTTGAAATTCACGAGTGTGTCTGTGGCCATTAGTGCTTTTGACCTGATACGGGAGAGACATGCCTCTTCTTACTTTAGAAATGAGAAAGCCGAGGCTAGCACAGGTTGTAGGACTTGCTTGAGGACCACAAATCTGGTCAATGGAAAAGCCATGGGTGGAATTAGAGAGATGACTGTGTAGACTAGATACAAATAGTTACACCTCTTTATTGGTGAATAAAGAAAAGAGTGCATTACATTTACAAATAATTCACAGTATGTGGTGTGTCAAACACACACAATTAAAGTCCTAGTAGATAGTTAGCTTTGGGATCTTAAAAAAGTGACTTTATTTCCTTGTCTCTCAGGACATATAAAAACTGAGCTAAGCCAAGTAGTGTGTTCCTTCCCTCTGACCACAGAGATTGACTAGGGATGAATATGTAACTGAAGCCAGTCCAAATATTAGTAAAACATTTGATAATAAATATTTTATTAGTAGTAAATATTAGATAATAACACAAATGTTGAACCAAAGATTCTCTTTCCTGTTGGATATGAAAATGAAGGCATACAGTGCCAAGAAATTGTTGGCAACTATTTTTGGACTATAAGGAAAATCAAACTTAGGGTGGAACCAGCCCCGAAGAAGGCTGCCGCTGTCCAGCATCATGTGAGTATCTAAGCACATATCGCTATCTTTGGACAGGATCAAAACCCAAAATCAAAGTATGGTTTCCACTGAGCGTGTATCACTTTCACACAATTGTAAAGTTGAAAAATCATAAATAAAACCATTGTAAGTTGAGGACTGTCTGTATGCACTCACTAAGATCAGCTCCAAGTCTTGGATCATATAATTCTAAGCCCATTTCATTTCCTTGCATCCTTGAAATAGGGGCAGGAATGAAAGAGTCAAACTGGTGGAATCTCGGAAGGCAGATGAAATGACTCCAATTTATGTTTTCATCTAAGAAGGTGGCCACTGCAGAATGGTGCTAAATAATTGCTTTTTAAAAATATATTTTATTGATTAAGCTATTACAGTTGTCCCATTTCCCCCTCTTTATTCCCCTCCACCTTGCACACCCCCTCCCACCCACATTCCCCTCTACCTTAGCTCATGTCTATGGGTCGTACATATAAGTTCTTTGGCTTCTACATTTCCTACACTATTCTTAACCTCCCCTGGTCTATTTTCCACCTATCATTTATGCTACTTATTCTCTGTACCTTTTCCCACTCTCTCCCCCTCCCACTCCCCCACTGATAACCCTCCATGTGATCCCCATTTCTGTGATTCTGACCCTGTTCTAGTTGTTTGTTTAGTTTGTTTTTATTTTAGGTTTGGTTGTTAATAACTGTGAGTTTGTTGTCATTTTACTGTTCATATTTTTGATCTTCTTTTTCTTAGATAAGCCCCTTTAACATTTCACATAATAAGGGCTTGGTGATGATGAACTCCTTTAACTTGACCTTATCTGGGAAGCACTTTATCTGTCCTTCCATTCTAAATGATAGCTTTGCTGGATACAGTAATCTTGGATGCAGGGCCTTGCCTTTCATGACTTGGAATACTTCTTTCCAGCCCCTCCTTGCCTGCAAGGTTTCTTTTGAGAAATCAGCTGACAGTCTAATGGGAACTCTTTTGTACGTAACTCTCTCCTTTTCTCTTGCTGCTTTTAAGATTCGCTCCTTATCTTAAATATTGGGTAATGTAATTATGATGTGCCTTGGTGTGTTTCTCCTTGAGTCCAACTTCTTTGGGACCCTCTGAGCTTCCTGGACTTCCTGGAAGTCTATTTCCTTCACCAGATTGGGGAAGTTCTCCTTCATTATTTTTTCAAATAAGTTTTCAATTTCTTGCTCTTGTTCTTCTCCTTCTGGCACCCCTATCATTGTGATGTTGGAACGTTTAAAGATGTCCTGGAGGTTCCTAAGCCTCTCCTCATTTTTCTTTTTGAATTTTTGTTTCTTCATTCTGTTGTGGTTGAATGTTTCTTTCTTCCTTCTGCTCCAAATCATTTATTTGAGTCACAGTTTCCTTCCCAACACTGTTGGTTCTCTGTATATTTTGCTTTATTTCACTTTGGGTAGCCTTAATTTGTTCCTTCATTTTGCGACCGAGCTCAATCAGTTCTGTGAGCATCCTGATTACCAGTGTTTTGAACTGTGCATCTGATAGGTTGGCTATTTCTTTGTCACTTAGTTATATTTTTTCTGGAGCTTTGATCTGTTCTTTCATTTGGGCCACTTTTTTTGGTCTCTGCGAGCCTGTTACATAGTAAGGGGCAGAGACTTAGGTGCACCAGAGCGGGGCAAACCACTTCCCTGCATTGTGATGCTATATGTGGGGGAGGGTCTGAGAGGGAACAATGCTGCTTGCTCCGTTCTCTGCCTGCTTTCAGTCACTTTCTCCGATAGCCACAAGCAAATTGGACCCTTCTGGTGCTGGTTCCCGAGTGGGCGGGCTTGTGTATGTTCTAGGACCCTGTGGGTCTCTCCAAGGAACTCTCCTGTGAGGCTGGGAGTTTCTCCCACTGCCACCTCAACCCCACAGATGTTTTCAGTCAGAGGTTTGAGGCTTTATTTCCCCGAGCTGGAGGCCTGGGTTGTGCAGTTTGTCTTACTCCCCAGTTGTTCCTCCTGGTTTATCTGCACTCGAATGTGGGACTGCCCAGTCCACCAGCTGCTGCCTCGCCATGAGTCCTCTCTGCCTGGCTGCCCATCTGCACCCCTCCTACAGGTCTGGATGAATGTTTCTTCTTTAACGGCTTGGTTGTCAGACTTCCATACAGTTAGATTTTCTGTCAGTTCTGACTTTTTTGTTTATAAATTTGTTGTTGCCCTTCTTTTGGTTGTGCAAGGAGGCACAGTGTGTCTACCTATGCCTCCATCTTGCCGGAAGTAGTAATTGCTTTTTAATGAATGAATAAATAAATGTAAATACTGACTCAAGTCATTGAAAATTATGAGAGAGAGTTGTGGGGTTTTTTTTAATATATGTCAGAAAAAATCTTTTTTGGTCTAGGAAGGTTCCTTGGAAAGATCTGGGAGAAAGATGTAGAAAATATTCTAATGAAATATCAAAAGTCTCACCCTGCTTTATCAACCAATATCTCAAATTTAATCATTTATTGGGAATTTTTCTTTAAAACTGTGGTGTTTTTTTTCATCTCTTAGCTTTACATACAGTCTAGAGTCCCAGCAAATTCTTCCAGACACCAACCACATTTTCTGGAAACCACTTACTGAGCTCTTTTTGTGTGTCAGGCACAGAGCTGAGAAGTACTCATGCATCACCCTCTTAAATCCCCTCAATAGTCCTACAAGTATTAGGCATTTTTAATCCTCATTTTACAAATTACAAAACAGGTTCTGAGGGCTAAGTAATTTCACAAACATCACATTGCTAACAACTGGTATCACCGGACTTTAAACCAATCTGTGCAGTTGCAACCCTGCTGTGCCATATAATATCACACGGTTCATAGGCATGGATGGTTCATGGGCCACACCTCACAGATGATAAGATCACATTATCACGGGGTTAGGCTTCCTACTGCCCTCCATAAAGGACTGCCTATTCTGTTAATTGTGCAAAACCAGTCAAGCAGGGAGGAATCCTGTGATTCTCAGCCTGTTACCCAAGGCTTGGTACTCTATAAAATGGTTGCTTTGGTTCATCTAATAAATCCTATGGTTGCAAGTTTGGGATTGAGGCTACCAGCATTATCTTAGAGGAAGTTAAATGGTGGGTGGATAGATGGAACTATTTTAACTTTAAGATTACTTTAGACTTACTCCCAGATTATCTCCTGCCTTTGAGGCTCCATCAGTCCACATTCTGGAGTGATGGGGGAAAGCTGACCCAGTGTCTACTGCCATGCAGTGCTTGTGTGACTTTGGACAAATCACATCACATTCCTGGGATCATTTGTCTCATCATCTGCAAAGTGACACCTTGGGAACAGATAGCCCTTAAGGACCCATCCAGCCCCCACCAACTGCAGCTCACATTTCCGGCACACCCAAAGGCCACAATTTATCACACACCTCCCCCCCCAAGACTTAGAACTTCCACATTTGAAAAGATGTATCCAACTGCTTATTCTATCAGATAACTAAGAAAGCACGAAACCTATAGCAGGGTTCTTTTCTTACCCATTTACTATCCATATGAATAAAGAAAGGGCTGTAAAGGAATGTGCTCTAATTTGTTATTCAGTCTACCTGACTCCTAGGTTGATGAAAAGCCAACATATTTACCTGGAACATGATTATTGTTCACATTTGCCAACATGAGCTTAATACTCACAAAAAGCTGTCGGATTGAAACAGCAGGAACCTAGAGCCAATTTCTGCAAACACAGCCTGCGGCAGCATAGCAAAGTACTAGAGGGCTCTGAGGCCCCTTAAGGGTGTGGGATGAGGGAAGGACGTTCTGGAGAAAGATGCATGGCAAGGGCCACTGCCAATGGAAATGACTCCATCTTTACAATCTCAACCTTGGGGCAGATCTTGGGGGCATCTAAGAATTCAGCAATATTGCATGTTAGCTATGTTCAGGGTTTGGGAGTCACAGCCAGGGTGTGAATCCAGCTCTGCCACTTGATAGCTGGGTGATCTTAGAGACGCTGGTGACTCCTTACCCAGTGTCTGCAGCCCAGATCTCTCTTATACCCCAGATTTGTGGATTCTACCTGAAAATCTCTCAAAAAGCTCATATTGGGCATGACCAAAATGTAATTGTTCTTTTTCATCCCTTCCACAAACCCACAGTTGTGGCCACTTTACAATAAACCTACGTAACAGGCTTGACAGGTGCTTGCCCATGGTCATCCAAGTTTAAGTCTTGTTTGGCTACTGTATATGGTTAGACTATAATACAAACAGGAAGCCATTTTTTCTTAAGGAAGTGCTGCATTTATAAGAACCCAATATGTATGAAGATGAGGATGAAGAAGAGGAGAAAGGCAACAGATGAACAACAGATGAAGAAAGATGATTGGGGAGGCTATGGGCACAGAGTGAGAAGGTGTGAACAGACTGTATGCCACCTGCTAACTTGCTCTCATGTGTTTCATTTCTGATCCTGAAACCAGACTCTGGATGCCCAGAGACATATTTTGTTGCTATTTCTGACAGCATATTTACAAATTAGAAAATTATAAATGCAAACCTCAGCCCTAGAGGGCCTGTGCAAATGAGGTAACAGTTCATCAGCTCTCAAGGCTCATCTCCCCATTAACCTGTGTGGAAACAGAGGTTATGACTCACAGGAAATTTGAGCTGCAGCAAGATGCATGCAGGAAGCCAAAAGGGGAGGTAAGGGAAGGTGAATTCCTCCTGAGATCAGGAGAGCGCACAATTCTCTGCAGAACATCTAAACACAATGGAAACTCCTTCATTATTCCAAGAGCACAAAGTAAAGTACATTTGTTTTCAAAGTGATAAAGACAGAAAAATATAATTATTTTTATAAGTACAAAAAATGCAAAAAAAGCAAAAATAAATGAAAATTTGATCATGATAAAACAATTATATTTTGAGGTACAAAAATAAAATTCTTCCCTGTCTACCCTTTCCCATACTAAGTTTTGAGATCATACTATAAATATTCTTCAGTGCCTTCCTTCTTTTCCCACATAATTGTGCATAGCAGATACCTTTCCAGTTTGATACGCCCTTGTTAGCTCTGCTTTATTACATTTAGTAGTTGTAGAGCCCCTCACTATGTTCTATTTAACTTAAATGATCCCCGCCCCATTGGAAGTCCTTTAGGCTGTTTCCACTCTTTCTGATATTACTAATATGGTTGCAAGAAAAATTCAAGCCCAGGCTGGTATGGCTCAGTGGATTGAGTGCCAGCCTGTGAACCAAAAATTCTTACATAGATATCTTAAGACTCTCATGCTATTACTTCTATAATATAAAGTTCTATAGTTTAAAATTATTTAAGTGTAATTGGAAGGACATAGATTATTTACATTTTAAATTTTGATAAAAATTACAAAATTACTAAGAATTTAAACTTCCAGCAGCATATGAGTGCCCATTTATATACTCTCTTGTCTACCTAGGGTGTTTTTAATGCCTTAAACTCATATTTGTGAAAACTATTTCTTTGTTTCAGTTTATATTTTAAAAATATTAGTTAAGTGAAGCATGTTTATGTTTAAAAGGATTTGTATTTTGTGAATTTCCTTTATATGCATTACCATTATATTGTTTTTTACTGTTTTTATTGAGTTGTAGAATTTATTTATATTTTCAAGGTTTTAACTTTGGTTCTCAAATACATTGCAAATGCATCATAAACATTATTATGATATTTTACACCAAACATAAGTTTTGAAATTTTTAAGTAGCTATATTGTTTCATCCATTATCTATGACTTTAGGAGTTTGTATATAGAAAGGCCTTTCCCAGTCTATGATATATAAGGAATCTGATTAATTTGTCTTACAATTTCCAACGCTCTTATCGTGGTAAAATACACATACCATAAAATTTACCATTTTAATTAATTTAAGGTGTACAAATTCAATACCATTTAGTACATTCACAATGTTTCTTTTATAACTGTCATCTCCATCTAGTTCCAGAATGCTTTTGTCTCTTCAAAAGGAAACCCAGTATCCCTTTAGAGGTCCCCTTCCTTCCCCATCCTCTGGCAACTACTAATATGCATTCCGTCTCTATGGATTTGCCATTTCTGATATTTCATATAAATGCAATAAAAAACATGTACCCTCGTATGTCTGGCTTCTTTTACTTTGTATAATGCTTTCAAGGTTTGTTTATGTTGTAGCATGTACCAGCACTTTATTTTTATGGCTAACTAATATTCCATTGTCTGATGTATCACATTTTATTTAGCCATTCATAAATTGTTGGGCATTTGGGTTGTTTCCACATTTTGGCTATTGTGAGTAGTGCTTCTGTGAAAAACCACGTACAAATTTTTAGTGAACACCTGTTTCCCATTCTGTTATGTATATATGAATTTAACAGAATGGAAGGGAAGGCAGAGGTATCCTCTATTTTGAAAGGGACAGACAGAGGGGAAGACACGTCCTTGTTACTTGTGTTAGCTCATTACACGATGCTTTTTTACATGTGTATCTTGCTAATACATGATTCATACAGTTACTAGTTTTCTTGAATCATTTAAGTGGGAAGTAATTGCTAGAAGAATGATTCAGGGAAATGAAAAGGATTACTTCTTACACTGAGTCAGTGCTAAGAGAATCTATCAGTGGAGGCAGAGACCAGGAAATGGTATGACATAGTCTAGTGTCAATTTCAAATCCCATCCACAGGATAATGAGTCCTGCATACTTTCTTTGAGCTATGACAAGCTATTTATACTAATCACCCTCCTGAGGAAGAAGTTGGATGATTGGTGGATTAACAACAGAAATTGATCTGCACACCCACCTTCCTGCATACAACATATTTTAAAAAGGTTCTGATTCCTGAAGGAAAAATTAGATGGCCTATAGTTAGCACAGTCAGGGAATTGGGCCCAGGATGAGAAGCTTCCTATAACAATCTTCAAAAGATCACATCAGCACTAGGGAACATTATTGAGGAAGTTACATCTCTTATTACTGAAGGGAAATAGTATTATCAAAATATAAAGCTATTTTTAGGATGCTCTACTCTAGTGCCAGGATGTTGTCTATAGAAGTGCCTCTATTAGAGGCAGAGAAACAAAAAAGGCTGGTGGAGCACAAGACACCCAGTCTTGGAAACAATCCATGAAGCCCAAGCTCTCCCCAACAGGAGCTTGAAGAAACTGGGAGCCATGTCCCTCGAGAGCACATACTGAAAATGAACCTATTTCCTGGTGCTGGAGTTTTCATGATGGAGAGATTTTCTCTTTTTAAAATATATTTTATTGATTATGCTATTACAGCTGTCCCAATTTTTCCCCCTTTGTCCTCCTCCACCCAGTTGCCCCCATTCCCTCCAGCATTCCCCTCCCTTAGTTCATGTCCATGGGTCATGCATATAAGTTCTTTGGCTACTTCATTTCCTATACTGTTCTTAACATCCCTCTGTCTATTCTGTACCTACCAACTTGTACTTCTTAATCCCTGCACCTTTATTCCCATGATCCCCCTTCCCTCTCCCAGCAGATAACCCTCCAAATAATCTCCCTATTTATGATTCTGTTCCTGTTCTGCTTGTTTGCTTAGTTTGTTTTTTAGATTCAGTTGTTGATAGTTGTGCATTTGTTGCCATTTTAATGTTAATAGTTTTGGTCTTCTTCTTTTTCTTATATAGTTCCCTTTACCATTTCATATAATAATGGCTTGGTGATGATGAACTCCTCTAACTTTACCTTATCTGGGAAGCACTTTATCTGCCCTTCCATTCTAAATGATAGCTTTGCTGAGTAGAATAATCTGGGTTGTAGGTCCTTGATTTCCATCACAGGAGCACTCAGAGTAAGCATCACCTTACGCTAATCTGCATAAAACATGTCTTTATTTTTCAGATGAATCAAATGACTCAAATTCTACAGTGGTTGAAGTTACTTAGGGAAGAAAACAAAGATCCCGTCCATGAGCCACAGATCAGCAGAAGCCCTGCTGTGCAGATTCTGGACTTCGGTTTCACAGAGTAGGAATCAAGGTGTGGATATGCCTCTTCAGGCTTCCCAAGGTCTTGTCAAGCTTCGAAGGCAAGATGACCCTAGCATCCCTCAAAACAGACAATGCCTCCTTGATCTGCTCTCTGGGAGGTAGCCCGGGACACAGGCAAAGGGGCTGTGGTAAGAGAACTCAGCCCTGGTATTCTGAAGGTTGAGGGGCTCCAAGCAAAGTATTAGAGGTGAATAAAAGGACCCTGGAAAAGGGCCTTCCCTGCGTCCTGCCAGGAAAGATTCATGGCAAGCTGTCTCACCATCCCCCATTCACTCATGTCTGGTGGGTCCCAGGAGCTGGCAGTAAAGACTAGGGCAGCTTGGAGAACAAAGTCTGACTGTGTTTTAGGCTTGTTCTTATTGGCTATAACTCACCAGTGGGTATTTGGTTGGAACCAATGTAAAAGCATTCACTGACTAGCTTCCAGACACAGGAAATAGAGAGAGGATGGAGGCATTTGTGGTAAGAAACTTCAGCATTTGAAGATGCCAGCCCAGCTCAATCAGCAGCCTCAGGGCTCAGAGTACCCAGACGTTGCACTCATTTTGCTCTGTGTGCAGAAGCCTCCTCAAAGAGAATTAAAGCTAAGGAGAACAAACAAGTTCCTGACTTTTCTCAAGAATTGTAGCCCATGTGCCCACCTCGCAGATTAGATCCTGAGAATTTTCATTTTCATGATTCCCTGATATCTGAAGAGCAAAAGAATGGACAAAGAAAGCCTCAAGCCGGAGTGATATCCTCCGTCCCCAGGAATGGAATGTGAACAACATTCAGGAGAAGGGCAGGGCGCTTGACCTTGAAGGGAAAGATTTAGATATCCTGCTCCTTTCCAAGCCAAGAACTTGTAACAGCATTTGAATGGTGATTAATTGCACAAACTCGAAGTTCTATGGTCCCCCTGTCCCCACCCCTTGGTAACGAACAAGAAAGAAAACTAAATACATGGGTGGATGGTGCCATGTTCTGGGTAGGTGAACACCAAATCACACACTGCCTCCTAAACTTTTCAGAGAGCAGTTCATCCATTGGTCCACCCAACAACCATTTGTAAGTCGCCGAATAAGTGAGTTTATTCTCTGACAAAGCTCCAGTGAGTGTAGTGGAAACTGGTTCAGGCCTTGAGGATTCAATGAAGAATAAAACAGCAAAATTCTTGTTCTCTGTTGATGAAAAAGTGAAGAATTTGTGGAATAGTTATTTAAAAATACCTCTGGCTAAAAGGAAAAAAGAGGGAAATGGTATCTTACATCTCTCAGGAGGAGTATCATTTTTAAGCAACGACCCCAAATCTCTCAAGTTTTCCTGCCATCCTTCAAAGATTAATAGAAAAGTGGTTAAAACACAAACTATTTGAAAGTATGACCTTGTCTTCAGAGAATTTAAAGAGGGACTTCTTGAATAAATGAAACCTAAAAATACCTTCTGATAAATATCAGTTTTAATTGCATGTTAGGGACATATTGGCCAAATAGGAGATGAGCATAATATTGGCAGAATCCAGGCAGGTGACGTCCTTCTGGGCACATGGTGGATACAAGGTAAAATTTGTAAAGCTTATTCCAGGATATCTGAGCCATTAATGCTCTGTCTGTGAGTTATGAGATTACCATCAGGGTGCTTTAACCAAACAGAGGAAGATTCCAGAGCAATAAGAATCAAAGCCGTCACAGCACATCCTGCTCCATCAATCCAGGTTCTTCATCCTTGGAAGATATTACTGTTGGGGCAGACACTGACTGGGTGTTTATTACCCTGATAGACCTCCTATGTAATCCCTTATCTTAGTCTTAGCCGACCTAGTGAACGCCTCATCATACACACAAGCAGGAACTTTGGAGGACTAGAGACGATACTACAGTGTGACTGCAAGAAAAGAGGAAGCACGGTGTCCAGGAGCAGGAGAATGTCAGAGAATGAGACAGAGTCCTCCACTCACAAATTTAAATTCCTGGCCCCAAAATGGGCAACCACGGGCTTCAGGAGTGTGTGTATCATGTGACCAGCAACATCCCCTGTGTGTACTACTGCCAAACAAGGCAGCAAGGGGCAGTGGCAGGTGGATGCCATCACAGTTTAAACAGAGTTCGGCAGCAGAGTATCAGATTCAGCAACAAAAATGTTCCTTTCTGCTAGACCTATTCTTAGGTCCTTAAGTTGTTCCTAGTGATTTGGGATATTCAAGGTATTTAATATGTGTCAAATCCTCAGAGAAATATGGTGGAAAGTGGGGCTGGTGCATAATTCTTTTTATATATTGTTGGATTTTATTTGCTAATCTGTTCAGAATATTATAAGGATACTAATGCCATTCATGAAATGTCCAAACTCATGACCACATCACCTCCCAAAAGCTTCACTTCCTAATATCATGATCTTGGGGGTTAGGGCTTTAACATTTAATTGGGGAGGGTCACAGACAATCAGACCATAGCACCTTGTGTTTTTTTCAATGTTATTAACCACTGGTTTAATTTCTTTAAATGATATATGTCTGCTCAGATGACCTATTTTTCTTTGTGTGAGTTTTGTAGTGTCTTTTAAAGGAAGTGATTCATGTCCTCTAAGTCATCAAATTTGTGGGCATGAATTGTTCATAATATTCTTTTGTAATTCTTTCAATGTGCATAACTTCAGTAGTGACCCTCTCTCATTTCCGATAATAGTAATTTGTTTCTTCTCTCTTTTTTCCTGGTCAGCCTGGCTAGAATTTCATCAATTATTTTGATCTTCTCAAAGAGCTGGCTTTTAGTTTCATTGATTTTTCTCTCTGTATTGTTTTTACCAAGAAGTTAAAAAAAAAAAACCCTAAAGCACACACACACACAAATCCTTCCAAATAAGCCATTTATTGACAAAAAAAAATTAGGTACCAAATTAGAGACTGTTAGAAAGAAAGGACAATTAGTGTAGTACATATCGGATCCTGTGAGATGAGGCAGAGGTGCTCAGCCATTTAAGCCTAGCGTCACTCATGTAATAAGATGTAAGACTGGAAATAAGGTAGTTTATTGAAGAATGTAGAAAATGGGCGACAAAGCTCACTTAAGAAATTTGAAGGTCAGAACTCAGGTGGAACTTAAGAATTAGGGACAAGTAGGGTCATGAGAGAGTTCTGGGTTTAAACATGTTAATTTTACTGGTGGGAAAAGTGAAGAGAAAGTTGCTTGATCACTGGTAACAATATAATCATTGTTTCAACATATTTGAGTTTATGTCTTAGGTATTCTGAGTCTTCAACTACGTTCCCCCTAAGAAAAGAGCGCAATGAAATTTGATGCAGGCAGGAAGGTAGTCAATATATATGAACCTTTGGTAGGGTTCTCTATTGAGGGTAGGGGAGAGAAGGGACAGAGGTAAACAATTACCTGTAAGCCAAATACTTTGCACTTAAAGAGATATTGTGAACCAAGGCTTCTATAAGTTGATGTCAATTTCCAGGGGAATCAGGATGTTAGCATTTGTACAAATCTGTGTTATCATCAAGACTCCGCCAGAACACACAGCCCTGAAGAGTATGATTGGATCTAACTGCTCTGCGGTACGAAAATGGACCAGCAATACATTCACACACAATCTGGCAGGAAATACACATAAATGAAAATGGCATATGTTAGTAATAGGGTGTGATGGTATTTTGACAAAGCAATGAGTTACATTCTTTTGAAAGAATCTAGTTAACAACCATGTAGTGTGAAGCTATAATTTGACATGCACTTGAATTCATCTCAGTCTTATTAGATACCAAGCTTTCAGCAGCTATACTAGTCCCAGACTTCACCCGTCGATGGACTGAAGCTAATGATGTAACTGCTGTCTTGGTAAGAATTGGCTGGAAATTATTGGAAGCAGCCATGTGGAAGGAAAAAATTACTGATTCCTGTTCAAAGAGACTGGAGATGATAGTCTGACAGCTGATGCCTTGTTCCCTATTGCCAGAGCCAAGTCCAATCTGTCAAGTTGGCAGCCATGTAAATCGTCCCAAGTTTAGAGCCACAAATCAGAGAGACCAGCAGTGTTGTTGCCAAGGCATTGCTAGAGAAGCCAGAGTTAGTCCCCACTAAAAAAGCAAAAACAAGGGGTACACACTAAGGCCAGTAAGAAAATAACAGCATTGGTGTTTAGGTCCAAAAGCTTTTTAAAGCCTATATTCATGGGTTCGGGCAAGAGGTCAAAAACAGCAGAAAATTTTCAGAAAAGGAATCCATCCAAGGTAAGATATAGTGAGAGAGTTCAGGGAACAATCTGAATTACTGTAAATTAGAGAGATTTTAACTTTTTATTAGATGATGGCTATATTATGCCCAAATCATTCTGTTATTCAACAGTTATTCAGTGATCACTCTGTGCTAAACACTGAGCTAAGTTCAAGAGATATAACTGTACATGTGACAGGGCCCTTCCTTCATAACATCAAGTCTGTTTGCTGCTGACAAACAGCAAAGAAATTTGCAATCACTGTGTTGTGTAATATAGGGAAATCTTATGGTAATGTGGGAAACCTGGATAAGGTACCAAAACTTTTCTTGGGTGGTCAAGAAAAGCTTCTAGAGGGACTGATCTCTTCACTGGGAACAAAAGGACGAGGAGGAGTCAGTTTGGTGGAATGGAGCTGGAAGAGCTCTTCGAGGCAAAGGGTGAAGCTTATGTAAGAGAAATTCAGACGTGCTCAAGGGTGTGCGTGGCATACACTGAATTGGGGGTGTGTGTGTGCATGATGCATGTGTATATGTGTGCCAGTCTATGTGTGCATGAGCAAATGAGTAGTGTGCATGTGTTTGTATACACATATATGTTTGTGCAGGGAGCAAACAGTGAGATAGGAGAGTGGAGAGGTGTGCAGGGACCAGATGCCAGGTGGCCCTGTAAGCAATGCTTCGTCCTTGTTACAAGGACAATGAATAATTTGTGGCCTTTCAGCATGTTTATTTGTATGGATGTTCTTCTTCTTTATGTTCTTATTTTGTAAGTTACGATAACCCAACTGAGAATGGTTTGTGGAAGCAATTGGCTCACTTAACTGGGAGGGCAGTTGACAAGGAGGCCTAATCGAAATCCTAATCACCACAAGGCTATTAGATCTGCTTATTTTCTATCTGTACCTATTGGTTTCCTTCTCTTCCTCAGCAGACACATTTCTTCACGTGGTGGAGCCATGCGCACTAAGGCTCCACCCTCACAGATATAAAATCCTATCAAAAGAAGGAGGAGAATGTAGTAGGCAGAATTCAAAAATTGTATTCGGTCATGTTATACAGCACAGTTCACCTTAAGATAAAGAGATGTTCAAGGGGGCCCACTCTAGTTACATTAGCTCTTTAAAAGCAGAAAAATTTACCATGTGATTTCCCTTATATGTGGAATCTAATAACCAAAATAAACAGACAAAATAGAAAGAGTCTCATAGTTACAAAGAACAGACACAGCTGTCCTGAGGAAGGGGTTGTGGGGCTGAGTGAAAAGGTAAAAGGATTAAGTGAAAAATAAAAACCTTGTAGACACAGACAACAGTATGGTGATTACCAGAGGGAAAGAGGACATGGGGGGAGGTAGGAGAGGGTAAAGGGGAATAAATGGTGATGAAAGAAATTTGACTCTGGGTGATGAACACACAATACAATATACAGATGATGGACTATAGAATCGTACATTTGAAACCTATGTAATTTTATTAACCAGTGTCATACCAATAAATTCTATAAAAATTATTTTTTAAAAGCAGGAAAATTTCTCCAGATGTTGACAAAAAAGGAAGGAAGAGATTCAAAAAATGAGAAGGAAAGATCTGACACACTAGTTTTGGTTTGAAGATGGAGGGTACCAGGCAACAAGGAATGTGGGCAGCCTCTAGGAACTCAGAGCAGCCGCTAGTTGACAACCAGCAAGGAATCTGGAAACTCAGTCCTACAGCTGTGAGGACTAGATTCTGCTGTGATTTCAGCCTCTTCAGTCTGAGCAGAGAACTCAGCTATGCCATGAATCCTTCTCACCTACAGAGTGTAAGCTAATAAATCATCCTTGTTGAAACCACTAAGTTACAGTGGTTTGTTACAGAGAAATAGAAAATTAACACGGGAGCCTTTGCCTCTGGAATCCTGCCTCTGCTCTAGCTCCAGTTAGCACTCAGAAAATATGCTTGTGGCACATTTTCAAATCTGAGCCAATCACTAAGCCCAGGGTAAAGTGGGATTCTCTGATTGGCCCAGACAGGCCATAAGCTCACGCCTTGACCAGTCAATTGAGTCACAACAGGTAGGACAATTTATAGGTAGTAATTCTTGTCTGGAATATTGTCAAAAATGTCAGTGAGGCAGAGGATGAGTAGTTGGGTAGATGCTGTTTACAAAAAATAGAAGAATGTATGTTACAGCAGGGGAGAAACACAATTAGTGTCACAATTTAGAATGATCACCCTAGCTGAAGAGTGGAGAAAGGATTAGATATGAATATTACTGGGGACAGGGGCATCAATGTGAAGACTCTTGCAATAATCTCACAGAGAGACAATTGTCATCTGAACAGGAGTAGTGGCAGTGGCTGGCACAAACTAGACACTAAATATTTTGTTGGATAAATAAATTAATAACCAGATGGATGAAGGAGCATGGGTGGAAATGGAAATGGCTTCTAGAGGTATTTAAGAGATTTAAGCAAAGTTGGATCAAAACATTAAGAAAATTATTTTAAGGGTTTTTTTTTTTCGGCTGTACAAACTGTGTCTCTAGAGCCACAGAACCCGAGGCTTCTTCGACAGAGCAGGCGTGTCAGACTGTGAGCGTTTGAATGCTTAATGCCTTCATGCCTCACTGGGGCTTGATTACATAACACCCTGGATGCCTTCAATCTGCCTTTGCAGACCTCTTGCTGTTATTTATGAATCACTGCAAGCTGACATAACTTTGCGTTTCTTCCTTTGCCATATGTCTGCAGTCCCTTGCCATCATTGCTCATCACCAAGGTAACTCCCTCTTGGTTCCTTTCCATTCATTTGCGTGATGAAAACACCCTCCCAATCAAATGAGACCCCTTGTCCTCAGGTGCTGGAAGCCTCTCCTGGGCTGTGACCTTGTTTCACCCTGCTGTTTTCCACTTCGTTAACTCTGAAAACATCTTCACGTGGGCAAAGCCACTTCTCTCCTTTAACCTCAGCAATGCAACCACGTGCTCAGACAAAGACCCTATTAAATATCCAGAGTTGGAGGTGGAGAGTTCGGCCATTGGATGAGAATGCACCAATTACTCTGGGTAAGTTATTTGGCTTCTGCTGCTCAAGATTGCTAACGTTTGGCTCGGCGCTGTCTTCTCTTTCCCTACCCTGAGGTTGCAGCTCCTTACTAGCATCACTGTTTCCTCTGAAGTCCCACTCACAGGACTGGAAGGCGTGAGGGCAGGAATCATATTCAACACTCATGTGAGGGGCTTCCATGTGCTTGGTTCCATGCTAAGGGTTGGGTGTGTGATTTACAAAATGGGCAAGGCCCCGGCCTTCATGGGGATGAGAGGGGAGATGAACATTAGTCATGTAATCAGACAAACTTAATAATCAGCTGTAGGAATAACCTTTAAAAATATAGTTATAAAGAAAGTTTTGCTTGGAAGAAATGGCATTTGACTTTTGATCTGAAGGATAAGCAAAGGTTAAGTAGCTAACAGGAGAAGAGTCTTCTTCTCCTTTTGACCTTTGTTCTGTCTTCTAAAACTATTCCAAATAAACTTATTCTCCCTTCCACGTGAAAACCCTCAAATAATGTATACATTCTTCACATTCATGTTTGTTTGCTTATTTTCTGTTTAACAAAATAAGGAGAGCATGCTAAGTTCAGCCCCCACTCTGACCATCTTAATCTTCTTCCCCTGGGTAACTCCTAATTGTTTGCTGATGCCCTGGTTGAATTTGCTCAGCATCATTTCAGGATGGAGTAAACACAGAGAAGGAAATTAATGTTTCTTGGCCACTCATATGTCAGGCACCATATTAAACAATTTACATATGTTCATATTTAAGCTTCATGGGAGTGGGTAGTTATCAACTAGCCTTATTTTATAGATGATTAAACTGAGACTGCAGAATCTATTTAAGACCTAACAGATGTAAGTAGTAGCGGAGTCAGGTTTTTCTGACTCCTGAGACTTCCTCTACGTTACACAGCGTCTGTGAATTTGGCCACCATCTATCCATAAAGTCCAAGATGGTATTAGTTTTTTTCACAACCACGTCACACTTTTGGCTTCTTTTGATTTTATGAACAAATAAGATGTCAGGTCCTTCTACATGCGTGTTTGTATGCACATGTGCATACCAGGAGTCCACTACCTTTTTGGTGCAATTGACTCTTTAGATGCTAAATCAGCAGGACTTTGTTCCAAGTTCATCTAGCTGAGCTTGAAAAGTCTTTCCAGCCTGTTGAGAGATGTCAAGTATTGATTCCTCTGCCCGGCACGTAGCTGTTCTGACCAGCTTTGGGTAATATAGTACGTATGCTTTCTATGTTCCCTTTTAAGTCCTGACTGTTAAAAGTGAGGCAGTGAGATTATATCTCTTATTGAATCAAAAATCCTATCTTTTCTATTTCCAAACACTAAATGTTTTCCCCTGACACTCTGTCCTTCAATGTCTGAATTTACAACTATATTGAACCCCCTGAAATTATCTGAAATGCTCTGTGCCCTGTTAGGTCATTATCTTTGGGACATGCATTCTAGTGTACCCATGTCCTCTTCTTCCTTTGAACTCTTACTCATCAATCAAAAATGATACCTTCCCAAAGCTCCCTAGCCTGAAGCTGAATTAACTGTCCCTGGTGCATGGTCCCTATGCCCAGAGTTTATCCCATGGCACTTTTTCACTGTATAGTAATCTGATATTTGTCAAAAGTCTGAAAACAGCATCACTTTCCCTATCCAGGAAACTCAGCCCAACACATCATATATTGTAAGAGCTCCATGGATGTGAGTTGCATTGAATTAGGTTAGGTTGCATGGGCTCCACTGTGTTTTCTGAATAATAATAAAGCAGGAAACCAGAAACAAATGTGCTACAGACTTTCCTAAACTTAGACACTGATCAGCAGGTCAAGAAGGGCAATACCATTCTCTTCTGATCTGCTGTGTGCCAGTTTCTAAATAAGTCTGCCCTTCACACTTTCTAAAGCTTTCTCTCAATCCCGATTTAGTGCCTCAGTGAACAGGGACACTGAAACTGGCAGTTCAGGTGGGCCACTCCGCCAGTACAGAGAGCAGCAGAGGAAGCAACTGTGTAGTTCCCCAGTCTTGAAGAAGCATTGATTTGGCTTACTCCACTGCCAACCGCTGGCCTTGAACCTGATTGAGTGACACCAGGAGAAAAGAAAGTGTGAGTCTGGGAAATAACATGGTCACTAATACCTAGACTCTTTAAGCACATTGACCATGATTGGGTTTAGATTCAACCAAGATAGTTTGAGCACCTCTTTCTCCACTCAATCTTGCATTTCCCTGACATCCTATTATAGCCCAATATTATTATACCCATTGTATGGATGGAATACTTATGTTTCAGAAACAAAGTCACTATCAGGCCAACAACAAGGCCCCTATGGAACAGGTAAAGATTCCCTGCAGTCACCTCACCCTCACCTTGGAGACACTCTGGAGACCCAATGAGAACCTTTCTTTGCTTTGTTCCCTGGAGCACTCAACTCTTTTCTGTCTGCATCCAACACTAAATAATGATTTTCCTTCTTCCTAGAATGTCATCTGATTTATACCTGTACTTACAGACCCATCTTTGTAGATCTGCAAGGTGTGTATCATTAGTCCCATTTTCTAGTTGAGGAACATGACACATAAAAAGATTAAATAACTTGCCCCCCCAAATTCAGTCAATAAAGAACAGAGGCAGGATTGAAATCCAGTCTGTGCCACCCAGAGACACTACTTCGAATTGCTAAGCTCTACCATTTTACCAGTTGAGCTGCTGCTTGACCTTCCATTCAGCAGAACTCTCCCCTTTGGAAAAGGGCCTTTTATGAAATGAGGAAGCTCTGGAGCCAGACTGCTGAGAGTCAATCCCCAGCTCTGCCAGTTACTAATTGTGTTATTTCTAGCTAGTTACTTAACTTTTTTCCATTTCCCATATGTGTAAAATTGAAATGTTAACATTATCTACTGAAAGACATGGTTGTGTTGAGTGAGTTAATTTAAGAATAGCATTTAGAAGACTGCTCAGTCCATGTTAAGCACTTAGAGGAGTTAATAATATTACTACATCCACTAATGACATAGTCCACTCTGTGCTCTGGAGTCTACCTTCTCTATTACACTGTGAGGTGGCTGAGAGCAGGGGTCTTATTGTAATCATCTTTATGTACACAAAGGTATGGAGCACAAATTAAAAAGATATTCATTGAACAATTGATAAAATGAACGACCAGAGGATTGTTTCTCTTGTTCATCACCAAGACTGACATTTTTCTGCCTCAGATCTCTAGGTAATTTGTCCTGAAGTTTAGCAATCGTATCAAGCAGTTTATGCTAAGAAATAACAGATAGCAATGAACTATTAAGCCATGCAAGTTAACTTCTACCTCATCCCCCAGAGTGTCTGGATTTCAGAAGAGGACTCCATTATCCATTCCTACAATTAACATTTATTAAACACTTACTATATGCTAGCTATTGATAGAAGCATTAAAAGGTTATACAAATGAGAATAAGCTATGGAATTTCTGTTTAAGGCAATAACATAATTTCAGGAAAATAAAGGTCTTCATTAATAACCATGCTACAAGAGAAGGAATGAACATGTGAAAAAGGTAAAAAAATCAATATTTCTTAGATATATTTTATGTGCCTGGAATTTTACATATATCATCTCATTTTATGCTTAGAACAAGTATTACTAGGTAGGCACTACTATTATTGTTTTATAGGTGGGAAAACTGAAGCTCCAGGAAGTTAAGTTGCCAAGAATAACACAATTGTTAACTGACAGAGTTAGGGCTTGAACCCATGTCCATGTTAAAGCTGGTAAGTATTATAAATGAGATAGAGCAAACCACCATAGGAACACCAGGTATAGAAAATAACTCAAGCTTTTTGTCTCTACTTGGCCCTATTTCCTTATCTACAAAGTATAGGTTATATCGATGATTTTAGAAACATCTACCTGAAATAAGACCTTGAAGATTATCCAATACAATGCTCTTCAAATGTCCCCTATCCAAGCCTTCCAAGGAGTATTTGGGTAATCATTACATTGGAAATCAATTTGCAAGACTTAATAATCATCTGTGTGCACACTTTATAGCATGATGTAATACAAATGAAGAAAGAGAGGAACAGAGGGATTAATTTACCCCACCAATTTGTAAGCAGTAGAGCTGGGACACAACCAGGCACTGTGGCTTGTACACCCACATGCTTACACACTATGCTGGACTGTTTCACAAGGTACATATATTATGATTCAAGAAGGATAAACTGCCAGAATGGCTGAGACAGAGAGAAGTGGCAGAAATAATGAAAAGATATAATAGGACATATGGAAACAATGGAGGACAAGGTCATCCATAGTCTTGAGCATATGTATTTGTTTGTATGTTTGGGTGTGTAATGACATCAACCGCTAACATACTGCTTATATGCTGATTGCTTTATTCAATTGCAGGCTCTAGGCCAGCAGGGGTGTGTCTCATTCATACTATTAACTTCCAGAACATTTGTCACATTGTATTTATATAATATGTGTTCAACAAATGAAAAGTAATTAGGTATTTCATCAACTGACCACATGGATATACTCCCTGAAGTAAAATATATATAATTTTACTTGTTAACTTTTGTGTTTCCTCTACCTAATTATGAGCCTGTTTATCTCATCATTCTGAAGAGCTGACCCAGTAAGTGGTCTAGAATCAGTTCTTGATTTTTCATTTTTTAAGTAGTGAAATTTAATGATGATGTGGCACAAGTGCAAAACAATTAAATGAGAGATTATAGTATGTATTGGAGGAAAGAAAAGCAAACAATGGCTAAAGAATTCCCAGCTTGGGCCACTGGACCTTGGGAAAAGTGCTTTGCTTCTCTGGAACTCAGTTCTCTTTGCTAATAAAATGAGAAGATTGTTTAAACATGATTTCTAAGTTTAGGACCCTATCATTTAAAGAGTATAAGTTCAGTTTTGTAATCTTTTACATTTCAGATGAAAAATAAAAACCCAAGAAGTAGGTGTCCCTTTATCAGAAATATAAACCCTCAGGTTATTAGTACACACACGGCAAAAGACAAAGCTGGTTACCATGAGAAACCACCCTCTTTGGCCACTGCTTGGTGAACACACAAGAGTGCTAGAGTGCCAGAGGCAGCTATTACAGGTTATTAACTTCTTTCCAGTGAAGGACACACATTCTAATTTGCATTTCTGAATATGCACGAGCAGCTTTCACCTGAAAAAAGAATTTTGCCAGTTGTGACAAGGCCCTCACCAAAACTGTGACATCAGTGTTAAGTGATTTGGAAGCAGGGTTCTCTTTTTCAACAGGAAGATTGAAGAGCCCTCCGAAGATCTGGCAAGTTTTCCTCTTGGCTCTGTGGGCAAGAGTCTCATGTTCTAGCAATCACCTCACACAAAATCAGTTTAGACTGGCTTCCCTTGGCACTGGGGCTCACTGTGACATGGCTAACAACTTTTGTTGTGGCAGTGGCAAGAATGCTAAATGGAGGGCTCTGTGCAAGCTGGAATTGTTGTCCACTGGCAGAGCTTAGCAGGTGTGTACTAACAAACACAGAACTCCTTGACCAAGAGGACACTAATTAGTTCAAAGCATTTCAGGTTACAATTTTCTAATCATTAGCTGCCCCAAAAGCTAATCAAGTAGAGATTTCAGTGTCTGCACACCACAAAGAAAGTGAGTTTTACAGAATTAGTCCAGAAAATTCACTATGCAAACACACAGCAATAGCAAAAACAGTAACTACATACAGCAATAATAACAAACTTTGGGTAGGGGAGAGAATTTGATTAGCAAAGTTACTATATCATATTACCTTAAATATCCAGTTTCCAACAAAACAATTAAAAGATGTGTAAGCAACAAAGTATGGTCCATACTCAGGGAAAAAAAAGACAGTCAATAGAAACTGTCCTGAGGAAGCCAAATGTTGAACTTACTAAACCAATATTTTAAATCATCTATTTTATATGTTTTAAGAACTAAAAAAAACTGGTTCTGAAGAATTAAAAGAAAAAATGAAAACAATGCCTCACCAAACAGAGAAGCCAACAAAAAGATAGAAGTTGTAAAAAGAATCAAATAGAAATACAGAGTTGAAAAATCTAATACGGGACATAAAAAAATTATTGGAAGGGCTCAACAGAATATATAAGCTGTCAGAAGAAAAAAATAGTGAACTTGAAGTTGGATTAGTTAAAATTATCCAGTGTGAGAAGTAAAAGAAGAAAAAAATGAAGAAAAGTTAACAGAACCCAAGGGAACTTGGGACAGCATTATATGTGCATAATGTGAGTCATAGGAGAAGAGAAAGGGGGAGAAAGATTATTTTAATATAATGGTTGAAAACCTCCCAAATTTGGTGGAAAATATTAATCTATGCATCAAAGAAACTCAAATCTTAAGTGGAGAATCTCAAAGAGATCCACACTTAGACACATTGTAGTGGAGATGTAAAAGACAGAGACTCTTGAAAGCATCAGGAGAGAAACATCTCATCACATACAAGGGATCCTCTATAAGATTAACAGTTGATTTCTTATCAGAAACCATGATGGCCCCAAAGCAGTGGGATGACATATTTACTCTGTTGAAACAAAAAGAATATCAGCTAAGAATTCTATCTCCAGCAAAATCATCTTTCAAAAAATAAAGTTAAGGCTGTCCCAGATTAACCAAAACTGAAAGAACTTCTCTGTGGAAGATCTGTTCCTCAAATACTAAAGTGAGTTCTACAGGCTGGAATGAAAAGAGAATGAAAAGAAACTTGAATAATATGAAGAAAGAGGAGCACTGGGAAATGCATAAGTAGATTATGAGAGAATTTAGTACAAATTTTATTTTTATTTGTAACTCTCTTCCATCTAAGTTCAAATTTAAGTGTATAAGGTAATAATTATGAACATGTTGATGGGTTTAACCTGCATAATGATTTCATTTGTATGATATGAGCACAAATCAGGAAGAGGAAGTAGAGCTGTACTGGAGCAAAGTTTTATACACTGTTAAAATTAAGTTGTTTTTAATGTAAACTAGATTGTTTCAAACTAAGAGGTTAAATATAATCCCCAGTGCAACCACTGAGAAAATGGCTTAACAAATATAGTATAAATAGATAGATAAATAAATAAATAAATAGGGAATTAAAATGATGCAGTAAAAAGTCCATTCAGCACGAAATAATGCAGTAATGAAGGGTAATGAAGGAATAGAGAAACAGATATAAGACATATAGAAACAAACAGCAAAATAGCAGATGTAGATCTTACCAGTAATTATGATATGTAAATGAGTTAAACACTCAAATCACAGTGCAGAGATTGGTGAAATAAAAAAACAAACAAACAATAATATCCAACTATATACTGCCCACAAAAGATATACTTCAGATTCAAAACCACAAATAGGTTAAGTATAGAAAGATGGAGAAGACAAATCATGAAACAGTAACTAAAAGAGAGCTCAAGTAGCCACAGCATCAGACAAGATACACTTTAAGGCAGGAATTTTTATTGGAGACAAAGAAGGATGTTTTGTAAAAAAAAAGTATCAATCTATCAGAAGGACATAATTATAAATCTATTGCCCTGACTGGTGTGGCTCAATGGGTTGAGCACCAGCCTGTGAATCAAAGGATCATGGGTTCAATTCCCAGTCTAGGGCACATGCCTGGGTTGCAGGTCAGGTCCCCAGTAGGGGGTGCACAAGAGGCAACCACACATTGTTTTTCTCCCTGTATTTCTCCTTCCCTTCCCCTCTTTCTAAGAGTAAATAAATAAAATCTTTAAAATCAATAAATAAATCTATCTTCGCCTAACAACCAAACCCCAAAATTCATGAAAGAAAAAAATCTTCAAAGTTTCTTCTTTACATTCAGGATAAAATCCAAACTTCTGAGCCTAGAGTGGTAATAATGTAAGGCATCTCCTTTCTTGTTGACATTTCCATCTTCCCTCCTACCACTTCATTTACCATTTTATGCTCCATATATAAAAACAACTTTAACTTTCTTCAAAATTTCCATCTCCTCTACTATCTTTTGCACATGTTATTGCTTCTGCCTAGGAATTTTATTACTATCCCTATAAGACACCTCTCAGGTCTTAGCTCAAATGTCTTAAAATAAGCATCCCCTGACCCTCCCAGGAACACTAAAATATGTTCACCTTTGTGTATCCATGTTTTTAGTTTTTACTTATAAGTCTGATTGTAATGATTCACTTATGCTTGTCCATTTCACTGAAATGGATCGCGGAAACACAATAACCAGGTTCTAATAGCCCTGATTAACTCAGGGGCCAGCACAGTATTTAGCACAGATTATATTCACAAAAATAGATGTTTGCTGAATACTGGAATAACAGAGAACATAACAAAGTACCATAGTCTGAGGCTTAAACAACGAGAATGTATTTTCTCACGGTTTTGGAGGCTGCAAGTCCAAGATTCGAGTGCCGGCGTGGGCGGACGCTGCTGAGAGCCCTCTTCCTGGTGTGCAGACAGCGGCCTTCTCCTTGAGTGCTCACATGGCTTTTCCTGGAAGCATGCACGTAGACGTGGTCAGAGAGATCTCTTCCTCTTCTTGTCTGGCCACCAATTGGATCTGATTAGGACTCCACCCTTATGACTTAATTTAACCTTAATTTCCTCCAAATACAGTCACATTGGAAATTAGGGCTTCAACATATGAATTCCAGCAAACACAAGTCAGCCCATAGCAAAGTATAGTAGCATATTCTGTTATATTCATATATAACACTACTAAATAGGTGAGAATATCTTTAATTCAGCCATTAATTCAGTCAATTATCATTAATTGACTCTTTTCTATGTGGTCTCATTTTGGAGCTGGTTTCTTTGACCTCTCTCTTCAAGCTGAGTTCCCAAGGTCAAAAAAATGTGTTGACTTCTCCCTGGTAATCCATAAATCAGCATATGTCTCCCCAGTCCTTTTGATTTGCATAAGGAGCCTCTTCTCTCAGCCTGAGAGTAGTAGAAATATACCCATTAAATGATTGTTCTGCTTATCAAATTCTCCCTGGAATATATTGGGCAGGAAGTAATTTTCTCCTCTCTTTTTTTTCATAAATATACATAAGACTGAAACATTGGGACTGAATACACATTAGACAGATTCCATAACCAGCATGAGGGTGGATCTAATTTATCTTTTTAAGATTTTAGAGCTTGAGGAAAAATAAGGAAACAGAATGAGATGACAAAATCAGCAAATATTTATATAATGCTTAACAGTTTAGAAAGAACATATTTGTCCTTTTCCTTGCAAAGAAGGTGTGTTAGCTACCATAACTTCACAGATAAGACTCTGAAATGCTAATTTTTCCCCAAGATAATTCAGCTCTTAAGTCACGAATGGATTTAACTAACTCTATCCACTAATGCTAGAGTCTGTGTCTCTCCCCTGTCATTAACTGCCTCAAAAAGTCAAAAGCTTCCTTTTTATTTTGCTCTACACTATACACATTATTTTGACACACACACTAACTTAATCTATCTGCTCACCACAGTCCTGTGAGTTGGGCAGAAGGGGAGTAATGTGTTTTTAGGAGACTAAGTCAGGGAAGGCGTCAGCTGGTGGAGTTTAATCCTGAGCACCAGCAGCTTGTCATCGGGGATTCACGGTGTCAGTGCACACACCATGAGAGCTGCCGTTTCCTCTGCCTTTCTCCTGCCTTTCCTGCCGGGTGTCTGTTCCTCTCTCAAGGTTCCACTCAGGTCTACAGGAGTCTGGGAAACTCAGTCCTGTCACTGAACTGGTTAAAATGCCCTTCTCTGTGCTTCTTTTGTCCTGGATAGATAGTGCTTTGGCTGCACTAGTCATTCCGTAGGACAGTTGTGTCTGCAGCATCTCCTATTACAAACTAGGGTGTCAGAGCCTTGAGAGCAGGGCCACTGACTAGGTCTACAGTCTCCTTTTCCTCTACACTTGGCCTAAGTAAGACCCAGGCCATGGAGGGTGCTGTGAATATACCATCTTTTATTTATCCACTGATTCATATTTGGGTTGTATCCACTTTTTGACTATAATACTGCTAGGTTATAATATAATATATTTTGCTTTTAATAGACAGAGTCTGTTTCTGTTACTTGCAGCAACTAAAAACTCTCAATACTATATTAGCAGGATATGCTAGAATATGCAGCAGTAATAGACAACTCCCCAATGTCACTGGCTTAAGGTGGCAGAACTATTTCTCCTGCACAAAATCTACTTTGGGCTCAAGTGACTCTCAGGACAGCTACTCCACAACCCCAGCCACCTCCAGCTTAGAATAAATGAGATATTCTCTTCTTTCTTTCTTTTTTTTTTATTGTTGTTCACTTACAGTTGCCCCGTCTTTTTCCCCATTGCTCTCCCCTGCACTGTCCTCTCTGATGTCTATAGCTTTCTTATGTGACCTTTTCTTTTTCTTTTTAGCTTTTTCTGCTGTTGTTTTCCTACTTGTCTTTCAACAATGACAACAACAAAAAATAGATCGCCCTCCATTTTGAGTTACACATAGTACAACTTAATAAGGTAAGACCTTATCATGTATTGACTCTTGATTTCAAGGATCAAAACTCACATAAGTTGCCTTAAGAAGATGAGGTTTATTGTAAAGAGACAGGAAGGCAGACAATTTAGGGGCATTCGGGATTCATGATGCCCCTTTCACCTTGTTATCAACAGAAATTAAAGGGTCTACCTTCTGCTCTGTCTTCAATATCTCTCTGCGGGGCTCTTGGCAACTTTCAAGTATGTGATACAGTATTATTGACTATAGCCACTATATTATACAATATCTCCCCATAAACTTATTTATTTTATAACTGGAAGTTTGTACCTTTGACCCCTCCACCCATTTCACCCACCCCTACCCTCACTGCTGGCAACCACTAATCTGGTCTCTGTATCTGTGAGCTTGTATTGAATCTTTAGATTGCTTTGAGTAGTATGGACATTTTAATGATATTAAATCTTCTAACCAGTGAACATGGGATATCTTTCCATTTATTTATGTCTTCTTTAATTTTTTTCAGCAATGATTTGTAGTTTTCAGTGTCCAAATCTTTCACCTCAGCTAAATTTACTCTTAAGTATTTTACTGTTTTGATACCACTGCAGATAAAATTGATGTTTTAATTTCCTTGTCAGGTTGTTTGATGTTGGAGTATAGAAATACAACTGACTTTGTACATTGATTTTGTATCCTGCAACTCTGCTGAACTAGTTTATTAGTGCTAACGGTTCTTTTCTTGCCTAATTGTTGTGTCTGTTCATTGACTTCACTAGTAGGTGAGGGATGTCAGGAATCAAGATTAGCCAAAAAAGAGTTGATGAGCAACACACAGAATCTGCATCTTAATACAAAGCAAAATGCATTTTTTTTTCTCAACTCACAGTCCACTGAGGTAGAGCTGAGGGATTGTGAGAGACTCTTTTATACAGTTGCTCAGTGACTCAAGCTACCTTACCCTCTTGGGACTCAGTCCTACAAGTGGCTGCAACAATGTAAAGAATTGCCTGCATTTTATGACCAGGCATGAAGGTAACATATATCACTTCCTTCCATTCCATAAATCACACCTCAATCCTATCACTGCCTCCCCAGCTGCAGGAAAACTCAGAAATGCAGTCTGGATGTATGCTCAGGGAGAAAAGGAGGTGGATTTGGTGAGCATCCAGCCAGCCTCTGACACAAAGAGCTTAGGAGAACAATACATGTATCTTTACCTGAGTTACTTCAATGTATCTTTTCCTGAGTTACTTCCATGGTAATTCTTGGGACTGAAAACCAGAGTAATTTTTCATGGTTTCAGTAACCAGCTCCTCAAAAGGTCCTAGTAGGAGCCTGTAATGGCAATATGTGTATGTATGGATATGCTTGTGAGTTCATGTATGTATAGGCATGCTTCCCTCCACCTTCCAAGCACTTCAAATAACTTCATAGAGTACTGAAATGTCCACCAGCAGAACATGGAGATTTCTCCTGATAAGAAGGTAGATGAGCTCTTTGGTAGTTCTTCCCAACCTTATTCACACCATGGTACACTTAAAAGTGACAATATTTGTGGAGCATTCTAGAGTCAAGATTGAGGTGATGTACCCAGAGTCAACTAGCTTGGGGGTCCAATTGCTCCAGGCACTGCCCACCTACCTCGGGGGCTGGGATGTCAATAACTCAGTCCTCTGTAACTCAGCTTCAACACATGTGTTAGGCAATTTGCCTTGGATCATTTAGTTAAATTGGGGGGGGGGAAGCAAGGTCAGAAACCCAGAACCTCTTAAATCTGCTTTAAAACTTCAATGAATCATTATGCTAAGGGAAGAAAAGAACTATGCAGTTACTTACTAACTGATGAATATAAATCAAAGACTTTAAATTGCTCTTTAAACAAATATTTGGACAGTCATCATTATCAATAATTATATAGCTTATCTGACAAAAAGACAAGTGGAAGGAAGTGGTTTGGATTTAAGATACATTTGCTCTCAATGAACTCATTATTTTCAAGGACACATGCAACAGTTTGCCTGCCTAAGTGACTGCACTAGAGTTTGCCAATGACCCTGCTTGGCAAAAGAGAGCTCCCTCCATGGCCATCCACAGTTTCTAAAATTCTGTTTGTCCATTCTTCAGGTGAAGTCAAGGATGCTCTTGGGTTTTTTTGGACTGAGTAATTGCCATAAATTCAAATTACTTCCATTGTAGGAGTTCATTTTTCAGAAATCTAAGTAGTAAGAAAATGACACACATGGTCAACAAAGTAAGAGACACAACCCCAACCTCTGGGGCTCTCAGGACCTCCTCCCTGACCCCTCCACCTGAGATGAGGAGTGCAATTCTGATTCAAGACCAAAAACACTTAAGGCCTTTAGGAGGACAGACTTGGATGGGTGATATTGAGGGAAGGGTCTGGGGAGAGATTTTAATGACATAAGAGCCCTTGTTTCTTCTTGGAAAGACTGTTGGAATTTCTCGGCCATGGGTAGTTATTTCCTTGTGGTACTTGTTCTGTCTTGGACCTCCTTTGGGGGATCTCATTCTGTCGCTGACTCCATTCAAGGAGCATTCCTGAGATGAATTGTGGCATGTGCTGGGTACAGGATGCGAACGTGAGCGGGAAGCCCATTCCCTGACTTTGGAGAGCTGTAACCAGGACTGGTGACAATTAGACACAAGGTGACCTAGGAAAAGAAAATCAGTGGAAGCTATCTGCAGGTGTCTGTTCAGGGAGGGAGTGAAAGAGGAAGCTGGCACATCTGTCCCAACATATCACTCTCCCTTTTCCTCATTTTTTCTCTTTTCAGGAAAACTTTATTCCTGTCCCAGAGGGACACTAAGCAACTGGTTGCCGGCCTGTAGTCTCTACCTGGAGTCTTATGACAGCTTGCTTGCTAAATGTAACTCACTTTCCCTCCCTCATCCTTCTCTCTCAGCAAAAGTCAGTCAACAGGACCAGCAAAACCCAATGGCAGATACATTTGCACAATTGACTGAAAACACAGAAGAGTAAGAGCTGGTGTCCCTTTAGGAAAGCAATCTCTTGGTTTTTCAAAGCTCACCCCATTTCCTATGAACGGCCCAGCTTCCAATTCCCTGAGATCCCTAGACATCAAATGTTGAGCATCTTGAAACTTAGTCACATCTTTTCCTCCTCATTCCCCCAAGTCTAAATGAAAGAACCTCCCTGTACCCGAGAGTTCACCTCTAGATGTTAATCATTCAGTGCTTATTTATTGAGTCATTACAGAGAACCTGGACTGAAGGCTGTGATACCTGTCATTCAGAGGAAGTACCTCCTCCTCACCTGAAGGGGAGAGTAAGAGGGGAGCCCCTGGGTCTACCCCAGGGTAACAGTAGTATTGTTTTTAAGCATATGGGAGTGAGAAAGCACATTAATCAGAATCAAGTCTTCGGAGGGTTTGGACAAACCAGAGTGACATGTGCAAAACGGTCCTCAGAGCAGTGGGCTTGTGGAGAAAAGGTCAGAGCTCAGGTGTGCATTAGACAGGCTTGAATTTCAGTACAGAAGGCAGATGAGGCAGGTACCAGTTCACGAGGCAGGTGTCTGGATGGCTTTTGTGTGTTTGCCGGGATGGGAGATTATGCAATGTCCTCAGCATGCATTTATATGGATCATCAAATGCATTTGAATGGTTTAAGTAGGACAGAAAAGAAAGGACAAGGGTTATAATGTCATTTATTCATGCGTTCATTCTTTACTTTATTCATTTATTCCCTTGACACTCAATGAGCACCTAGTAGGGGGTAGACCCATGCTAGATACTGAAAATTTAATGGGAAGCTAGAATGACACAAACATCAACAAGATGCCAGGCACTATATCAGACACTTGAAACAAGTTATTTGTTTCTAATCTTTAAAACAACTCTACTACTTGGATTTTATTATAACGATTTGATGGGAGGGGGAAGAGCACTAAGGCTGCTAGCAATAGAGTAAATTTCCCAAGATCACAAAGCTAATAAGGAATACTTCACAGGATTTAACTCAGTCAGTCGATTCAAATATCAGAAGAAGAATAAAAGGAGAGAGAGAAAAAAATGAATATCCCCAGTTTCCATTCTCAAAATCTCTCCGCATCTCATTTCCAAAAGTGGCTGTGTTTAAATTTAGCAGCCCTCAACTGCTTCCCAGTCCAGTCTGCATGGATGACTGCAAGATTTGAGGATGTTGTTCTTTGATTAGGGGCATAAAAACAGGCTGCCAAGCCACCATGGCTCAGCACAATGGGGCTCAACTGGGGAGTGAGTCAGCCAGGAAGCCCTCCTGAATATCAAGCACAAACATCCCAGAATAGCTGCCCACTGGGCATGAGGCTTCAGTAGCTGCCCCTGGTGTACCAGCCTGTGAATTGGAGATGGCAGTGAACTTCACAAGATGGGTCTGAGCCAAAAATAATCTCTGTCTGCTCCAGAAGGCTCCTGGGAAAGTGAAAACAAACTTCAGGTAGAAGCAACTGGGAACCCTAGTAACTGATGAATTAATTTACTACAGATTGGAAGGAGCTCCATCCTGTGCATCACCTATAACCAAGCTATGGGCATGCTTGACCTGGGGCCACGGTGGACATCCCAAAAGACCTTTAAAATATTTTTTAATCTGCCAACCTACAGACCTAAGTGAAAGAGAAAATGAGATTGGATTTAAGAACTAGAGGTTCACTTATCATGAAAAACAGGAAAAATATGAATTTTAAAAACAAGACATTCAGGCATTCCAATACCAAGTAATTAGCGCTTGCAAAATGGTAAGTAATGGACTCAGCACTGGAGATACAATGATAAACAATGAATCATTGAATGCTGAGCTTCCACAAAGTCCAAGCTCCTTAACCAAGGGTTCTCCCTTTGAAAGGATGCTACTGTGTTCATTAGGTCTCCCTGGATCAAAAGTAAGAGAGATACAACTCCAATTAGGGGAAACAAAAAGGAATTTCTGGTTTTTGGCTCATGTAATAAAACTGTAGAGTTAGGATGTCTACAGGTATGGCTGGGTAGAGGTCAAAGCAATGTCTCCAAACCTACTGGCTGCATTTCTCTGTTTCACCGTTTTCTTCTTTGGTTCCATTCTCAGGAATATTTCCTTTTGGAGATCACAATGACTTTAGTCCTTCACACTCATAGTTAGGTAATGGAGTAAATAATTATGTAAATTAAACTTAAAAGTATGTCGTATCTGTAGCCATTCCAAAAAAAGGATTCCGGCATGGATGGAACTGGAGACTATTATGCTAAGGGAAATAAGCCAGTCAGTGAAAGACAAATACCATATGATCTCACTTATAAGAGGAATATAATGAACAAAATTAACCAATGAGCAAAATAGAACCAGAGGCACGGAATCATGGAACAGACTGACAGCTGTAACAGGGGAGGAGGGGGATGGGAACTCTTTGAAAGAGGGTGAAGGGATTAGTCAAAGAACATGCATGAAAAACTCCATGGACATGTACAAGAGTGAGGGGATTGACCATGGAAGTGGGGGGCGGGTTGGGCAAAGGTGGGCAAAGGGGAAAAATTGGGACAATTGCAATAGCATAAACAATAATAAAATAAAAATTTAAAAATTTTTGAGAAAATATTCTCCCAGTATTTAACACCCATTATCTAATCCATTAAAAATACTCTCATCATTGATTAAGTTATGTCACTTTCATCTTCTTCATTAACATAAATGAAAATATATGCTAACTATTCATCTTGAGATTACATTGCATTATAAATTGCAACATAAGTTGGATACAGAGTCAGAGTTTAGCAAAAATCAGACTTCTTGCCAAGATGGAGGTGTAGGTAGGTACACTGTGCCTCTTCACACAACCAAAAGAAGGACAACAACAAACTTAAAAACAAAAAACAACCAGAACTGCCACAAAATCAAACTGTATGGAAGTCTGACAACCAAGGAGTTAAAGAAGAAACATTCATCCAGGCTGGTGGGGAGGGCAGAGATGAACAGCTGGGGTAGAGAGGACTCGCGGCAAGGCAGTGGCTGGAGGACTGGGGTGGGTGGTGGCTGGTGGAGGGGGTGGTCCCATATTTGCATGCAGATAAATCAGAAGGAACAACTGGGAAGCAAGACAGACCATGCAACCCAGGGTTCCAGCCAGGGTTCCAGCCTCAAAAACTATGACTGAAAAAACTTGTGGGTGTTGCATCAGGAGGAGAAACTCCCAGCTTCCCAGGAGAGTTCATTAGAGAGACCCACAGTGTCCTAGAATGTACACAAACCCACCCACCCAGGAATCAGCACCAGAAGGGCTCGGTTTGCTTGTGGGTAGTGGAGAAAGTGACTGACAGCTGGCCAAGAGCTGAGGAAGTGGCACTGTTCCCTCTCAGACCCCTCCCCTACATACAGCGCCACAATGCAGTGACAAGGGTTGCCCTGCCCTGGCAAATACCTAAGGCTCCACCCCTTACTACATAACAGGTGCACCGAGACAAAAAAATATGGCCCAAATGAAAGAACAGATCAAAGCTCCAGAAAAAATACAACTAAGTGATGAAGAGATAGCCAACCTATCATATGCATAGTTCAAAACACTGGTAATCAGGAAGCTCACAGAATTGGTTGAGTATAGTCACAAAATAGAGGAAAAATTGAAGGCTATGAAAAGTGAAATAAAGCAAAATATACAGGGCACCAACAGTGAAGGGAAGTAACAGGGACTAAAATCAACGATTTGGAGCAGAAGAAAGAAGTAAACATTCAACCAGAACAGAATGAGGAAACAAGAATTCAAAAACAGAATGAGAGGTTTAGGAACGTCCAGGACAACTTTAAACATTCCAACATCTGAATCATAGGGGTGCCAGAAAGAGAAGAGCAACAGCAAGAAATTGAAAACTTATTTGAAAACATAATGAAGAAGGACTTCCCCAATCTGGCAAAGAAAATAGACTTTTAGGAAGTCCAGGAAGCTCAGAGAGTTGCCTAACTGGTCTCACTCACTGTTATCCCTGGTGCCTACCATATGCTTGGCATTCCATTAACAGATGATGAATGAACCTGCTGTCAAAGGCTGTATCCCACAGAGGATGCTGCTGCTCTAGCACCAGTGTCCACCATCAGGGTTGTAGTGCCCTCTGGCTTTCCTTGCAAGTTTCCCACCTTTCAGACCCTACTCCCTGCTTGCCCCCTACACCCACTCTCACTGGCTTCGGTGGCCCTGTGTATGACTAACCTGGTTCCTCATCCTCCCCTCTTCTGGCTTTCTCACAGACGCCAAATATAATGGAGGTAAAAGATGAAGGGAGTTCATATACTTCTGCTTCAAGAGGCATGTTTGTGTCCAGGTTCCTGTGCTCTGGTCAGGAAAGCATCATGGTGTCCTAGAAAGGACACCAGATTGGAGGTTCACAAACTCCACCTCAGTCCATTTCCTAGCTGGGTGGCTACGGGCAAATTATTTTACCTCTCTGAGCCTTGGCTTCCTTAATAATGGAGTAGATATATTCATCCCTATCTAACTCACGTACTTCTTAAGTTCAAATGAATACTGGGTTTTGGGGGGTTTTACATACAATAAAGGACCATGCATGCACATGGAGCCCAAACTCATTGTATCAAGAGCACTGTAGATGAAAACACTGCAAGTACTTGGTGGTCATCCAAAACTATTGCATCCTCACTGCTCCCCTTTACAACTCCTCGGTTTTACAAAGGATTTACAGTATGATTCATTCTCCCGACTCAACCAGCTTATCCTACATGAAGTCATGACACTGGAAATAGCTTTTCAAAGCCAGACCTCAACTCACCACGCTAGGTTTGGTGCCTAGCCCAAAGCAGTAAGAATATGAACTATCCAATTAGGTGAAGCTCTTATGCCATTCTGTCCTGAAGTCTTCCATGAATCAAACTGTCCCCCAAACCACCGCCACAACACAACTCTGGAAGCCTTTGCATCCTCCTCTGAATTGGTTTCCAACCCTAGGATTCCAGGTCTCCATGAAGTGACTAGTATTGTGGATACATAAAAACAAACAGGCAAGAATAGGACAAGCTGAAATAAAAATAAGGTATTGGCCTCCACTTATAACTTGCACAGTCAGGTAAGGGTTGCTGATGACAGATCAGAAAGAGGCCCTTCACCATGAGAGGCATAACATTGCAAATTAAACCGTAAGTCTATCTCAGGAGCAATAGGACCCAATGCCATACTCACTGCTGAGATTTTAATGGGACAGACTTTATGATACCACGTACAGGTATAGAGTCAGATCTACAAGCCTCCAATCCTAGCTCCACCTTTTATACCCCTTATGTAGCTTTGGGCAAGTCACTTAATCTGGCTAACACTCAGTTCTTCTTCACCTGTAAAATAGGAAGTAATTATAGTTTTTATCTCAGATAGTTGTTGTGAGTCTCAAATGAAATAATACTTGTTGAACATCAGACACCAAGGAAATGATCTTTAATGTTAAGTATTATCATTTTATGGCTATATGTCAGGGACTTACCTTCAAATTCTTCTGCAACTCAACGCCATGACAGGGGCAGGTATAGTGACCTCTGTAGGTGGACTTTCCAGTGATCACATGCTGGGGACCACCTTTCTCTCCTGAAATGAAGGCTGTCTCTTTCTCTTTTGTGTTTGTTTGGCATTTATCGACACTCGGTTTTCCACCCCATGCTCCTAAAGAGTTATATATATATTTCCACAATAGTGCTCAATTATCTTGAATTGTATTAAACTTTCTTCCCATTGAAATTCTGAATACTCCAAGAGCCAGGGCTCAATCTCATTTATCTTTGTATTTCCAGAGTTTCACAAATGTTTAGCACATCACTGATGTTTAATATTTGTTAAGCCAATTTTTAAAAGGAAATAGTAATTAATTCTACTTTGCTCAAAACTCACTGGGTAACAGGAGGAAGCGGAAGTAACAACACAATAAATTTTCACAATGTGCCAAGAGTCACACATGCAATTATGACTTTTGTGTTTACTTTCTTTGTTGGTAAGGAGTATATTCAGGTCCATGTATAAGCCAACTAAAAGTGGCTTATACAAATAGGATTTACTTTGACTGCATTTCATAGGTGGGAAATTTCTACTTTTGCTTCTACTCTTTATTGGTGCCATTCAGACCCTGTAGTATGCTACCTTTCTGTGCTATCATCCTTAGCTTTCTTCTCAGGCTTGCAAGATGGCTGCCACAGCACCGGGCATCATTTCCACATTCAAAGGAGGAACACTTGAGGAAAGCTGCACCAGACTTTTCTTCCCTCCTTTTATTTTTTAAATCAAAAGATACTCCAGAGAGATACAGTAGAACTCTGCCTAGCTCCCTTTTGCCATTCCTGGTATGTGGGAGGCTGTGAGTATGTAGCACTTGCTGCTCTGAATAAATAAGCACATTTCTTACCTAGAAAAAAAAGAGTAGATATTAGGAAGGCACTTAAGAGTTTCTGCCACACTTCATGAAAACCTAATGGAGGTGTATCAATACCTCCATTTCACAATGCAGAGCCTGAAGGTGAGGAGTAAAATGTTCTATATGTGAGTTTAATTCACTGGCCCATGAAAAGCTGACATTCTTATGACTTACTTCCATGCTCTTTGCCATAAGCCACATTGAAAATGAATGAGAAAAATATATCTAAAGTCATGTTTATATATTTTTAGAACAAGCAAGGTTTCAGCTTACAATTTCCTTATTTTCTAGAAAGAGGTTGTTTGCTGAAGAAGGCAAACTCTTGACCTTCCTGCCATAGGCATCCAATCCCAACCAAATTAGCTGCTGCCCTGTTTCTGCATGTTTTAGAAACTCATCTTATATAATCTTTAGCAAAATGTCAATCCAATCCGTCTCACTACTAAAATGTGTTCAGCCTAAGTTTTGAGAGTTGAAATGAATCACAATGAGGTTATAAAAATTGTGCTGGGCAAAGAAACCATCCAGATTGATTTTTTTTAAAAAGTAAAGTTTAATTATGTTCATTTAAAGAAAACCTTGGATGAGTTCATTGAACTGGAACCTTCTAACAGCATAGAGCAATACAATGCCTTTGTCACCTTCCTAATCTATTTTTAATTTTTGAATAAAATTAACAATATAAATACCTTGGAATGAAAGGCTGCCTTCCTTTCTAAGGATATACAACTCTTTCCCATCTGTCTTTGCCAAAGACTGGTGCAATTTGTAAAGATAAGAATAAGTGTGTTTATCTTGAAGGTAAAATAATTAAGACACAGAAAAGTACAGTTACTTGGGAAAGGACAGGCACCTGCCAAGATTAATGTTGCTTTATCACTTATACAGAGTCCCCTTTCCAACCAAAGAGAAAACTGTTGGTTTATTTACTTCAGAGTTTCTTGTTCTTAGCAACTCGCCAGGTGCTGTTGCTGCAGGTAAAATACATAGGAGACTTCATATCATTACAGAGTAGTTCCTGGCCAAGACCCCCCCATACAAGTTTGCCCATAAAATCTACTGGCATTTTCCTATCACCTCAACTCTCCCAACCCAAAACAAATATTTTATGGACCTGATCTGCTCCTCAGGGTTTTGCTCTCTCTAAAAGTCATCTCTGTAGGAAGCGTTGAGAGGACTAAAAGTGCCCTCTACTAGTGCTTTCCTGAAAAGGCAGGCATATTGGGAGAAGTTTCTGCTTCATACAATAGAAGTAGGGATGTTGGAGAGAAGAGTTCTGCCCAGACTCCCAATATGCTTTGTGGTAATAGTAAGTCTTTTCCCCATGGCATAGCCCAAGGAGATACATGCTTTGGGAAAGGGCAAGACTAAGTTCAAACCCAAGTCCTGCTACTTGCTAGCTATAGAATGCTGAGATAAGCTAGAGTGTCAGTTATCACATCTGTGAAAGGTGTTAAGACCAGAGGTAGGAGAATTGTAAAGATCACCTGAGATCATGGGCAAATGGCCTAGTAGGTATTTAATGCATTTACCAGTGTTCCATCAAAAAGTGAGATGCAGCTGTCATCACCTGCTATACTCTGTCCTCAGAGGCTGAGAGAGGGCCAAGCTCCAGGTGGAGGATGCTCTGTGCTTCGGGCTTCAGGATCTGCAGGTGCGATGAGCTGAAATAGGTACCGCTTAGAATAAATCATCCTTTGGGAAGATGGGGACTCAGCCCTGGAGACAGAAAACCAAGTGCTGGGAATAGAGTGAACATCACTCTGGAAGAAGAAAGAGGTCAGGCTCCAAAGAAAGTCTGGGAATTACACCTGTTCAGCAGCTGCTTCTCCCCTTCTCTCTAGGCCTCTCTGTGAACCACCCCCCACCCCCAACCCCCACCCAATGCCACCCTCCTCCTGCTTTCCTCTCATTGAAACCAACCCCATCAAGCTCTGTTAGATGGGTCAGAACTGGCTCCCGGGGAAATACAAAAAAGGCTAAAAAGAACTAGAAAGAGTCTTGTTATCACTAAGAATCCAGGAAATGAAAATTCAAACAACTATAAGATGCCTCAGGAGGGCTTAAATGGGGAGGGAGGTAGCCAGAATGCTTCATAAGCAAATACACCTTTGTATAAATTTTAATGCTGAATAGAGTTTTTGGAGGTATGTCTCAAGATATAAATAATTCAAATTACAGGTTTTCTTGTCTTTGAATATTAAACTAATATGGTGAATCCACAAATATACCTATATTTCTTTACCTAAAAATAGCAGAGTGTACCAGCATAAGAAAAAGACAAACAAGAATCAGATTCCTGGTGTGGAGGATCAAAGGTTGAAGGGTGAAAGACTTGCTTTAGGTCTCTCCCAGTTAGTGAACAAGGCTGAAATCAATCTGCAAGGATGCAGGTCTCCTTGTCTGTATGATGTCCCAGTGAAGGGCCAGCAGAAGGCACTGCCCTGCAGAGTGTCAGCTTGTCTTCCTCCTCCTTCCCTCCCTCCCTCCCTCTACACAGAGTCAAATGACTCCAAATGAAAATGTCATTTGGATCAAAATAGTAGAGATGTATTAAGACATCTAAAATTGCAAACAGATCAAAGTATATGAAGTAATATATTTTCTAGCTTCCCCTCAGGACTGTCATCAAAATAATAAGGAAGCCATTTCCCACCTCCCACACTAATTCTACCATAATCAGAACACAGTAATATATTTGCCTTTACCAAACCAGGGTTTGTGAAATCATGAGCAGAAACGGGAGGACTGTCAGCGGCCACAGTTTCTGAGAAAGAAGCTTGTATCATTCTGGCGGGACAGGTTGGGGAGCCTAGAGCTTTAGCCTAACTGGCAAGTCACCAAAGGCCAAAACTCTTTCAGGTAGCACCATCTCAACTCAGCCCGCTAGGGCAGTCTTCTCTAACCTGCCAGCCAAAAAAGTCTCTTTTCTACCCCAGAAATCCACAGCAGCGATGGCCGATGCCTTCCAAAGCCTTTTTAATAATGATTAGGGAAATCATAACACCTAGGCGTGAGCTCTTGGCCCATTAGTCACTCATACACACTGAGCATCTTACTGTCTCAGAAAACCAGGCAGTAGGTGTGGCATGGGTGTCCCTGCAAGTGTCCATGCTCACTGATTCATTCCTGGTGATACAATGAGACAATCACAGCCTCTCAACATGTGAGTCAACAAGTCATTTGATGACCATTTGAGGACGTGATTCCTGGCTGTTGTCTGAAAGCTTTTTATGATGCCACCTGGTAAGTGTGCAGGAAAATTGGATCTAGGAAAATCAAGGAAGCCCAAGGACCAAGCCCTACAACAGAAGTCTTTGTGACCACAGCAGGGGTGGACATGACAGGAGCAAAAAGGATGATGGGTTCCTGAGCCTATCAGCCATATACACAGAATACATAGATTTTTGTCCTGTCCCCAGAATCTGAGAGTTATGCTCTTCAAGGATGATGGGAGCAGAAATGGATTAACTATGAAGTTGATAAAATTCAATCTTTAGGACTCTCATTTGAAAGCCCTATACCTCATTTTCTATTTGTAGTTTAATTGTCTTTTCCTTAGAGAGTGTGATGGTCAAGTTAACTGGGCTCAAGGATGCTCAGAAGATGGATAAACATGTTGTCTGGGTGTGTCTGTGAAAGTGTTTCCAGAAGAGATTAGCTTTTGAGTTTGAAGACTGAGTAAAGAAGACCACTCTTACCAACATGAGTGGGCATCATCCATTCCATTGAGGGCCTGCATGGAATAAAAAGGTAGAGGAAGGTGAGTTTTGTTCTCTTTGCTGAGCTGGGACGTACATCTTCTCCTGCTCTCAGATAGACATTGGTGCCCCTGTTTCTCAGACCTTCAAACTCATACTGAATTGCACCACTCGCTGTCCTGGTTCTCCAGTTTGCAGACGGCAGATTGTGGAACTTCTTGGCTTTCATGTTATAGAAGCCAATTCCTATAATAAATCAGCAGAGAAATGTGTGTGTGCACATGTGTGTACATACCAGGAGTAATCAGTAGGATTTCTCTACTGGTCTGATTCTCTGGAGAACCCTGGCTAACACAAAATGCGATTCCAATGGTATATAAGCTTCAACACCTACAAAACCTGGATTCACCCTTGGAAGTGGAAAAGAGATCTTGAAAAAAATGGCAACCTGGAAAATATCTACAAGCTTGCATCAATGACATGGAAAAATCTGGAGCCATGATAATTACAATTTGTGAAATATAAAGGCGGTTTGAGTGGAGTTGACTCAGATCCTTAAAGATGCTGTGCTTTAACCTTGTGGGAAACTGATGAAAAATAAATTCTTGTGTTTCACTGTCACTTTCTACCTTTTGACATATTTAAGAATATATTCTCTCATACTGGTAACCTAAATGATGTTTACATTGTGCTTGAAAGAAACATAGGCTATGTGAAATATATCAGACAGAAATTTTATGCATATCTCAGGCTCCTTCACCCACCTCTTCCCCCCACCCCTGCCACCCCCACCCCTAAGGAACACTCCTGAGTCTCAGACAATACCATCACCTTTGCTGAGGTCTCCATTGACAATAATAAGTATAAGTCCTCTGGATATAAACTTATACTCCAAGACAATCGCAGTAGCACCCTAATATGTATCTGCAAGATCCTGGGGAATGCAGGGAGCATTTATGGCAGCTGTACCCATTTGGTGGGGCAAATATAACAGAATAGAAAAATTATTAGCTTGAGACCCCTCACCCCCTTCTCAAAACATTTTATGTCTCAGAAGTATGCTGAAAATTATTCTTAACAGTTTGAGGGGTCAGCATCTTAAAGCCTGGACTTAATGACTTGGAGAAACCTCGAAGCGGCATTGAAGAAAAGATGAGAAAGCTCAGGAAGGCAGAAACACTAGAATGAAATTACTGCACAAAGCCTGCAAGTCCATGTAAGACTCCATTCCCTGAGAGAGCCCAGAGTACCTTAACTTCAATGAAGAAATAAGAAAGGCACTGGTGGGAAACTCGGTATTGCTGTCTTCTGGAGGCCATAGTTGCCTGTGGGAGACACTGTCATGGGGATGATGAGGGTTCAGAATGGGAGAGGCCAATGGTAGCACTTAAAGTTCAAAGGCAGAGTGATATAACTACCATAGTGGGCAGAAGGCTAGAGTGGCTTTCAGCGTGCCTTGATACATAAGAATCATGGTGTGCCTGCAAGGCACGTAGATGGAGAGCTGACTGGCCCATTATCAATTTATATATATAAGCAGGAAAAAATCAAGAGATGGTGAATCAAAGGCTAATAAGAGCTCTTAATATGAAAAACTGTGGCCCTTTAACCAGTTTATAGATCTAAATTAATTCACTGACATGGAGCCCATTAATAGAAGCAGGAGGCTGAGTCTCTTTTAGAAAGAATTTTACAACTCTACTACGTATATTAAATAAATATTTCCCAACCCTCTTCCTAAGGGAACCTGTGGTCATTTGCCAGATTAGCCATGTCTTGAGGAAAGAATATCCATAACCATTAGATAAAATATCTGTCCAGGCACTCAGATCAGAGCCAAATGTCAACATGCTACGTAAGGAAAAGACCGATGGAGACTGGGTAACCAATGACATTTTGGCAAAATGGATCTACGTTTTTAATTTCTTGTCTCCCAAATACATAACTAGTATATTCATTCATACTAGCCAGTGGAACCCTCCTAATGGTCCCCCGATTGATTAAGATCCATATGGCATACTTGTCAACATGGAAGCTCCTGAAACTGCTCCCCTTCCCTGCCAAGATGCTGCATCAGAAGCACTACCACATTCCTGGGGCAATTGCAGAGACTGTATCCCTCTCCAAAGAATAGCACTGTGACTGGTTTACATGGTTTACAAACTGTTCACCAAATACGGTGCATGCATTGAACCAACGACAACCAAATATTTCTGGATCTCCTATAGCTGGAATACAAAAGCCCATGAGCCAAGGGCTGGAAGTAAATGGCCCCTCTCACCATCACTCTATGGAGAATGTGTGCTTCCTCTCTCCTCAAACTCCAAAATCAGCATATTAACACATTAACTTATTTACTATGAAAATTACACATACTGAGAAGATGCATTTTCTCTCTGTATGCAAGCTACACACAAAATCAAATAACATTGCCGGGGGGAACAAAGAATCATATCAAGGAATTTTTCTATATAATTGAATGCTTAATGGCATTAAATAATACACCCATGTCTTCTTCGTCACAATAAAGATGCCTTTACATCCTTATATAGGCAGAAAAAATTCCAGAACCAATCCTCCCTTTCCTTTGATTGGGGTTTGGGTAGACAATGCCTGCATCTATTCCTTAATTTTCCCTTTTCTATGCCTGGAGTAACTGAATAACTGTATTTTTGAGACACACTGTTGTTCTCTCTCTTTATTTAATAGTCAAACTCATAGAAGCAGAGTAGAATGGTATTTCCCAGGGGTTGGGGAGGGGAAATGGAGAGGTGATGGTTAAACAGGAAATGTCTCAGTTATGTAACGCCATGTCTCTTGAATGATATATTAATGATTTCAATTAGGTTTGAGTTAAGATCTTTTGGCCTGATAGACATTCTGTCCCTGTAAAATGACTTTTCACATGATTTCTCTTGTTAATTGTGTGTTAATTTCCCAGTTCAACTCTTGGAGGCAATCTTCCATTTCTATTTCCAGGTCATGGACACCTTAAAGCAGTTTAGGAATTGGCCCTAAAATGGAAGACTAACTCCATAGCAGACTGCACTGCTGGTGACTGGGGTCCTGGCCGTTGCTCACAAAAAGAAGTGAATGACTTTGGGGAAATTTGAACTAGTTGAGTAGAACATAGAGGCAAGAAGAAGAAAAGGAAAGAGTGAAGAGGGGGGAGAGACAGAGAAAGAGACTATAAGAGAAGTACAGACATTGAGAAATTTCCACAAAGGCTTTCTTTGGTGAAATTTTCAGAGATTTGCCTTTATGAAGAAATAATAAAAATTCCAAAGATATAGCAACATGAGTAGTACTCTGTACAGCACTCTGTACTAGGCCCTGGGCTAAGCACTTTATTCTCATCACCAACAAGGTACTTACTGTTATTATTTTCATTTTATTTATGAGGAAACTGAAGCTTAGAGAAGTTAAATAATTCCCCATAGGTAATGCAGTTAAGCAGCAAGGTGAGACTCAGTCCTAGGGATTCTTATTCCAAACCTTCTCTCTTAACCACAGTGAAGATGCCCCCCACATAATTTCCAACCAATGTAGAAAGCCACATCTATTTACCTCCAACGATGCTATGCTTTTACTGATATTATTACTCTCTGACTAAACTCTGATTTTCTTTTCACTTTTATCTGGTTTGTACATGAAGAGTACTCCCATATAAATTATTCAGCAATTTCTTCTAGAAATGAAACCTTTAAAAATTGACCACATGCTGCCCTGAACAGTCAGAGGAATTTCATGTGTAACCATCTACTTACCCACCAGTTCTGTAGAAGTCAAGTCCCAGCAACCCTGTCAAAGCACCTTTAAGGCTCACAAGCCTTGGAAGTCCCTACGGACAAGGTGTGCTGAGATTGGTAATGCTTTCTCAGCTTCTATATTTGAAAGAGCAAGTTCATCTTCAAAGCACATGGGACATATCCTTGCACTTCTCTTATATAAAAGCTTAGGCTACACATATCTGATCTCATATCCTTTCTAGTTAGTGAAAAAGTGAGTTCTATCATTTTTCAAATTCATTTAAAAAGCCCAGAGACCATGTGCAATCCAGGGCTACTAAACGGGGGTTGGGTTTAAAGTGCAATTAGAAGAGAGTAAACCACAGTGCCAGGACAACCTGGATTGAATCCCAGCTCGGCCTCTAGCTGGTTTTGGGGCCTTTGGACAATGACCAATATCTATGAATATCACTTTTCCTTATTCATAAAAACTAATCATGACTACCTGTGTTTGTCCTTTAGCTAAAAATAGCTAGGATGTCTTCGGTTTGCCTCATATAAAAAGAAACTTAGAAAAATGGGGTAGAAGAAGGTCGCTTTCTACAGGAAGACAAGGAGAACTGTGGATCCCAGGGCCTCCTTAAGGCCAGAATAGAAACGTCACTCAGAATCCATGGAAGCCCCATTCATCCTAATCCACCAGCTTCTGGTGGTTGTGATCCCTCCCAGAGCAAGAGCTCATGGATCTTCACTCCAGGGGCATAACAGCACGTCTCATCTCCATGTATGGTTTCCACTAGCCTGCGTGTCACATCTGCCCTTCCCTCCACGAACAACTGCTGATTCTATGTGAATTTTCCAGTGGAAACCACTAAGAAAGAGGGTCTGATTCCACTCCCGGCTCCCCTCACCTCCACTGTACTTAGGAAGGGGAAACGTGGTTCGGAATTCCGTGCTTCTCGCTCACGGAACAACTGAGGATCAATTTCTTCATCAAGGAAAGCGGGCATTGCTGGTTATGTTCCAGGTACAGTGGACGGGCTGCTATAATGAGGCATATAAAATGCCTGGCTCATGATAGATACATGATCAGAGGAAATTATTACTATTTTGAAGAGCCTCCATATTGGCTTCACAATAAATTTAGAATGCTATTAGCTTTATAGGAAAGGAAATTCAGGCTCAGATGACTTAAATAACCTATCTAAGGACAAAAATAATCCAGAGCTCTTTCACTGGAGTCCACATCTGGAAGTACTGCCTTGAAGGAATGAGAAATGCCACGCTCGGAGCCCCAGTTCCAGCCCTTGGCCTTGTCTAAGTCTCTCACACTCTCTGGGCCTTGGCATCCCATGGGTCCACCAAAGAGAGTGACCCTCAATGATAAAGGACACTAGCTCTAGAACTACACCAGCTGGCAGTCTAGGCCCCAACACTTCCTAGTTGTGTGGTTTGCACTCACCTCAAACTTTCCAAAGCCAGGCTTCCTGAGCTGTAAGTTGGCAGAAATATTACAGGCTCTGTCAACGTCACTCTCTGTTGTGAGGATGAGAATCAACATGAAATACTATTTTCAGGAAATTACCTAGTCATCATTTGAGGCTTGTATGAATGTGAGTTATTATTATCAAAGTTCCATCTGAACTAACATTTTATCATTTGACATTCTGTAGTATCGGTCTATATAATGGTGTCCCCCAGCTAAGTTTAAATTATTCATTGTCTCTCATATGAACTTGCTGATGACCTACAGTAGCCAGGGACTGTGGAGTGGAAAAAGACGAATAAGGCAACATTTCTATTCTCAAAATATTCCCAGTGGAGAGGGGCAGGGAGACAGTAAACACGTGAGATGGGAGGCATTTTGGAAAATGTTGTATCAGGGTAGAAAGAGAGCTATGTAGGGGCACAGAGGGTGTAGGCAGGTCTGCCTGGGGTGATCAGAAGAAGCTTCACACAATCCAAGTGACATCTCAGCAGGACGGACAGCAAGGGAGAAAGACAGAAGATGCCAAGATCCCCCAGTCTCTGTTCTTCTTTTCTTCGTCTTGGCAGCAGTGCCTCCTGGGTTCTCACTGGGAGGGTGGCCACCTGGCAGGCTGCACCGCCCACCTCCCTTGCAACCAGGTGTGTCCATGAGACAATAAGAAGTGAGCACAACTTCCAGGTCACCTTCTTCAAAACAAAAGCCCCAGAACTGGACTGTGGATGTGCAGGAGGATCCAGCTTCAAGCCTGCAGCAAGGAGAGCGGCAGCCAGTGGTTGACATCCTTGTGAAGCCGAGCTGCCCTCACTCTGACCACTTGCCTCTGTTACTTCCTAAGAAAAACATATGTCTGTCTTGTTCAAAAGACTTTCCTCGTTTAGTCTTTTTTTTTTTTTAAAGCAGCTTAACATGTTACCCAACTTATGTACCCTGGTAGAGGCAATGGTATGTGGAAAGACCTGGAATCATAAAGTGTTAAGCCAGCTCTGTTTAGGGAGTGATGAAAAACTGAGTTTGGTGGCCACACGGGGACTCGAAAGTACAGGACCCCATGAGGGTGCGATGCTGCGGGAGAGGTTGTCATACTGCTCTGAAACACAGGTGCCTCAGGCACTCAATGGGGCAAGACAAACAACTTCCAGTGCACTAGCTGTTATGGGAACGCCCTAGAATGAAAAGAGGTGGGGATGCCCTAAGGCACATGAAGAATGTCCTTGCAAAAGACCTGCCAATGTCCCCAAGTGCCCCAAGGCCTGGTGCTGAGGAATTTTATCCAAGCTCCTTAGTGGAAAAACCCAGTAAAGCTAAAATATTAAGCTATTTTGGGAAGCTGGAGAGCTTTAGTAATTTTTGAGAGGCCAGGTGGGGTGAGGCTGACTGAGAAAACTATAACCCCAGTGAAAGCAAAACTCTGGGCTGCAAAAGGCTTGACCCAGGTCTTCGGATGCTTGGCTCACCGGAGAGGGTCTTCCTTCTTTTTCTGAAGAGTTGTTCTGGTTTTCTTAAAGGGAGGCAGCTGCAGGCCTTTGGTACAAGCGGCAACATTAAATGCAGGGCTCCAGAGCTTGGAGACGGTGCTGGGAGGTGATGGGGTTGGAAGAACACGCGTGGGCGTGAGCAACAGATCCCCCTGGTTTGTTCTGAATCCTTGCTCTATTACCTACTAACTGTGACCCCATTTCTTTATCAGCAACTAGATGTGGCAGAATCATTACAGGGATTCGTAAGGTTATGTGTGGATAGTAGGCAGAGTAAATGGATAGCGAGCAGGAGTAGCTTTCATGGGGGGCATTCACTAGCGTGGGGAGTCAACTGAGGATGTTTCTCCAACGCCTCCATTCCAATACATGAAGAATGATCCACTTTTTAATATATTTTCCAACTATGCTCAGCTGTTCTTTGTTTATTGATTTGTTTGTTTATGTGATTACTTTTCCGCTTAAAACATGAACACTGCTTGATTAGAATACAGAATATCAAGACTGGAGGAAGAACTCTGAAGTGAAAACTTCAGAGGTAGCGAAGAAGGGCCTTCAGTACAGCTGGAAAGAAGGTGGTCAGGGGGAAAGGAGGGAGGAGGCAGAGCTGGAGAGGGAGGAAGGGACCACGTTGCTAAGGGCTTAGCCTCAGCGTGCTAAAGAAGTGTTCAGGGAAACCACAGAAAGATTCTGAGGGAGAAGCAAGGCAGGTTTGTATTTCCAATTTAGCACATCAAACACTGATTTAAGGAGAAACGACTGGAGACACAGCACTGGGGAGCTGAGAGAGGTATGTCTGGTCCAGGATGGAACATGGGAGATGATCGAGAGAGAGATTCAAGGGATGTCTAGGAAGAATTGAGCTTGTCTGAGAATAAGCCCATAGTCACAGTGCCAGCAGACTCCAGGAGAAAGCCTCTCTCACGACTTGACATCGAGCAGATACCAGAATGACCTGAGGGAGTGGCTCAGGCCCAGAGAGGATAAAGGGCCACATCTGGGGGAGAAGGGCATGGTGTGTTCAGAAACAGTGCAGTGGCCTCCAGAACTACTCAAAGGTAGAGGTGTGTGAAATGAGACCCAGGACTGTACTGGGGCCACAGCAGGAGATGGGGAGGCATGAAGGGGTGTGAAAAGTGACACCATCTGATATAGGTTTCAATAGGTGGGTAAGGGTAACGCACAGATCTCACCACATTTTTTTCTGCTGAAACCCCTTCTGCTCCCTTCTGCCCGTAGGATAAACCCACAGTTCCTTAGCCAGGTGCTCAAGGTCCTTCTTATGCGAAGTCCTGCTTGGAGCTTCCACCATGTTTCCTGGTATCTCTTCCTCTTTCCCTCTCTCCCAAAAGCATCACAGCTGCTTTTGGGGAGATGCAGAAGAATGAGGGAAAGCTGAACAGTGTGGGAAATGTGCACTTTGGGAATGGACTTAAACTGCTGGAAACTATAAAAATCAGATAAACGGAGCCCCTTTAAATGGAGTCAGAGCAGCCGGCCCAGAGGACCTGCCTTGCACATCTTACGCCTCCAACCTTGGAATATTAAGACATGGAAAATTACAATAACTTTCAAAACTAAAGCAACATTGTTTCCCAAAGAACTATTTGGAAAGATAACACCAAAGCAGATATTTTGACTACCAGACTGGTGGTGACTGGGCTGAAAATTAACAACATTGTTCGTAATTAGCATCACTGTGTTAACTTATCTGCACCAATAGAAATGCCGTCCTTCTACTGATGTAATTGTCCCCCTTCCCTTTCACATAAATGCCCCTTGACTTTATCCCCTAATCAGAACACTTTTGGAATTTATGCCGGAGTCAGTATTTCCCAAACAGCTTTTCTTTATTCCTCTCTTTTCCTTCCTTCCTTTCTCTCTCTCTCTCTCTCAAATAAATGCTTGTTGCCTTTCACTTTACCTTTTATTTTTAGGCTATCAAGCCCCTTTATAAGCACTTGCTTCTTGGAGCTAGGCAAGGCTGAATCCCATAGGCTAGTGGGCACTGAGAGATGATGGAAATGTCCTAGACTCTGTAAGCCAGACCTGTTCTATTCTAGCTCACATGAGCAAAGGGCTACCTATTTTAAAGGGAGCCAAGTGCAGGTAGTGAGGAAACTAGAACCAGAACATCTTAGTTTCCTAGCAAATATGTATTAGTTCGATATTGTCTTACCCCAGCCATTCTCACTAAGACTTTTATTTCTCAGTCTGCTGGCTAAATCACCTTCTAATAGCTAATAGTGCTAAAGTTGTTTTTACAAAGGTAGGTTTTCATAAAAACCAAATACGGTGTGAGAAGGGTTGATTTAAATTCTCTACCAGCTGCTGTGAGATTTTCAGCACACTCCTGACCAATGCCTTTGACGTCCGAGCACAGGGACGCTGCACTGATTATTGGGCCTGATTTCTATTCTGAGAGGAGCTGTTAATTTCTTCCTTCTGTCTCCTCCAGTACTTTTCCATTCCTTCACCTATGCCTGCAGACCAGCCTGCCTCTGTTATTACATAGGAAAATTTGTTCCATGCCAATCACCATTAAGCATCCCAATGTGTTTCTGAGCATAAAGGAGCTGGTATTATTTACCGGGATTTTTTTAATGGTTATCGTGGGGGTTTTGTTAATAAAGGTGGTGGTGCTGATTGAATTCTGATTAATTGATTGAGCCATAACAATAAAGCATGAACCATGCTATTGAATGGCTGCTGACCCAGCCTGGTGGTGATGGGGGGGTGACAACGAGGTGGTACAGGAGATGAGGGTACAGAGTGGAGGGGTTGGCACTGGCGGTGATGGTGGGGCTGGTGGTGAGATGGAGTCGGCAAGGACTGTGGCAACAGCAATGGTATCAGCTGTGGTGATGATGAAGGTGGTGACAGGTGTGAAAGAGATTGGGTGTGAGGAAGGTGGGTGTGATGGTGGTGTCCATGGGAGTCAAATGCTGATGGCAGAGCTAGTGTGTTGGTGTAGGTGATGGTCATAAATGCAGACGTGGTGGGGAGCAGAGGAGAGGGGAGATATATGAATAATCTCAAATAATTTCACTAACCAAAATGTTTTCAGATTTATCTTCTCAGCCAAACTAAGGCCAAGGGCAAAGAGCATCTCCCTTTCTTCAGAAAACCTCCCCTGTGTTAGATTGGAAAGAAAGAAAGAAAGAAAGAGAGAGAGAGAGAGAGAGAGAGAGAGAGAGGGAGGGAGGGAGGAAGGAAGGAAACACATGACAAGATAACCCAGCCCTGGATCCATGGTAAACTAAGAAAGCTAATAAGCTAGCAGTTGTTAGATATCATTCCAGCCTAAGCCATCTTTTCCTCAAAGGCCTTCCAGACAGATAGAGCATGGGGGAGGGAGGGTCTGGGGATGGGAGGGCCTTGCGTTGGGGGTTTTAAGACTGCACCTGGGTTCAGTGATTATCCAGAAGGACTCTCAAGACTCAGCAAGTAGCTGTACTCGTGACTAAGATCTATTACATTGAAAGGATACAAAGCAAATCGACAAAAGGAACATGTTCATGGGGTGAAATCTGGAGGAAATCAGACATTAGCTTCCAAGAGTCCTTTCCCAGTGGAGTCAGATGGGACATGTTTACTTTCTTCAGGAATAAGCTGTGACAGCACATGGGAAACGTTGTCTCCCAGGGATGCTCATCAGACACTCGGCACCCAAGGTTTCTGTAGGAAGTACCATGGAGGCACCCACTGCTTAGCATGTGTGCAAATTCCAGACTCTTGCCAAGAAAGCAGTGTGGGTTAGCAGAAACCACATGGTTGGTACAAACCATTGAGGCAGAATGAGCCATTCTTATCATTTGTAGAAAGTTTCATATCAGTTAGAAACTGTTTACAGGCCACATTGCAAGACGCCAACCTATTTGTAAGCAGGTCTTTCTACCTCAGCAATCTCACCTTTTCCACACAGGCCTCTGCACAGGAGAGATGCTGATGGCTATGGCTGAGGACCCACATCCTCTAGATACAGACGGCCTGTCTCAGGAAGCTCACAAGCTCTTTGTAAGCAAAGTACAGTTGCAGCAGCACTGCCCTTGACCTCAATGAGTTGGAGGATAATTACTGAGCCCTGGGGGAGCTGCCTCACTGATTAAGAAGAGTCCAGCTGCATCCCAAGCAGATGCCTTGCTTGTTGGGGTGGCTACAAAGTGAGGAGTCCTCTAACAGAAACCAATCGAATTAGCTAAAAATTGCATTTCATAAAAGACAATATTTGAACTGGAGAATTGTGTGTGGGAAAATACGAGTTTTAGATCAAAATCTGGTTTTACTCCTTATTCATTAGTTGACTTTAGATAAATCAGTCTGGGTCTCAGAACAGTGTTGGGTACATCTGGAGGTTTGGCGTTGGTGTTTGAAGAATGGGGATCATCAGATTCTTCTGGTCTTGCCACACCCTCTTCATTAGTCCAAGCAAGGACTCTCTCCTGTGTTAGTTTATCATTTTCCCCTCAGCTCTCATCTCTCCGCTCGTCCCCACTCTCCCCACCAGCAGCTCCACATATACATGTGCTTGGGAGACGTCTATAATGAGTCTGGAGGGAGGCGTCCAAACCTCTTCATCTGGAAAATGGATATAATGGCTCCTGCCTTCCCGACCTCATCACATTTTTGTGAAAGTCAAATAAATGCCGAAAAGCACTCGTCAGAAGCACCGTGTAAATATAAGGTATCTTATTAATTGTGATTGTTTTTCAGCCAAAACCAGCTCCTGACATTTTTGTCTCAGGTTTCTGTACCATTTCATCCATCCTCCTGGCCTGATGCGAAGACTGGACCATGCTGACACCACCTGTATGTAGTGGGTTGAATTGTGTCACACAAAAGTGCCATGCTCAAGTGGGACCCCTGATGTTTGTGAATGTGACCTTATTTGGAAACAAAAAGGGTCATTGTGGACTTAAAAATTAAAGTGAGGTCATACTGGATTAGGATGAGGTCTATTCCTATGACCATGTCCCTATGAGAGAGGGAAATTTGGACACAGAGAAGACACACAGGGACAAAGCCATGTGACCATGGAAGCAGAGATTGGAGTGGATGCATCTACAAGCCAAGGAACACCAAAGATTGCCAGCAGCCACCAGAAGGTACAAAGAAAGAAAGAAGGATCCTCCCCTAGAACCTTCAGAGAGAACACAAGCCTCCCACTACCTTGACTTTGGACTCCTAGCCTCGAGAACTCTGAGAAAATAAATTTCCATTGTTTTCAGTGCTCCGGTTTGTGGTGCTTTGTTATAGCAGCCCCAAGTCGCTAATATTTCATCTCTGCCTTGTCACCGTATCACTTAGTGACTGTGGCCAAGTCTCTTCATCAGGCCTAGACAGACCGTGGTCCAGAGGGGAGACAGAGCGTGGATTAGCCTTGAGTCCATGAGTTATAGAAAGAGTAGGGCTGGAGCCATACCTTAGGGAAAGTTAAAACAAGAATTCTAAGAACGTGCTCTTGAGTGCCCAGAAATGTGCCTGTAGGACTATAATTCTGATTTTATGAGTGAGAAAACCAAGGTTTCGGGGGATGAAATTCCTCAGCTATGGCCAACACAGTGAGCAAGGGGCAGAGCCAGGGAGAGCCTGGGCCTTTGTCCTCCCACGCCTGTCTCCACGACATGCAAGATGCCCATTTCTGCTTGGCCCACAGCATCAGAAAGATGCAAAAAATAAGGAGTGCAAAGCACCTGTTATGTACTCGAGCAAAGAAGTCTGCTGGAAGGGGCATGATGCACGGGGCCTTTTAGTAGTAAGAAGTCATCTCCCCTTAAATCAGCATCAGAAATAAAGGGGAAACGATTTTTTTTTCCAGCGGTCTGATTGTTTGGATCACTGTGGTTTATGGCCAGACCCTGCTCTCTCATTAATTTTAATACCAATTCAGTTTGGAGGGATTTATGGCCAAGCAGTACAAAGAGTGATTTGAGTTACAGCTTGGCCTTGTTGCGTTCGGAGGCAAAGGCGGAATGTTTCATTTTCCAGACTGCTGACTTCCTCTTTAACTCTCCTTCCCTGAAAACAGAAATAAAGGTGAAACAATGAAGAATGATCCTGAGTTTCCTGGTAGTTGAATTGTATTTGGAATTTAAAGAATAAAAACCGAACAATTGGAGAAAATAACCCAAGAAGGTCTATGTGGTATCAAGACAAAGGCTCTGGACCAAGGTGTTCTGGGAGCCACTTCCACAACCTGGGAGTGTGTTTCCTACTCTGTAAAGCAGGGGCAGCATAATCAGGGATCTATCTCGGGGGCTCTGGTGTCAGAATGTCTCCAAGTTCAAATCCTGCCTCTGGTGCTAACCAGCTCTGTGACCTTGAGCATGTCACTCTTAGAGGTTTCTTTATACCTCAGTTTCTTCATCTGTAACAATGGGAATCATAATAAAACCTATTCCATAAGGTTTATGAGTGGAAACTTGGAAATAATTCAAGTGCCTAGCAATAACATATCAGTGTGGCTGCAAAATGGTCAACCATCTAAATTCTCCACAGTTTCCAGCCCAGTTCATTTATTCATTCAGTGTTTCTGTCACCCAGGTATATCTTAGAGCGTACTGTGTGAGAGGTACTTTGCTTGACCTTGAAAATATAATGGTAAACAAGACATTATGATCCCTGCCCTCACAGATTTTCACTGCTAACAAACTAGTTAGGAAATTGATTTAATGTGGGATTATAAGGAAACATGATAAGTGCTTAGTCTGGTAAATCATGATAAATGGGCAGGTCTGAGATGTGAGCCTTGGCTGTTTGGCTTCAGAACATGTGGTTTCATCGTTACGCCATTGGTCACTTGCCTGCGGGTAAGCAGTAAGGGAGAGAGCTGGAATTCAACTCTGGGCACATGGATGCCTCCAGAATCTTCATAAATAATCACTATGCTCATACTACACATACTAAGTATCTGGAGACGTGTAGTCAGCAATTGTAACTCTGCATCTTGTGCCCGGGGGATGGGTGTAGCTGGAGACATGGACTTAGGAATCAGCAGAAAGGGGGAGCTCATCCAGTGGAAGGAGAAGAGCCCAGAGCCGAATGTGGGCAGTGAAATATGTAAATGATAGGTGGATGGGATCTCAGTTTTAGTCTACAACTTTCCCAACCCCTCCCCAGACCTTCCCCCAACAGAGTGCTAATTACATCACAAGCATCTCCTCAAATCACTGGTTCACTGCAGGTGTGTTTTTGGTTGGTTGGTTGGTCGGTTGGTTGTCAGTTGACTGGCTTTTCTCCCATAGTAACTTTACATAAGGTGGACTTCTTATAATCAGAGCAATAGGGAGTGAAATGACACAAAAAAATACAAGTTTGGTGGGGAAATCTTACCTCTACTTGTCCTCATTCCATTGTGACCTTGACTCTGCTCCCTCTTATGGTTAAAAGAATATAAAACATACCACAGTTCTGCATTTTCTTTCCTTGTTTTGTGCCTCCCTTTCCTAGGTTTGGCTATTCCACTTAGTCTTTTTCTGAATGGATTAGCTTCACTGTTTTTTTTTTTTTCTACCAAATATCTTTGATACCTTTCCTTTCCCATATAACAAATTTTCCTTGAGGTAAATAAATGGCTCCAAGGGGAGTAAAAAGGAGAGACCCTCTAAATCATACCTGAAAGAGATAAGAGAGGAAAAGAATCAGAATTTTCCTCAAGGTGGTAACACCTCTGTTTTCTCTTAAAAGATGGAGTATCATTCAATATGGGCTAAAGCAGGGAACAGCTTAAGCAGTTCAATTTTGCTAGAACATGAAATCTGAGATGGAGCTCAGCAGGAGAGGGGGCTGGAACAGTGGGTGTTTATAGGAGATGATGGACCTCCTGCTGAAGAACTTGCCTTTCATCCTGTTGGTTCCATTGGGGAAATAGGCAACTAATAAAAGATAAAAATGGGGTCAAACTCCATCTTTTGCTCCATTCGAAGTTTCCAGAGAGCAGGAATTATAGCTTCTATTTTATGCATCAGAAATTCAAATGCTGGGCCAAGCAGGTACTCTCAATAAACAAGTGTATTGGGTATATTTCTTAAAATCATGTGGCCTTCATACTGTCTTCCATTTTCCCACTTTTCCTAGAGAAAAGGGTATATCAAAACAGTTTTCTTTGATAAAATCAATCACGGATGCATAATGACAAATGGCCACTGACACTCGACCTAAGTGCTGGGGAGCAACAAGATGTGCGCGACCCCTGCGACACTGAGAGTGGATGGGGCAGCTGTGCTCCCAGGGCCACCTGCTGCTTGCTGTTTGGGGACGCGCAACCAGTACTGCCAGCACTTACAACTCTTCAGAAGAAGCTTTCACGTAAAACCGCTCTGTTCTTAAGGACTGCCTTGCATTTTTAAAAAACACTCCTTAGACCAGGGAAAAGCAGCCTACAGGACAAGTACAGCATGCGGCTTGCCAGTTTGCAACCTCTGTTTTATTTTTCTTAGTTCTCCCACCGACCACCATGGGGACTTCTAATGTTTACTAGGGGAATGAATGAAGGAATGAAAGTTGTTCTCTATCTCTGCTCCAAAATCAGCTGCCTTGGCCTTCTGAGTCACAGACTGTATTCTAGAAGCTCTCATTTGGTGAGAGGGCTAGAGGGCATGGTTTACAGATGGTCTTCAGAAAAAGAATCCCAAAGTATAAAGGAGAAAAAGTAGAGCTTCTCTGGTTGAGCAGCCCCCTCCTTGCATTGTCCCTTGTCCCACAACAAACCCTATGTGTTAGTTAGCTCCAGCGAACCACGCAGCCCCACATGGAAGCCATGAATGTAGTAAAGACTGTGAGCTTTGGGAACAGAGCTCCCTCAGCCCAGTTTTGCCACTTACCCTCTTAGAAGAGCTGCCTGGCCTCCCTTAACTTCAGCTTCTTCCCACAATACCCCAAATATGTAAGTCAAGGATAATTATCTATATCACAGTATCGCTGTGTCAATGAAATTGTATCATGTGTAGAAGAACTCTTAGCCCAATGTCTAACATCTAGTACCTACTCAGTATTGAAAACTGAAACCATGTATGGGGACAAGGAGACAAAGAAAAGCATCCTTCACAATCTATTGCAGACCATCAATTAATGGTTTCCAGCTTAATATGGAATCTACACATCACAATTAGCATGGAAAAAGGATTTTTGGACAGAGGTAGGGGTATCTTAAATAACTATTAATAACAAGTACATTTCTGGAAAGTTAATTAAATTTCTCCACTTTTCAATTTCTCTCTGGTAAGTATGTAAAACCAATTGTCAGTACTGTGAAGACTGACATTTTACCCTATTTACAAGGAAAGAGTTAATCTGCCAGTTTCATTGATGCTGACAAAGACAGGAGATGCCTGGGTCAAAGACCAAGGGCTTTATTACTTCTCCCCTGCTCCCCAAAGCCAGGCTCGCTGAGCTCTCTTTCTGGAGGCTGGTCACCTGCCCTGTCTGGAGCTACAGCAAACACTATTTCAAGAAGAAAAAGCAGTGAAGTGTTCTAGGACTATTTAGTTTCTATTAAAGGAAACTCACTGCAGACTAGGGAAAGTAAAATGGAACGATACAAGCTGACATAGCTGGAAAGAATACCCAGGTAGCTTGTAAAACACAAGAATGAGTCTCAAAAACAAGAGCTTCAGGGACTTTTGTGACCTCTCTTTCCTCATTGTCTCATTCTACAGGGGTCTCTGTTGGGTGCTCCCAAATCACAGCAATTTTCTTCTTTCTCTGGGATTTTGAACGAATGAGGAATTAAAACAACAAAAACGTTAGGGGGGATCTGAAGATTGTTTTCATTACCAAGAAAGGTTAGGTGGGAGGATGTTGCTTAGTATGAAAGGCAAATGAGGCTGAACTTAAGAAATAGGCAGGTTTCCCCCAGAAAAATAGTGCAAGAAGGAGCAACAGGCCTTTTTGTCTCTTTGTGCAGCTGCCTTCTAAGAGGAAAGGGGGCAGGAAAGGAGGAAGTGCCCCCCCCCCACTGCTCCTGGAGAAGCACAGTCCCATGTCTGGGGAGGGGTGGTGTGGGTAGTGCTTTGAAATATTTATTTTAATAAAAAAGTGTTAGACATAAAATTATGCTATTCAAAAACTCAAAGAGTTATTTTATAAAAATGAAACTAATTGATGCTCATAAATACTATAATAGCTTTTCTATTATCTAAATATTGAAAATTAATGTAAATAAATATTTTCATATGTAGTCATGGGCTTTAATCAGTTTTTCCAAAGAATGCAATATTTTTTAATTCATTATTAATTTTTAAACATTTCAAACAAAAAACTACAATGTTTTTAAGACTGTATTTTTGTTAATTAAAAAATTTATATAAACACAGAGAGAGTGACCAAAATACAGGGTTTTTTTCACCCATGAGCTAATATTAAATATACAAGGAAACTATTTCAGCAGAACTGTTTTTTCTCTTTGTTTCTGTCATCAATTTGGTATTATACTCTTTGAAAGACCTTTACATTTTAGTGGCATTTAGTTCAAAATATACTGGCATTACTCAACCAACCTATTAACAACTACAGTGCCAAAACTTTCATACTTTAAGATGCTAGGAAATAGCGATTATAGAAAATACAGCTTGCAAGCATTGACATTGATATTTATACATAATAAATCAAGAGAAAACTGAGCAAACTATAGAATGAGAATGCCAATGGTGTACAAAATTTAATTTTGGAATTCATTGAATATTTTAGGGTAATTTTGTTTTTAGGACACATGATAAATTTGTATTTAGAACGCACATTTCTGGATTTAAAATTGTTTAGTTTTGAAAATATGTGTACATTTTTTATATTTAAATTGCCCTTCAGAAGTTTTATGTCAATTTCTACTAGCAAATAGTATTTTCAAAAGTGATCGTCAATGTCAGGTTTCCTTTGCCACACTGACCAGCCACACAACTCAGTCCAGCTGCCCCAGAGGGGCGGGCAGAGTGAGTAAAGGATGGAGAGAGGCCAAGACCACATTTAGAGGAAATGCCTTCCTCACGGCAACCGAGAGTGGAAAAAACAACCATCCCTCCACCAGCCTTTATTGCAGCCTGTAAGGCTCCAGTTTTCTCCAGGTGCTAAAAATGTGGCACCAGCAGCCCCTGGCTTTGCTTACCCCAGCTTGGCAACTCTAGGGAAATGGAAACATCTTTCTCCCAATGCCCACATAACAACCCCAGAGAATAGATGTGATTGGCTTTGCTTGGGTCACATGTCCATCCCTAATGCAATCACTATATCCATGAGAATGCTACCCGAGGATCAGCCAAGGATGAATTGGGTGTCCATCCCTGAGTTCATGGGTGCTAAACAATGTCCCATGCTCACCATTTTGAATATCAGTGGATTTGAAGATACAAATATTGTTACATTTGACCTTTTTAAACCCCCCTTGTGACAGGTCAAAGGAAAAGGCAATGGTGCCTGTAATTTAAACTAAATGGCCTGTCATATCATAAATGATTGATGGATGAATAAATGGGATGAGGGGAGAGTAATCCTGTGAAAGTGACACTACTGTACCCACTTTAGAGAGAAAAAAGAACCAGAGAGGTTGAGGAGCTTTCCCAAGTTAGCACAGACAGCAAATGGTGGATCTGGGATTCAGACAGAGGCCTCCTAGCAGAGCGCTCCATCGGGGGAATGGCTGTCAGTGCTGACACAGTGTCTTAATGAGAACCAGCATTTGCGTACCCGGTGGTCCTCAGTGTTTTCCCCTCACTGCTGAGTCTCCTTTCCTCTTCTCCCACTGCCCATGCACTGAAGTTCTTAAGAACAGAATTTTTACTCTGGATTTGATTGTTTCCTTCCAGGCTATTCTCAAGTTCTAAAATTCTGACATGCTAAGTATTGAGTGGGGCTCAGGGATCTGCACTTTAGCCATAGCGCTGAAATGAGAGCTCATGCAGAGGTCTGCAAAGCCACAAAACCTGGCCACCACAACCCCCAGCAAATGCCATCTTCCTTTCACTCTGCCTGCCTCATCTTGCTTGCCTTCCTCTCATTGGTAAAAACCTGCCCAGCACTGTTCAAGGGAGGAAGTTCATGTGGTGCTGCATTCATCACAGATAGCACCCCCCCCACAAACACATACACACACTCAAACACCTCCAAATGCAGTTTCAGGAGACACTGATAGCTGCCACCCATCATGACCACAGATTAGGAGTCTTCAGAATTAGGTAGAATTTGCCCAACAAAACCATTTGTTCTTGCTGCACATTAATGCTTCAGTGCCAGTGATAACATTCCTTCCAACTGGTAGTTCAGATGTTTCTTACAAACCTCCACATATGGGGAATGTGCTTCTCTGAATGTGCAGGCTATTCGTATTGATCCCAATTCATCTATTAGTACCTGCAGCTTTCACCCACGAGTCCTTGTTTGATCCCTAAAGTGCAAATATATCAAACCAAACCATTTTCCAAGTGGCAGCCCTTCAAATATGTGAAATCCACATGATTATTGGTCAGGTTATCTGGCGGCTTCCCTTCTCCAGACTGACTGTTACCAATTTTAAGCATGGTTCCTCTGACATGGCCAAAGTCCCTTCACCAACTCAGCTCTCAGTATTTACTCAATAAATATGTATTGCACATCTTTGGTTGCAAGGAGCTAAATGCTTCCCACAGAAAGAACTAGACATTCTGGTTTGGGTATCAGCTCCAGAGCTCAGTTCAGGGTGACCTAGGGAAATTGATCTCCTTAGAGACACCCTGAAAGGGTTTGTCTAGAATCCCTAAGTTCTAGTCCATGAGCTCACCTCTTCTCCATTTCTCGAATCTCTATGTCTTTTTTCTTTTCCCTTTGTCCCTGTATTACTGTGTTTTCCTCCCTGCCTTTCCAGCCCCTCTGGCTCTCTCTCTCTCATCTTGTGTGGTCTCTTTGTTTCACAGATTCCCTTTGTCTCCTGATATTTTTCTGTCTCCCTTTCTGTCCCTCAGCCTACCTCTGTTTCCCTGTGCCTTTCTCACCTTGAAGAAGAGTGTGTGAACAAGAGCTGTAGGAGGGAAAATCATCAAAACCAGGACAATGTGGCTCTGGGTGAAGTTCTCAGCAGCCGGTAGAAAGTTTTCAGTGAGCCAAATCCGGCTTCATTAACTGGCTCTCTGCACCAGATTCCCAGACCGTAGCCTCCTCCGCCAACCTAGCAGGTGACATAAGACATGGGAGGCCAAGAATACAAAAAAAGTTACTGTTCCAAGAGCTAATGGCCTATGAAATGAAAATGCTTGGCCCACCTCCTCTGAGTGACTACTGCACAGTTGGGTCCCACAGCTGGCCCAAGCCCATGCTGTGGGACAGCAGGAGGGAACCTGTCCCAGATCTGAGTCAACAGAGAAGACCAGGGGAGTCTGCCAAATCCAACTAGCTCAAGCCAACATTTTCCTTCACCAATGTCATCCAACCCTCCAAATATGCCCACAGTACAAGGTTCAAAGGACCCCAAAGAGTCAACAGGCCTGGGTTGGACTCACGGCTTTGCTACAAATTGACGGTGACCTTGCCTAACCCATGTCCCCTTTTGGGGCCACCATGTTCTCCTCTATAAAGAGTGAAGCACAAATTCCATCAACAAATTATAGAATTGCTTTAATTGACAGGTCGTTTCCCTATGACTTCGGCATCTGCTGCCTATCCATAAGCATGGATGGTGACTTGCCACGGGATGGAATGAAGCAAGAAATAAGTAAAGGAGAGTAAATGTATTTTTAAAAGGGCACATATTCCTCCATTCTTATAAAGAAATCTAGGTGGTTACACAGGAGCCGGAAGCTACAGTTTCCTCCTTTGTGCTAGGCAGACACCTGGTCTGCATAGTATGTCTCCAGATTCCTGCTTGACCTGTATGATAGTGTGCCAAATGCAACACTCTTGGTGCGCCCCTCCCCACCCCACTTCTGGCTCAAACTACTGACCTGCCCACAATTCCCTGCTCAGGAAACCAGCACTACCACCAACTTTTTTCAGGGAAGGCTTCCTATTGAGCCAAGAAGAAAATCCAAGGCAGGAGATGCCATCAGTAGGCCGATCGGTGTGGATCCTTGAGGTAACCTGGAGCAAAGGACTGAACAACGGAGAGAAGGATTAGTGAAGCCATGATGTGAATCTCCTCTAGATTTTGCGGTAGAGGCCATCAGGAGGCTTGGCCAGCCACTAACAGGAAAAGAACTGAGCAGAGAACGGGGACAAATGGAGATGCCTAGAGAGACACTGGTGAGAAAGACAGAGAATAGCAGTCCTTCACCCAGAGGGCCACTGGCAGCAGCCCAGGTAAGCAAAATTCCAACCAGCAGGGATCCTTACAATGGCCTATATCTTACGGCAGCCTGAAGAAGCATTTTCCTGGCAACAGAAAGAGTCTCACTAATACACAAGGATGAGGACATTCAAGCCCCAGGCACTGGCACCAAATCCCTTAAAAGTTTAAGCGTATAAGCAACCAGTGATACCATTGGTATGGCCTCTAGAAAAATACATGCAGTCATATCTTTGGGCAACCTAGAAAACTTTATAGCTTCTCCCAAAACCTATTAAATATTGGTTCAACAAATTTAAAGGAAACCATATAGATCATTAATTATATAGTTCAATGGCCCATTTTACAGTGAAGTGACTTTTCTTAGAAGAACACGTAGGCGAAAAGCTGTATTTCATATCTCATAAGGAACAGAGACATGTTTACCTTGTTTTTCATTAAGAGCTCCCCCTTGAGCCCTCCTAGCACATCCTTTTATTTGGGAAGTCGGGGCACAGTGAGATAAAGGGCAGTGTGCTCACATTCTGGAATCAGATGACAAACTCAGTTTTGTTGCATTGGCCAGTAATTCATATGCTGTCTTTACCAGATTAGTCTCCCCATCTGTCCATTCGGGCAATCCCAGTGAAAATACTCTACCTTCCTGACCTCTGGGAGGAGAAGAGGGAGGACACATGACCTTGGCCCAGCCAAGCATAGGACCCTATTCACCAAGCCACTGTTTTTGGTCCAGGGATGCGCATGTATCTGAGCAAAGCTAATCAGAATCATTCCTTGGGATTGTTTTGGGAGTGGAAGAAGAGGCCTAGCTTTTCAGGCCCCAGAGTTGGAACGTCTATGAAATGGAGCTCTACAGTAGCTGTCTACCCGTCAAGTGGGGATAGTCAGAGAAGCGATGAGGGAATGAATGAAATATCTTATGAGAGTTCCTAATGCTTGAGACCACAGTCAAGTGCATTCTTAGGTGTTGTCATTTATATGTTTCTCTTCCCTCTGTTAACTCCATGTCTCTCTCAAGTATGGAGGAGGGAAGGAGGAAGGGAGGAAGCCCTCTTGCTGCTTTGCTGAGCCAGAGGTTCTGTTCATTAAAATTGCAGGTCATGCTTTCACCAGACAGGTGAAGATCTCAAGTAGGAACAAAGACAAGGCACCTTCTGCCAGTTGCCAAGGAAGACAGGCAACCACATGTAGGGTGCCTGGGAAAATAGAATTTGATGTGATGCTAATGATTTGAGGCCTTTTAACATCATGCTGTGTGACTTGAATTTACCAGCAAGAGCCCAAGTCAGGTGAAATAGCTCTCAACTTCTCAACTACGTCATCTCTTTGGAGTTGAGGCTCTGTGATATGTAAATGACACATTTTGAGTCCCAACACCTCTGTTTTCTAGAGGTATGACCTTAAAAAAACTCCTTCAGCATCTCATCTGTTTTAAGGCAATAATAATGCCCAAGAACGCTCTGGTGAAGAGTGGGTACTGTACACAGCCCAGGCCTAGTGCAGAGCTGGCAAACATGACCATCAGTTCCTTCTCTGGGGGCCCGTGTCTCCTACCCGCCTGAATGTTCCAGAAGGCAAGGGCAATGTCTCAGTCACTTACTATTCACCTTTTCTGCACAGAGGAAGTGCCAAATAATTTTGTTTAGACTTTTAATGATGAAAATTGAGAGGAAGAAGCCAAGATGGAAAGAATAAAGGACAAAATGGTAAGAGGAACAACAAGGGAACATATTTTATAGCAAGTATTTTTGGCCATTTCATCATCACTGTGCTCGAGGAGAAAAAATATGTCAGATGGTTTTTTGGTCTATACTTATCCCCAGTCTCATCGAGTTGTGTACTTTAAATATGTACAGCTTTTTACATGTCAATCACACCCCAGTGAAGTGGTTTTAAAAAATACTGCTTTCTTTCCTCATAACAAAACAAATATTAAACAAAAGCCCTAAATAAGGCAACCAGCAAAAATAGAACTGCAATATGACAAGTGTGCATTTTTAGATATTTCTGCCAAAAGTGGAGGGAAACTGAGCAAAGCTACAGATGTGTCTGCCACATTTTTATGGCACTTGATAGAGCATACAGGGTTTTCTCAGGCATTGTTGGAGCTGTTCCCTCTCCCCCAAAAATAGAAATAAAATTATAGATCAGAGTGGGGACGCTCAGTTCATACAAGGTTATCAAAGCTTATTTTGTATTATAAATCTAAAACATGTTCAACCCCCCAAATTTGGCAACAACAACAACAACAACAACAAAAGGACGCAGAAGAAGGAAAAAATCATCCATATGTTTCTTCCTCAATGCCCACGCTGAGAGATTCATATGTTGATGTATTATTTCATGTCTTGGATTTTTAAGGCTTTTATATCATTACGATCACACTGAAACTCTACTCCTGTAACCTGCTGTTATCACTTCACTTTATAACCTAATTGGATTCTTTAGCTTCTGCACTTTTCACAAACATCAAGTGTACTGCAATATATTCAACCATTTTGCTGTAATGGAATACTGGTTATTTCCAAATGTTTACTGTTATACATAACTCTTGGATTCAAAACTTTGGGCAAAGAGCCATTGTCCGTTTTTGATAGTATTGAACATTTGCATGGTTTCCAAATTTGTAAAAACCTGAGGTATTATAGAGTCCAGTGACGCAGGGCTCCCTGTCAGCACAGAAGTCTACTGCCTCCTGCTTCAGGGCTGGGTTATTAACAGCAGCATCTGACGCTTTCTGTGGATCAAAGCTCTACCAGTGAGGGACATGGCCTCATCTCAGCCCTCCTTCCCACGAGAGGATAACGAAGCCAACCTCCCTGGGGACAATTGCAAATTCGGTCAGTTCTGCCCCTCCACAGGTGCCTGTAGTGAGTTTGAGGGTTTGGAGGCTGATGGAGCAAAGATGGGACCTTGATATGGCAGTATTACCCAACAAGCTTTATTGGGCAGCTCAGGTTCACTAGAGAGAAGCAGTCTGTCAAAGTGAGAGACCTTCCAGAGATAGTTGGTGCAAAAACTCTACTCAGAGAGTGAGGGAGTGTGGAGAGAGGGCTTAGTGTACAGGTGAGGCTATTCAGCAGCAAGGTGAGGATTCTTGGGATCAGAGAGCTCTGAAGGCCAGCAGCCGTTTAAGGTCTTTTGCATCTATCTTATTTATAGCCAGGCATTGCTGCAATTTCATGAGGGAGGTGAACCAGGCAGGCTCTAAATGGCTAAAAATGTGCTTATTTGGCCTATAGTCAAAATAATTGGTGTGTAAGAACTGGAATTTGGTACCAACAGGTTTTAAGTTACTAGGCTTAGCATGCTATAAAGAAGTTAACAATGCACCAGGGCCATTTTAAACCATTTATTTATCAGTGCCTCATATTCCAGGTTTCAGACAAATGATCTTTGTCCCTCATGATAAAGGACAGAAGGTCTTCCTGGAAATGTCTGTTCCTTGAGGCCAAGGATGGCCAACCAGAGATTACAACATGTGTTCTGTACTTAGCAGCCATGACGCAGGAACTCCTGTGAGATGGGCAATTTCCTCTTTTGGCGTGAGGATTAGGCTTGCTCTTTATCTGATTATATTTTAGTGGTCTTAAATCAGGGGAGATTACTTTTTCAAATGCCAATGCCCAGGCCCCACCCCAGACCGATAAACTCAGAACCTCTGAGGGTGGGACTTAGACATTGGCACCGTTTTAAAGTTCCCCAGGTGATTCCAACGTGCCCGCAGAATTGGACGGGTTGGGCTGCAGCAGAGCAGGTGATAGCACACTAGAACTTGAAGTCTGCCATCCTGGCTTTCTGACCCAGGTGAACTAGAACAGCCCACAGGATCCGTCTCTGCGTTTGAGCTGTACTGTCATCTGGCCGTGACTAACAGCAACTGGAGCAACAAAATATATACTTTTTAGAGCAGCCACAGAAAGTCCCTGAACAGAAAATTTAAAACTTTGAGCCGGAGACAATTTTTATGATGCTAATGAAATTTAAGCTTCAGGGTTCATGCTCCTTAGAAATATACATATATTTGCATACCTAATTTTGTAGTCAGAATTTTATATGCTTTAAAAAAAAAAATGACCAGCCCAAACTGTATAAACTTTAGACCCCATCCTTTTTTCAATCTTGCCAGTTTCTTTTTAAGTTCGACAGCATAATGTTCTTTCTTATGAAACACTTGGATCTTGTTAAAATGCAGGCTCTGACTCTACAGGTGAAGTGTGGGGCCTGGGGTTTTGCCTTCCTAACAAGCTCCCAGATGACACTGGTGCTGAGTTTCCTTGGAGCACGCTTTTGGCAGCCAGGTCTTGGGACAGTCCATAAAGCATCAGCCCGTACACTCAGCAAAGCTTGTCCTTTAACAGGCTCTGCATTTGAGATTACACACCACAAGGTAATCTCACTACCTGTGCAGCCACTGAGCATGGTCAACAACCAGTGTTCCTCGTCTAGAGCTGACCGTGTCTTCACTGCCTCCAAGCCACATTGGCCACATTCCCGCAACCCAGAGTCCCTTCGCTGTGAAGGTCTGTTTGCAATCACACGTGATGTGAATCCCTGCATGCATCAGGGTGCTTGGTTGAAAACAACAGAATTCACTTGATCTAGTGAAAGCAGGAAGGAAGTTATCATAGAGTACGAATTGCTTGTAGAAGTCCCATAATAAGCATCCATGCTATTCTAACAGGAGCAACTAAGCCAGGAGAAACAAAGGATTTTTTCTGTTGGAGACCTTGATAGCTCAGCTGCCCACCACTCAGCATTTATGATGCTAGAGACCAGAAGGTAAGTGCTCAGATCCTGCAGAGCCAAATGCTTCAGCCACCATGTGTGCCAAAAGATCCAATCCCCGAACCTCTGGCAGATGCCTCCCCTGGCTCATTTCCTTCTTCCAAGTCTGTAGCCTGCTTCATCTGCTTGATAGAGCCAAGGTCAAATGCATAACCTGGCCTTCATAGGAGTCTGAAAATGTGATGTGTAGGTACCTTTAGAACAGGGAGACAGGCTGGAAGGGGTTTAGAGTATATGCTACATGATCCAGGCTGCAGAATCGGGACACTCGACCAATGTTCTTCAACTAATGATGGGGGTAGTCTGACCTCATGTGCTTGCTCATGGCTCCTGATCTCCATAATAGTATCAGTTGAGACAGGCCTTTGACTCACTACAGGCTGACTCTGGCTCTACCTCCACATAACTATTCATCTCTGAAGTCATCACCCATGGGTCAGAGCCTCTGGGCCCCTTTAGTTCAAACTCCCAGAAAAGAGAAAGATTTTTCACTGGCTAGCTGATAAATTGATTCATCCTGGGTCAGCTGTTCCATACTGGCACTAGTGAGGTTGAAGTGGTAAAATCTGACTTCCTAAACCTGTTTCTTTTCCTGGGAAGGTAAATTTCTGGAAGAAGGAGACATTGAAGTAAGAAAATTACTCTGGAGCCTGTCAGCTTATAAATCTGAGCTAGGTTTTAAAGGTGGAACAGGCATTCTTAAAGAGAACAAAGGAGAAGACGTTTAGAGATGGAAGAGACAGGCTCGCAAAGGCACGGAGACAACCATTTATCATGGGTGTTGTGATGAACTGGGTCTTTGTTCCCTTCCATCTAGTTCCAAATATGCTTGCTAATATTTGCCTCTCTCAAAACTTTAAAAGCAAATATTAGCCCTCTTTCCAGTGCCTACACTCAACTTCTTTTAAAAAAATGTTTAACTCTTATCTCTCCCCTCATTCCCTTTATCTTTCTACTTCTTCCTAACCCTCTAACTATTCTATTCCTAGGCACATTACATAATTCCAGTAAGAGTTTTTGCATCTAGGGGACTTCTCAATTATAGCGAGAAGCAAATGGTATGATGTATGTGAACATACTGAGTGAACCACTACATAATGGAAGTGATTAAAATGGTGAAGATCGCTCTGGCTCCGATTTTTCCAAGGCATTAAAGGTGCCTCTTGACATCTCCTAATTAATCCCTGTGTGCGCCTTAGGCAGCAAGGGACACAATGTGAGATGTGGCTTGAGAGAGCGAGAGAGCGTCACTGCCTCTCCCTGTGCTGGATCAGCGAGTCTGCTCCGGAGCTCGGCCCAGATGCCCAGGCCCTTGCCTCTCAGCCCTCAGCAGGGCCTCAAGCACACTGAGGCTTTGCTCCTTGACAGCTGCAGCTGCTCACCAAAGAAAAACCTAAAATAAAATCTAGGCTAAATGGGGAGCCATTGTTGCACCTGCTTTTGGCTTCTGCTGAGGGTCAAGGGCAGTTAAAGCTGGAAGGACCTTAGATTCTCTGATCTAACCAAAACCCCAGCTGACCCATTCTCAGACAATGGCACCAGCAGCTCCTCAGTTACTCAGGCCGAATATCTGGTATCATTCTTATTTCTTTGCCCATCAGCAAGCCCTGTTAGCTCTACCTACAAATTATATCCCAAATGTAATGACTTATTGCAAATGTCATGGTTGCCCTCTGGTTCAAGTCAAGCCACCATCTTGCCTGGGATGTTGCAATGCCCTCCTAACTAGCCTCTCTGTTGATATGCTTGCCCCTCCCTGTAATCTATTTTCCAACAGAAGCTAGAGTGATCTTCTTAAGACAGAATTAGCTCAGAGTACCTTCTGCTTGGAACTCTGCAATGACACTCTACTGTAATGAGATTGAAATCCGTAATCCTTACCATAGTGGCCCCTGACTCTCTCTGATATTCCTCTAGCTCTCCGTCTTCCAAACACATTGTCTTCTTTCTCTTTCTCAGGTAGGCCAAGCTCACTGCAAACTCAGGCTTTTGTACTTTGAGCTTTTCTTTTTGCTCCAGCTAGCACAGGATAACACTCAGGGAAGTTGGGATGGATGGATGGATGGATGGATGCATTAATGGACAGAAAGTAAATTGAACTTCTACAACCTCCATAATTTTGTTTTCACAAATACCACTATCTATGGACTAAATTTTTGAGGTATTTGGATCAATAAAGCCAGAGAAAGTCAGAGGATTTGGAGAATCCGATTTTTAATAGTTCTGAGAATGAGAGGCCAGATGTCGAGCAGCCCCTCCACTGATCTGGTAGTTAGGGAGAAGACACTGAGATCTTGCTAACCAGAAACCAGAGCCTGCCTTGAGGGAAAGCGACTGTTAAAGCCACGGTAAGTCAAGACGGGCTCAGGGACATGGCTTTTCTCCCCAAACAGCACTCCGTTCCCTCTTAATGAGCCATTAGGTCACAGTCCTGACAATGATAGAGCTTCAGAGCCTCTAAGAAGCCATTATTCACTTCCCAATAAAGTAAGTAGGAAACTCTGATCTCATTCTGAGTTGCAGAAAGCAGCTCAACATGATAGATCATCTTGGGTTTTGGCTTCTACACTTTGTTATCGCATTCTCTTTCTTTAGGTTTAACTTATTTTAAACTGGAACTTCTCATTGCCTTCTCGCAGCACCTTGAGTTAGCTCATAGACTGGAGTGAATAGTCCAGGATCGTGGCAATTATTGGTTTCGACAAAAGCTAGCTAAGATCTTGCAAGCTCTCCCACCCCCAATGCTTCTCACTGTCCCTCCCCAAGTCACAGTGACTGTAGGAGACGATGCTAGATCTTCAGGATTGGAATCAGGGGAGTCCTTCAAATGGCAAGGCACCAGAGTTCCATATTACCAAACCAATTTCCTTTTTCTCCTTTGCACAAGGATATTCTTCTTTAACTTCCAAGAGTAGACAGGCAAACTGAGTGGGCTTTGAATTCTAATTCTACCACTGTCAAGCTGTGTGACCTTGGAATGGCCAGCTTCCCTCCCAGGAGGATACTAGTGGGGCTAGGGGGAAGAGACAGGAGAGACTATGTGAGAAGGCACATAACATGGTCCCTGGCACATAGCAGGTATTTTATTAATATAGCATTACCCCTCCCCTGATACCAGTCCTTCTTTCAAAACCCAAGCAAAAGTCCAAATGTGTGGTCAAGTATAAAAGAACAGATCTCCCATTCCTGAGACAGCTTTACTGTGAAATGAGCTATCATCATAGGCGGGGCTTTCTGTCATTCTTTTTCTAAGGCTAATAAGCAGTAATGTGTGAGCGCTATCACTCAGCAGCCAGTCTGCCCAAGTTCTAAGCTCTTGTTGAGACTTAACTGTCTGTCTAACCTATAACAAGTTATGTAACCTGCCTGTGTCTCAGTCTCCCTTCTGTAATAATAATACAACCATCCACAACAGATTGTTGTGAGTAGCCAAGTAAGTTCTATGCACCATGCTTAGAACAGTACCCAAGATGTAGTGAGCCCTGTATAAGCGTGAGTTACAATTATGTGACAACTTTACTACAAGAAGCTCTGCTTTATTGAAGTGCCTTCCTATTGTCCATCTCTCACTGGGATGATGATAACCCTTCTGTGGCCTGGGGTGTCAGCAACTTGAGGCAAATTCTCCCCTAGGTGGGGATGGGGTGGGGTTTAATGATGCAGTAAAAATTTCCCTCATCTGATCTCCCTCCCACATCTGGAGTTAGCACCACTCCCTCCCTCATAAAGAGTTGGCACCAAGGGTGAGAAAGAGGGGTTACAATAGAATAAAGAAGGGGGAAATTGAGGAAAGATCTCAAAGGGACTTGTGTTCCTATGCAAACATTTGTACCTACCCTCCCAAGTGGGTACCTAAGAAAGGAAGCGTGTCCCACAAAATGACCTCCTCTCTCAGCCAGAAGGTTGCAGGAATGGGCTGGGAGAGGTCCTGAGAAGCCCTGCCGGGCTACTGAAGCCCCAGAGAAATCAAGGAAACAACCCAGGAGCCCACAAAAGGCAACGTGAGGAGGGAAGACAGAGCCTGGTGGCCCAAATTTCCCTGACTCTCAGGACAAAGAGAAGAGCATTTGCTGCCCCCAGGCTGTAGAGACGATTCATCAAAGTCCTTTTGTGTGTGGGTTGTGGGGTTTCTGGGAGGTTGCAGATTGGGAGGTTGTGAATGGGGTTCATGGCAGTTGGAAGAATTACGGGGTTTTGACCAATGTGGAGAGGTTGAAATTTGAGGGGCTGCTCTGTTTGGTTGAGTTTGGGAGACTTCAGGATGGTGACTCCCACCCATGGGAGAGCTGTCCTTCACAGGATAGCTGCTGCTTTCAGGCCCCTCATTCCTTCACATACATGCTTTCTTCTTCATGAGCCACTTTCTCAAAGGCCCAAACCAGAGCCCTCCCATGCCCACTCCAGCACTTGCTTCTGGGCTCTAGACACTGTGTCCAATGGGTGTCCCTCAGCCAGGAGGCAGCCAGGCAGAGAGAAGTCCCACCTCTAAACAGAGTGCTCCCGGGCCTCCCTCAGGCACCTCCCCAGTCAGGAGCTGGGACACAGAGGGGATGAGGAAAAGGAAGCTTGGTGCCAACTGCCATGTTCTCACCACCAGCTGTGTGCTTGTGAGCAGGCCAGGCCCCTGTTCAGGGTCCTCAGTTTCTCCCTCTGCACCATGAACCTATTTGGACACAGGATGCAAAGCTTCTTGGGAGCACTAAGAGCCAATAACTTATTCAGTCACCCATTCAACTGCCACTTGGTCTTATCCTCACTGCCTTCCTGTCTCCTCTCCCTCCAACTCCTGCTCGTCCATGTGGTTGAGTCTGGGAGTGACCCACGGCTTATCCCTGACAAAGCATTTGGCCACACTAGATGCAGGAGAAGAGGTCCTGCTGGCTTCTGCCATCTCCTGCTGTCTGCGCTGTCTCCTCACCCCATTCAGCTGCAGCAGCAGCATCTGCAGAGGACGCTTTTAGAATGAGCCCTGGGAAGAGAAAGAAGATTGCATAATCGCTGTTTAATGAAGGAGAGAGAAGGAAAGGAAGCAAAGGAGATCTTGGCAAGGTTTTAATGAATTGTTGGAGGAAGAACTCTTGGTGCAGAGAATGGAGACAAGATCCTGGGCTTGGCTGATTTCTCATTTGCCAGGGAGCCATCGGTGCCCAAACAAGATTGATTGGTTGATTGAATCAATGACTCAGTTAAGTTAGATGGTTAGTCAATTCAATTGACCATTTGTTTGTATGATTTTTTTCAACCCCAACTCATTTATCAACTGAGTGGCTGGTTATTTCCCTAAATTGACTGAGTAAACAAGTCTAATCTTCTCAAGGGTGTGTTGAAATGTCACTGTCCCCTGGTTCCATGGGCTAAAAATGATGTCTCCCTCCTTAAAACTCCTATAATGGTGTCTAAGTACCTCTCTGGTCACTTGTCATTTCTCCCTTGGAGTCCACCTCCCTTCTTGGTCCAGAAGCTCCTTGACGGCAGGATCCATACCCAATTTATATCTGTCCCCTTGACAGCAACGTGTTATGACGTCAAGAACACGATACACATTTAATAAACAGCACCATGAATGAAAAGTACCACATGGGCACTGGGTGTGTGTATCCCTTTAGAAAATTGTTGAGCGACTACTTATTCATTTATTCAGCAATAAACACTGAGAAATCACTATGTGCCAGTTACCTCTCCAGGTACTGGGAATATAAGCAATGAATCAGAGAGACAAGACTCCTACCCATGGAGCTCACATGGTGGCCAACTGATTGTTTTTAAACACCAAACACCCCAGAGAACAAGTCGGTGGGTCACTGGGAAGAAAATTATATATTACATGACATCAGTTTGATTCTGGCAAACGCAATGACTCTCTTCAACCTTCTTAAGAATGGCAAAGCTGGTCCGAACTGGTTTCAAAACCTCTGTCATTTTCATGTATGAGACACTTTTAATTCCACTCACCTAACGATGTTTGCCATCAACTAGGTACAGGCCCCTAAACTCAGATGGCCGTGTGATGGCCGCTGTTCATTAAAGACCAGTTCTGGGTCAGGCACTGTGCCAGACACTCGTTACATAGGAGTTTGTTTCATCGTCAGGCCAACCGCGGGAGGAGCAGGAAAATGAGGCCTGAAGAAGTTCCATAACTTGTTCGTGGACTCAGCTTAGGGATGAAGGAGTCCAAGCCTGAAGGTCTTGGTTTAAAAATGGTCTTGCCATTAAACCTGGAAAAGAAAAAAAGTGCTAGATAGTACTATGGTGATTAGTAGAAATGTGAAGAACTTTTGTTTTTACCTTCTTTCAAGTTTTACTTTTAAAAATTATCTTCCGGGAGCATATATGAATTTGGAATTTTAAACACAGACGTTGCAGAGAAGTTTCGGCTATCCTGTAGTGGACTTCAGCGGGGTTCATACGTGAAAGAGCAATTTCTCAGGAAAGTGCTGCAAATGTGATCGTGCCTTAGATTTTTAAAAAATAACAGGGAAGACCATCACATTTATTTGGGAGTTTGGGGGCCCACAAGGGCTCAGGCCCTGGAAGTCACAAAGTTTCTAATAATGCCATAGAGTGTGTGAGTTAGAACTTGTCATGGGACACCCAACCTTGGACTGGTGGACAAAGTCTCACTTTTTTTAAAGTCTCACCTTGAATATCTCTCCCTGCGTACGCCAAGGACCAGGAAAAAAGCAAGCCACTGGCTCAGAGTGATGAAAAAAAAGGAATGAATTGAGTGCAGGAAGAGAAAACACAAAAATTAGGTTTGGACCTAGTTTCTGGTCCTGTGTGCTTGGGAACGAGTGTGGTCCCTGGGGAAGAGCACGGACCTGGGCTTCATAAACTAAACAGCCCTGGGGCTCAGTTTTCTCGTCTGTCTGATGGGAATAACTCTACCCTATTTCTCAGAATTCAACAAAGTGCCTAGGTTGCCTCGCACTGTACCTGGCACATCTGGGGAACTCATTACATTCTGTGCCTCCCAGCCAGCATGGCCACATCTGCAGTAAAGAACAGGGACGGGCACATACTGCTCCTCACATTTTTCTTATTCTTGTGTGGAAATTTCTGTCTCCCACAGCCTCTGAAAATAAAAGAGGTGCTTCTTGGAAGAAAACAACCTAGCACTGTTCTCACAACACCAGAAAAACCTCACTCCTTGAAACAAAAGGGAGGTGACAGCCCCTTTTTCTTCCAAGGCTAAAACACAAGTGCCTTCAGTGTGACGCATCAGACCTTGCAAAGTAGATTTTGTGAAGAACAAAATCTGGGAACAAAAAACCTTCTGGGAACAAAAATAAGGCCACGTACTCCTTGGACCCTAAAAGATGAACCTTAACTGTGTTTTACAGCTTCAAGTGATTCTCATTTCTGCTCTGGCGTTTTGCTCATCTCTTTAGAAAACATAAGCGCCTGTGAAGAGTTTCAAGTAACATCTTCCCCCAACCTCTCTGTGACTTGCCATTATGTTCTGTAAAAGAGCCAGGCCCCCCTGTCCCACGTGATGGAAGCCAGGAGCACAGACATGCTGGCGTGACAGCCAGAGAGACAAGTCCCCACATTAACAAGACACTTTCTCCAGAGACCCAAATGCTTGTTCCTGCCAGAATGATGCCTGAAAGGTGTGCCCTGCCCAGGGCCATCCTTCCCCACAAACACACCTCTCTCTTTGCACTTTGTCTAATAAGAAATCCTCCCTCCCCCAAGATCCCCACACATCCCACGTTCAACACGCACTGGACATTTGGCTATTCCACAAACAAGATGGACCGTTCTATACCACACTTTCCCACCTGCTGTCCTTCTGCTGAGAACACTTTCCTTCTCTTCCTAGTAAGCACCAGCTCCTCTTCCAAGACCCACCTCATCCATCACTCTTCTGGGAAACCTTTCTCCAAACCCTCGGGTCAAGTTAATTATTCCCCGCTCTAGGCTCCCACAACTGTTTGTTTTCTTATTTGAAATCTCAGCCTCATTATACACCATTCTGTTTAGAGAAGAGAAGATGAAGGAGAATGAGGGTGTTAAGGTTGATGTGGTGGAAAGCCTTCTCTTATCTTAAAACATTCTTCAATAGCAAGATTTTTCCCAAACGACCTTGGCCTTCTGCTTCTGCTCCTCCCACAGTGGTAGAGTGGGTTACGTGGTTGGAGGACAAGCCTAAAGAGGCTGGAGGTAGCCTATCAAAGGTCATGAACATCAGTCATTTGGTCTCCCCTTCCTTCTCCACGTGCACCTGTGGAAGCAGAGATCTGGGTGTCTGTCTCCTGTGCTGAACTCTCACCTTTCCACTCAGACGGGCCCTTCCAAGAGCTAGGCTGGAAGAACTAGCAAGCTCATTTTGACTCTCAAACTAAGCTACGCCTTCCAACCTAACCTTTATCATCAACACAGAGAGGTTCTGTTGCTCCATATGCTGTCTATTTTGTTTCACTTCACAGCTCGCTGAGAACCCACGTGGGGAAAGAAGGGTGCCATATTTTGCACGACCTAACAGAACTCTCACAATTAAATAGGTAAATGAGGGCCACAGACCATTGTGTGAATATACTTACCCAGAGTTTCTGTTTTGTTTACCAGTCTGGCATGCATCCCATTGTGTTGCATCTACTTGTGATGGGAAACACAGAAGAGATGGTTAGGAGTAAAGCTGATGATCCCAGGATGGAACTGGATGTAGGTGAGTAAGCAGCTCCTGAGCTTTTGAGATAGATCTGTGCTGTGGGTGTAGGAGACATGGGAGCCTTGTGGCAGCTGAGGTCGTGAGTAGGAAATAGAATTCCCTGTACGAAGGGGACGAAGACCTTTCCTCCAGTTCTGGGAGCAGCATGGCTTTGACCTGGAGGCTTCCTGGAGCACCTGCCGTTTCCCTGTGACTCAGCATGCTGTCAGAGGCTGCTTTCAGGAGGCCGTAGGTGGTGCCTGCTTCTCGGGCCTCACAAGGTAGATGCACTTCCCCCACGCTCCTTTCTCATCTATTCCCATGACAGTCCCCTGATGAGATTCAAGGCCACATCCTGGACACTTCAGCCAACCTCCTCAGCAAGTCACTGATTACTTTTCAAGGTCATTGCTGGCCTGTGCATGCAGCAGCCGTCTCCTCATCACCACTCCTCCCAACCAGAGCTATGCCCGTAGCCCTGTGTTCCTGTAATAGTTCTGATGGAATTAGCCAGTGTTTCAAAGTTATGTAAGCCTCTGTCAGTAACAGGCACCTGGCATAAAGACAATAGCTTAGGAGAAAGAAATTAAGAGAAAGAGAGAAAGGAAGTCATGGGGAAAAGGTAGAGAAATTAAAGAAAGTCAGAAAGAAAGACAAACTGAAAAAAGCAATTAGTAGGGAATCATACAATCAAAAGAACCAATACAGTGTCTTCTCTGTGACCCCAGAAGGTTGCCAGCCTTACCACCACCTCAAACGCTTTCCCCAGGCTCCCCTGGTGGTGCCTCCTCTTTCCCTTGTTTAAGAAGGAGCCACAAGCCTCAGCCCCATCCATTGTTTCTATGGAGGGCAAGACTTCAGCTCACTCCTCCAGCAAAGGAGAAGAATCCTGAGACTCTCCCATTTGCTTCATGCCCTCCCCCCAGAAGGAATAGCTCCTCTAATGGATAAGAATCTGGGCCCCGCTCATGTTTCACTGAAGGATGGCACCATTGTGTTAGCTGTCATTTAACTGTGGCTCAGCCTACCTCTCCTGCTCTTTCACTGCCTGACTCTGGGTTGCGAGACGGGTGCCCCCTGTACTCCCACTCTCCTGGGGTGAGCCCACCCGCTCAGGTTGTCCTTTGAGTGGACAGTGAAGGCTGTCCTGTGCTGCTGAGTTTATAAGGCAGTTTGGCAATACTACCTGTGGCCGCCTACTGGGAGTCACCTGAGCTAGAAGACCCGCCCCTCCCCAGAGGCAGGCTCCAAAATCTGGATTCTGGGAAGAAGTCATTCACCTACCTACTCAGTCTGGCTTCAAGACCACATTCTCCGACCTGGTCTCCTACGAAGCTAGTGCTGCAGGGCTAACTGGGCACTGCCTGGGCTCTACGACAACGCTTCTTTGGTCTTCATTCAGAAGGCTTCATGGGCGAGGCCTGAGAATGTGCATTTCTAGCTAGTTCCCAGGTGAGGCTGTTGCTGCTGGTCTGGGGACCACATTTTCAGAGCCATTGGATTCAACACAGGAAGGCAGAAAGGGCAAGTGATGCCTTCCATAATACTCACTGCATTTGGATTCCTTGGTGAATGGTATTTCCTCCCCGCCCCCCAACATTCCAGGAGGGCAGTGACCTTGTCTATCTTGTTGACAATTATGTCCCCAGTGCCTGGCACAGATGAGGAGTGCAATGATTTGTTAAACAGTTAGACCGAACACCTGCTCTTATTCATGGGACATCTCTGTCACACAAGAACACTTGGCCCTGCCCCAGGGCAGCAAGGGTTCATTCCATAGCATTCTCCTGGGAGGTGCACAGGCTATGGATCAACCAACTTCACATCACCTCCTCCCAAAGCTGCAGCCTGTGTTCATGGGCACCATTGCCCCAGTGCATTCATTTCCAATAAGACCTGCCCTGAATAAAAACCAGAAGGTAAGAGGGACAGCAGGAGGTATTCACTTGCTTAAACAGTCATGTAGGAGGGTCTGGGCAGTGCTTCCTGCTTCCAGCCCTTGGTGAGCAAACAGAGCTGTGCAGTAATTGTTATTAAAGCCGATGGCAATAACATGCCTTGTAAATGGTCTGCGGGGTTGCTAACACGCAGGAATGCCCTGATTGCTCATCACCTGGTCCTGGAATACGCTGGAATACAGCTCGAGCTGTGATGAAGGAATGATCTCAGAAATAAACCAGATTTGGAACAGGAAGCCACATCTATATTTCACGGGCCTGCTTCTGCAGGAATGCCTCAGTAATTGGTTTAAAAATATCCATGACATCTGTTGATTCTTCTACTTTTAAGAGTGACTTTTTATCTTTGTCTTTTTTTGCAAAAGATTATGCTGCAAAGCGGACAAAAGGGAGAAAATGTTGCAGCAGCTACATTTAAAAAGTCTTCGTCCCTCTGAAAACTCATAGCTCAGGTCAGACTGCATAAGGGCCAGCCTGGTCTCAGACAGAATCCTCGCTGCCTCAGACCCTGCGGGAACGCACAGCCTGTAAAAATCCCTGCAAATACAAGGTATGCCTAAGCGTGAGCACTCACTTGGTACATATGCCAAAAAGTTCACGTCATTGAAAGGTGGGTGTTTGGTCTTTAATTCATTTTTACATCTATATCCCAGAAAGCATGTCCTCCACTGTAAACACACCAAGCCACAACTGCATTTATCCATAGCATTATCAGCCGGGAAGTCCTCCTGAAAAGCTTACCATTGCTCTCTGGCTGCAGTCAAGTCAGAGGTAAAATGGGGATTATAACAACCTACCCACAAAAATTGTTATGAGAATTAAAGGAGAAACTGTGGCAAATATTTAGATAGATAAACAAGGACTCTATAAATATTACTATTGTTGTTATTACTGCCCATATGATGGAATAACATTCAAGGCCCACAGCATCAGTGAGACTTGTCAGGGAAATAAGTTTGGGAACCTGAGGCTCAGTCCCTCCCCGACACCCAGCTGATGGTACAGCTGTGTGTGCATCCTTGCAGCTTTCCTGTGAATGCTTGTATAATGTCCACCTGGGATGCTTTCTTCTCTTCCCACTCCACCTATTTTCTCCTTGTCTGAAATAAAGTGCAGGTGTGGCCATCTCGTTGACCCCCCACCCCTCTCTCCCAACCCAGAGCCTATGATCTCTTTGAGCTCCATCACAAGGCCCAAGACACAGTGGATGGGCCTCGCCTGTTTATAGAACTGTCTCTGCCTCTAGACTGCGAGCATCCTCAGGTATGAACCTGATATTATTAGTTATCTAATTTGGAACAAATACATGTGACGAGTCAGAATTAAGAGAGTGTCAGTCGCTTGTCTCTTTCCCTAATTTCTTAAAATTCCAAACAGGTGGAATTCCCAGTGGCCAGAGGAGAATGCATTTTGGAATAAATATGAGTGAGCATTGGGGATAGAGTGATAAGTGAATAGGCTTTGAAGTCCGTCCTGGATCCTGAATCTGGTTGTGTCACTTACTAGCTGTGCGACTTTGTTCATGTTACTTAACTTCTCTGGGCCTCTTTTCTCATCAAAAAAGTGTGCATAACTCACAGTGTGGCAGAAAGATAAAATGGGTGCTAAGGACTGAATTGTGTCCCCTCTCAAATCCATGTGTTGAAGCCCTAACCCCAATGTGACTGGTATTTGGTGATGGGGCTTTTAGGAGATGATTGAGGTTAAATGAGGTCATAAGGGTGGGGCCCTAATCCAGTGGGATTGGTGACCTTATAAGAAGAAGAGACATATATATCTCCTTCTTTGACAGCCAGCGGTAAAACCGAGTGTCAACAGCTTTTCTTAACCTTTTCTCCCCAAGTCCTTTTAGTGATTGTATATGGTATTAATTCCTTTTACTAAACTACTCTGTACTTGTAATGCTCAGAGAAGCCTCTGGTTTCCAGATGGACAGACTAGAGTCATCTTCTCAGCTCTCAGCTTTGCCATGGGAGAGGGTTTTCCCTTGAATTAGTCACTTCCCTTCTCTGGGCCTCAGTTTTCTGATTTATCAGATGAGGGGACCGGACTTCACTATATCTAAGATCCCTTCCAGCTCTAGCATGCTCTGAATTGATTTTTATTATTTAAAAATAAAAAATAAAAACCATTCTCACTAGACAAGTATTTTCTGGCCTCTTTCCTACTCCCCATGCCCCAAAGCCAAAGGGGCTTTGTTTACCTGGCAATCCCAGGTTCCACCCTGAGAAACAACCATCACTGGGGCAATCGTATTGAGAGCCATGAAAGATCAGCAAATGCCAGATACACTCATAGGTGCCAGTGCAGCGAGATTCCATTCCCTAGAAATTCACACAATATCCAAAAACATTTTAGTCAATGATTACATGTCTAATGCTTTCTGCCCTGTAAAAGCAAATAAATTCCTCTGGACTTGTTCTTAACATGCTCCAGAAGGATCTGTGCAGGACCAGGCAGAATGTTGGAGTAACCTGGAAAACTGTGCATTGCAAATATTTCTTACTTTACTGCTGGCAGAATGTTGTATGCAGAGGAATCAGAGTCTGTGGACTACCTGAATGAGCTGTGAGCCCTGCTGTATTAGTCAACTCAAGCTGCTATAACAAATACCATCTGTCTCATCCCAGCTGCAACCCAGAACCCAATGCAAACACCACGGGCGTATTTATTAAATATAAGAGGAAAAAATGAGGGGTCCATGAGTTTAGGACTGGATAATTTAATGAACCTCACCGAGCCTCAATTTCCTTGATAACAGCTACCTTACAGTGCTTTTACAAAGGTTAAACAGAGTTGCACATGGAAGGGATTAATTAGTAATAAAGAAGGATAGCCAGGGGTAGGGGAAGGGCTTGTACTTTTTGTAAGATAACCAGATCTGATTTTTTCTCTAGCAGTGCGACCTCAGTGAGGCCATTTATTTAGGTTACATAAAGAGGGAATGGTCAATGCTTAACTCAGCAGGCTAATATCAAGATGAAATGCAATCCATAGGACGGCACCTGGTCCATAGAGGTGCACGGTAACTATGCGCCCGTGCTGATAGAGGCAAGCATCTTGGGAGGGAGCACAGGGGTTTCCTGTTAGAGACTCAGAGGATCCAGGTGGCTCAGCTTGGCCTTCTGCCTCAGTGGGAATGTCCCCCAGCATCCCAGCTGCCCCTTCTATTGGCAATGTTCCGGCTTCATCAGGAAAATGGAAACAAGGCAGAACTGGCTTCTTTGCCTCCATCAGTCCATTGCATGGTGGCACGCCCAGGACCAGCACAGTGACTCGTGTGTCAACATCAGTAACTGGATAAAAGCCAGGAGCTGTTCCACCTGCAAGAAGAGGTGTTTAGCAACAAAACTCCTACATGTCTTCCTGAGGCACAGGTACGGTTCTTTTCTCGTTTATGTGACAAAGAGAAAGGCTCTCCTGTAGAGGAAGAAAGGAATGTACTAGGACTTCCAGATGTCCTCATGTGACTTCAAAGGTCTCCTCGGTCTTCAAATCATCTGAATGCCTTATCACTGTGCCAGGTAGTTCTCGGGGCCCATTTCTTACTCTTTCTGCCTCCGACTCTTTTTGTGCCTTTCCCTACACTAGAAACCCTCAGGCCCAAGAAACCAGCACCCAGCTGTGGACCAAATGTTGAACTTAGAGTGTTGCTTTTCTCTACAGTGCTCTGTCATTGGTATTGCCTTTACTATACACACTGAGATACAGTTGCCTGGAGAAGTGGAGCAGCACACCAGGGTTTACAGATTTGAAGGGAGGGTGTGAGTCCCACACTCCTGTAAACATTATCCTAAGTCCTTACCTAAGTCCCTAGTCTGGCAGAGCAAGATACACAGTAACAGAAAAAGGAGAATGGAACAATACCATAGAAATAAACCAAAATGTGGAACCATGTGATCCTAGAAAGATGCAGAAATCTCTGTGTCTAATTTCCAGTCCACCTGGCCCAAGGGCACATTCTTTCCTACTTTTGGCATCCATGAACTTGCCTATTACATTTTCCTAATATCTCCCCTTGACTTAGACTGGCTTTAAAGACTTTTGGTTGCCAAGAACATGCCAAGAAACCAAATTAGAATCACAGGGAAGCAGAGAAATCATAGGAAGTGCAAAAATGCATACCATGCTCTGGGAATCATGAGTCACTTAGCTTGGCTAAGGCAATGAGCAGATTTAATAGCATTTGATTCAACATATATTCATTACGTGCCCACTGTGGACAAGATACTTAACTACTTCCTACGCAGATAATAAGTCTTAAAAACATGGATGTCCTCTTGCAGAGTTGATTATTTATTTGTTTATTCTCCCTTGTGCACCTCTGGTCCCAACAGTAACAGCTTGGAACTCACAGCAGCAGCACTATCAGTCCCCAGCTACACACGATCCCACAACCTCCGTTACTCACCCAGGCCTGCTGCCTCTGCCGGCGCCCACGCCAAGTTCCAGTTACATAAACACCTTCTGTGTATTTATGGAATCATGGAACTCAATGAATTCTCAGCGCTGGAGCAGACCTTAGAAGACATTCATTCATCTTCCTAATGTGCAGATAAGGAAGTTGAATTCAAGTCACGTAGAGTTACCTTCCTAAGGGCCACTCTTGGTGGCTGCCCAGCTGCATAATGCACCCAGGTCTTAAATGGAATGGATTTTTTAATGGTGGAAATTCTGGAATAGTAGCAGGCAACTTCTGAAAGCTTTTGAATTCATGTTACAACAGGAAGAATTTATGTTGTTCTTGGTGCTCACGGTACCAGGCACTTGGCTCTGTCCCATGAGGACATGACTGGAGATTAATTGTTCCATGACCCTCTAAGCCCATGCCCAGGAGTAAGTCATGAACTCTGATGCCTTCTCCTTTGGAAGGGAACAGGCTGAACGTCAAATCTCAGACTTTCTAGTTTCAAGGAATTTTGAAATACACACTGTAAGTTTTCCCTCTGTTTCATCCCTGATAGGTGGCTATGCAGCCCCTGCTTGAGTAACTCTGAAAGGGATCACTCCTCCTTGACTCATCTTATATACCCACTAGGGCACTCAGATGGCTTGAAGTGGCTGCCTGGTATGAGCTGTAGTTTGCCTCCCTGAATGTCACAGAGCAGGCCAGCTTCTTCTTCTGGGTGGGCAATGCCTCTTCCACTGTCTGATGACCTTCCTTCCAACTCCACCCCCTTTCCCTTATATCTCCTCAACCCACATCCCACTCTGCCTAGCTCATCCATGAGAACACACCCACCTTTCTCAGCCTCCTTTGCAACTCATTTATTTTTCTCCAGGGAAGGAAACAGACATCAGAAAATTAGCTTTGGAGTGCCAATTAGCATCCCTAGGGTTGTAGAAACAGGACAATTTATCATTTTCTCTTCTCAAAGTAAATTAGTAACATTTACTCTTCTAGACATTACATCCTTTACCTGAATCTCCTTAATGAATTGGCCAGATTTGCAATCCTGGTTGTTAGAAGTCTGTGTTTGCCTGGGTCTTGAGCACAAGGGGAAGACAGCCTCGGAGGGGCTTCCCAGAGAGACAGAGTATCAGAAGACAAGAGAGGGATAACTATAGGGCACTGTGCAGAATGGAGAGAAGGGTGTAGTCAGAAGGACTGATGCCACAAACATTCAGAGTCCTTCCACAAATGTGCAAGGACTCTGAATGATCAGGGAGAATGACTTGGTGCACATACCAGAATGATTGGTGACCAAGATGGGTCAAGAAAGCAGGCCATGGATTGGGGAGGTCACCACTGTTTGTGCCCATCTGGTGTCACTGTCATCTTCACCTGGTCATTCCCTCTGGAGTCACCCCCAGCAAGTGGCCAGGTGATCAAGGCTGACCAGACGCTGGGACAGAAAAAGGCTATGTGAGCCCAACAAAGATAGAGACTTGCCTAAGGCTTAAATTAGGACCACTGCAAAAAAACCCCCAAAAACCCATAGAAATAAACACTCCACATTTCCTTCGAATTAATGAGCCATTCCCATTCTATTCATGTGGCAGTGAGTACATCTTTGAATCAGAAATAGCACTTCCAGTCTTCGAATCTCTGTAACTTCTCCTTTTACCTTCCTCTTCTGCCACCAGCCAAAGAAAGTTCTCCGCCTTTAAGGGCACATGTAATTAGATTAGGCCAATCTGGAAAACCTCCTCTTTCTAATATCAACTAATGTGGGATGTTAATTATGTCTGTAATGTTCCTTCTCAGCAATACCTGCATTGGTGGTTTTTTGTTGTTGTTGTTGTGGGTTTTTTTGTTTGTTTGTTTTTTGTTTTTTTTTAATAATTGGGGAATGGAAACCTTGGGAGCACCTTTATTTTGTTTTTTTTGGGTTTTTTTTGTTTGTTTTGGTTTGGTTTTATTTCAAAGTCATTTAAGTTGGCAGTAGAATTCAGGATTATCTTGAGAATTCCACTTACCACAGTAAGGCACCTAACCCAACTGTCAGAATTATGGAAGGATGCCTAGAGGAAGTGGCATATGAGCAGAGTTATAAAGAATTAGTAGGAATGACCCAAGAAGAAAATAAAATGCAGAGTAAAGTTCCCAGCAAAAAATAAAGGAAGACAGAAAAAAAAATACAGGCTGGCTGAAGTGAAGACTCAGAAAGAGAAGAGCAGTGAAGGATGAGGCTGGAAGACAAGAAAGGACTCAGTGGTAAAGGTCCTAGCAAGCCCTGCTCCACCTCCCAAACCTCATCCAAGTGCATTTGGATGGATGAACCTATGTTAGCTGCAGGTATGTCTGACATGGAAGCTTTTAGCTTTCGAGCCTCCACAGGAGAGCGAGGTCTCCTAGGAGGAGGCTGGTTGCTGCCAGTAAAATGCATCCGAGCCCAACACACATCCCAGAATAAAATGTCACCCTTCTCCTTCCCATTATCCTTCTGTGTTCTCTTTTCTCTCGAATCCCAATTCACATACTCATTCTTTCAAAATATATTGATTGAGCACCTTTTCTGCCTGGAGCTGTCAGGTACGAAAAAATACCAAGATAAATAGATTAGCGGTCACGCACCTGAGAAGTCTAGAGGGAGAAACTGATATGTGATGTCAACAAATAAATCACAGCCACCCTGGTCTATTACAATAGAGGTTGTGGGGTTTGGGACATATTCCTCCGTAATTTAAAACCCAACTTGTAGTGTGGGTATAGAATCTAAAATAGTCGCACTCGTGGAAGCAGAGGGGAGAACGGGGGTGGCCAGGGGCTGGACAGAGGGCGAAGTGAGGAGAGGATGGCTGAGGGGGTACAGGGTTGCAGCGAAGGCAGCGTAAATGGGCTCCGAGATCTCCTGTAGCATATAGTGCCTACAGCCTACAGCACTGTATCGTACACTTAAAATTTGCTGAGAGGGTAGCTCTTGTGTTACATGTTCCTGCAATAATAATCATACTGCTACTAATAACCATAGAAAAAAGAGGGCAGGAAGAAACTTTCGGAGGTGATGGATGTTTATGGTGTTGATGGTTTCATGGGTATTATACATATTTACCTGCAAGTTCATCACATTATATACATTAAATATGTACAGCTTTTCACATGTCAGTCATAACTCAATAAAGTTGTTTGGGGGGTATTTTTTTTTTTTGGTTGTTGTTGCTAAAATCCAACTTGGCCTTTTGGTTCTTGGGCCAGTCATTAAACCTCTCCAGACCTGAGTCACATTTTTAATCACATCTTTATTCTGTCTCCTAATCCTATACACCTCAAAACAACAAAGCAATGACTTTAAACTGAATGACTTAGGTCACTTCCCATAGAACACATACTGAGAGTGACTGTTACCTATAAAATCCATCAAGGTAGAATTTAACCAGGAGACACTACACCGCCTGACCTAGAAGTGATGGAATTATCTTTCAATACCCAGTTTGATTGTGGAACAGCTTCACCTACCTGGTCAGAGAAGAGTCAACTTGTGAAGGACTTGGGATGCTCTATCACCTGCTGTCTTCAGAGCTGAGCTATAGCTTTACTTCCTCTAAAGACAGTGCCCCACCGTGCTCCTCACCCCTGCCTCTCACGTGTATGCAATAGGACGGGCAAACACACGACACGTCCTGTGTGGGGAGCACAGCACTCCCCTAGGCTCTTTTGTAATAACGAAAATTGGGTCTCCTGATTCCATTTTCAGATCAGTGCGCCGAGCCTCCGACAGGTCAAGGGTCTCACTGATACCTCGCAGCGTATGCAGAGCTGTGGACAGAGGTACATGTGTTTATCTAGACAGAGACTCACCCAAGGAAGAAGCCTGTCTTGTTCTTCCCCAAATCCCCGTAGCCTGTCACACGTCCTGCAGGTGCTCGGTGTGTGTGTGCTTGGAAGAGAGCTGGCACACCTCTCCTCTAAAGCCTGCCTTAGGGACGGTTTCACTTACATCACCGCGAGCGTGAGCGTGACTGTTATTCCCTTTTCCTGCAGCACAATGCTGTAGCCACTCGTCACGGGGGCCAGTTCAGTTACTGAGCAGCAGGTTCGGGTGAGTTATTTGCCTTGGTGTATGTTTCAGTTCCTGAGATTTATGGGGTGTGCTCAGAAATGCACACAGGGGAAGGAGGGAGCCCTATTAAACTGTTCTGCGGCTGATTGCAGGGGAGAGGAGATAGTTGGAGGTCAGAAGTTGGCAGGGGCTCGATCGCTCCTGAAGTCCAAGGCCCTGCCTCCGTGTCCTTCGTGTGGCTGGGATGGACCCAGGGTGAGTGCCACGCATGGCTGGATGGGACCAAGGGATAGGCAAGTGGGTTTTACTACTACCTTTAGAAATAATCCTTATCTGGACATCAGAGCAGATGCTCCAACTTTGTACCTAACAGACCTCAGTTCAAACCCCAGCTCTGCTGGACATCCTCAGGCAAGTCACTGATCCAGTCTGAGCCTCCATTTTTTATCTGTAAGATGAGGGTAAGAATCCCTTTTTATAAAATGTATCATAATGAAACTTAAGTGAATGACATATTTAAAACACATACCCTGTTTTCATTCATTCGGTATTGGTTGATCACCAGCAATGTACCTGCTGGGTAGCCAGAAAGGACAACCTTCCTTTAGCTGCTCTATAAGTCAGCTCAGGCCATCATAACAAAATGCCATCGATACTATAAATGGCATACAGCCATTTGGCATACAGTATTCTGATACTACAACAGAAATTTATTTGCCCCAGTTCTGGGGTCCGGAAGTCCAGAGTCCAGGTGCTGGCTGATTCGGTTCCTGGTAAGAGCTCTTTCCCTGGTTTGCAGACGACCACCCTCTCACTGTGTCCTTACATACTGGACAGAGGGAAATCCGGTGATGCTCCCTCTTCTCGTAATGACATCAGTCCTGTTGGAATAGGACCCCACCGTAATGACCTCCTTAACCCTTATTTACCTCCTAAAGAGCCTATCTCTAAACACAGCCACATTGGGGGTTGGGGCTTCAACATATGAATCTGGAGGGGATGCAATTCAGCCCACAGCAGCTGCTGTTTGGCAGAGCTGAGAGTGGGAAAGAATGACGCTACAGGTTGCACAGGCAGTTGGTGGGAGCAGTGCCCTTCCTTGTCCACGCGGCAAACTCCCACTCAGCCTCTCACACCCACTCTAGTGTCACCTCCTCCGTGAGGACTCCTCTAACCTCTCACCTCAAAACTAAACGCCTCCTCGTCTGAGGCCCCAATGGACTTCTTTTCCATATTAATTGCATAATGTTTCACGTTGTGCTGTATAACTGTTTACTTGTTTGTTTCCTCTATTAAATTTGGGCTTCTTAAGGGGAAGAACTTCATTTTATTTATTTCTGTGTTATCTGGGGTTATAATAGGGGTTCAATAAATAGTAGGTAGATAGATAGATAGATGATAGATAGATAGAGAGATCGAGAGATAGATAGATGATAGATAGATAGAGAGATAGAGAGATAGATAGATAGATAGATGATAGATAGAGAGATAGATGCATGTATGGATAAGTGGATGCGTAGATGGGTGGATGAATGTTGTGCCAACAGAAAGACCAAAGACAAACACAGGAGATTCTGAGACTTGAGTTTCCCAAGCAGGTAGATGGTGTCAGGGAGCCGGAGCAATGAGGAATTGCTCTTGCTTCTTAAATTGGGTTGTAAGGCAAAGTCTCGATGGGGGAAGGAGTTTGTCAGGCCATAGCACGAGGGGAAAATGGAGACATAAGCTGGCTCACAAGAGTAGCAAAGAAACAAAACCAAAGGACAGGGTCAGCTACAAGGTGGAGTCTTCACTGTGATGGAGCCAGTGCCCCACTGGCCACGCTCGGGGAGCCTTGTCTTGAGGCTCAATGGTGGATGTGGGAGGCCTCCGACTGGTGAGATGCATATAAGAGAATACCTTTTGATTCTATTTAACCCTCATTAACAACTTCGTAAATTTGCAAGACAGGGATTATTATTAACCACAATTTTCAGATAAGGAAACTGTGATTCAGAGAAAGCTAATGTGTTGCTTAACGTTACACAAAGAAGACGAGATTTGAACCCTGGGTCTATATTAGTTTTCTAGAGCTTCCATAACAAAGTACCACAGGCTGGGTGGCTTAAATAACCAAAACTTATTTTCTCACAATGCTGGAGGCTGTGAGTCTGCGATCAAGGCATTAGCAGGGTTGGTTTCTTCTGAGGCCTCTCTCCGTGGCTGGCAGACGACTGCGTCCTCACACAGTCACCCCTCTGTGGGTTCCTGTCTCCGTCCTAATCTCCTGTTCTTATAGACACCAGTCAGATTGGATCGGGAGGCTGCCCTAACGACTTCATTTTAATTTAATCACCTCTTTAGAGACCCTGTCTCCAAACACAGTCACATCCAGGGATACTGGGGGTTAGAGCTTCAACATAGGGATTTTAGGGGGACACAATCCAGCCCACAACAGTCTTTAAGGTTCTAAGCCTGTGCTGCTTTTTGTCTCTGCCAAGTATCTCACAGAATGGCACAGTTACCTCTCTACAAGTAACACCCAATGGTGTGAATCTTCCCAATATCAGCGCCCCGGAGGTCTGGGTCCCTGCTGGCACAGCCAGCACCAAGGAGGCATGGCAGAAAAGTCACTCTGACCTAATCAGCAGAGGACAAGCTCCCTTCTAAAGCAGCGGGAACTCTGTTTTCTGATAAGCAATTTGAATTCAGAAAATAGACCTTCTTCAATGAAATCAAAAGGGACCTATTTGAGTGCCTCCCCAGTAAGGGTTGCTGTCTGCTTCCTTGACAGGTAACCCTGAAGTCAACACAGTGAAGCCAAGTTGAAGGGCTCCCTTCCTGCTAGGACAGTGAGTGAGGTGACAAATGCACCAGCCATCCCCCACCCCCGCCCTGGGTGCCAGCATAGACCTGTCGCAGGTAAGGGATAAACAAACATCCCTTTATATAAATGTGACCCCAGTTTGTCAAGCAATTTTTCAGTTTGATTACGTTTTCAATTAAGTTTTATTCTGGACACTATTTGGAAGTGATACCTGCGGTCCCTGTAAATGAAAAACCAAATTGCTCTGGCAGATTCAGATATTTCCTATGCTGACAAAAAGATAAACACAGCATGTATGTTCTGGATGTGAAAACCATTGCCTTTGGGCAAAGATATTTTACAGTTCTTCTCGCACATCTCCAGCCCTCTTAATCCCAGTGCACACACGGACATATGCTCTCTTCCCATGAACTTAATCCCAGTGCACACACGGACATAAGCACTCTTCCCATGAACTTAAATTTGTATTTCTGGTTGTGGCAAACAATTATTTTTCTTTCTTGAAAAGTTGTTCCAAGTCCTTAGACTGAGAAAAGGACCATAGTAGATTGGTCTGTCTCAAAGACAATGTCTGGGCTTTTTACTAGAAGTATGAAGAGAAGAAAGGAGTAGATTGGAGAGCTATTATTCAACTCTCTTTTTGCACCCCATCTTTATGACCACTCCCGATGAAAGCTAAAAAGAGGATCGTGTCCCAAAATAATAATACTATCTCTAGTTTAATGAGCATTTACTATGTGCCACCATGGCACTAAATTCTTTACACTTTCACATTTAATCTTCACAATTCTATGATGGTTGTGCTGTTATTAGGCTCATTTTTCAAGGAAGAAAACGGAAACTTAGCAACTTTCTCAATGAAGCATCGATTGTGGTTATACCTGGGGTGGGTAGAGTAATCATGCTCCAAAGGTAACTGTTTCTTTATCCTCGGAACTTGCAATATGTTATTTGCAGGGTAAAGGGGATTTCACAGATGTGGTTAAGTTAAGGGCCTTGAAATAGGAAGAGTATCCTGGTTTTTCTGAGTGGACCTAATGTAGTCAAAGGTCATAAAAGCTTTCTACTTGCTTTATCTCATTTGATCCTCCTTGAAAGAGGCAAAAAGGAGGCAGGAAAATCAAGAAAAGGGATGTGGCAATAGAAGTACAGGCCAGCGGAATGTGCTTTCTGGCTTCAAAGAAGGAGGGAGGTACCACAAGCCCAGGGATGCAGGCAGCCCCTGGAAGCTGGGAAAGGGAAGCACACAGAGTCTCCCCTAAAAACACGCCATTAATTTCTCCCCCAGGAAGCACAGCCCTGCCAACACTTTGATGTCAGCTTCGTGAGGCCCATTTCATACTTCTGACCTCTAGAGCTGCAAAATCATAAATTGACATTGTTTTAAGCCACTGAGTTAGTAGCTGTTTGTTGCACAAGCAATAAGACACTAATAAGGTACCTGCGCAGCTCTCTCCTCTCAGGTTTACAAGTTGAACAGAAAAGAACATCCTTCTAGGCTAGTTTGAGGCCTCTGGTCATGAAGGGTTTCCACTTGCTTTATCTAATTTGATCCTCCCAACAAGCCTAAGGGTTAAATGGAAGATCTGCTGGGTCTTCAGACCAGCAGTGATAGTATTATGTCGCTGGCATGGAGGAAGAGGAGGGTTAGTTGGAATAAAAGATGAGAAAGTCTCAAGTTGCTGAACTATGGCTTTCTTTAGAGCAGAGTCTACCCAGACCATGGCCTGACACAGAAGAGACACTCGATGAATGCTGAATGGTTGGATAAGTGGGTGGATGGATAGATGGATGGGTGGATGGATGACAAAGTGGGTGGAGCTATGACCCACCCCATACAATGAGATTCTGGGTTATGTTACCCACCGAGCACTCTGGGAAATGCAGTGGAACAATGAGGAGCCATGGCTGGGCCTGACCTGGGCAGGAAGTGGAGCAGAGGGGCCTTCCCACAGAGTGATTCAGCCCGCTGTAACCATAGGCCATTGTGGCTTGAACTCTGCCTAGTCAAATGATCCAACTTTTCCACTATTAGAAAGAAAATGTAAAAATCTTGGAAGGACACAAGTCGGGCTGAAGGAAAGGACAGTATTATTACTCTTTTTATCATTGCATTACTGGTTATGATGATGGAGAGAAGGAGGAATGGAGCCTCTGATACCCACTGATGTTAATAAAGAGGAAGCACGTATTATCATTCCATTTCAAGGAAAAGCTTGCAAAGCTCATGGATGTTAGGTAAATTGCCCAAGATCGTGCAGCTAAGAATTGACAGAACAAAGATTCAAACAGGCTTTCTAACTCCAAAGACATACTCTTTGCACCGTTCCCAGCAAATTAAGTTGAGGAGGGTTCGGGTTAGGTGATAGGGGCCAGTCAAAGCAGGTCACGCAATAGGCAACCACTCCTCTTGTCTTCTCAGCATCAATTTCTTTTCACAGAAATGAGCTCCTAGGTCCTCCCAAGGTGCAATGTTTGATGCTATTTATGCTTTTGCATCCAGTATATTTCCCCAACTCCATCTCCTCGGAATCTCCTGCTATGTATCATCAGAAATAACCAGTATGGTAAAATGCAGTGGAAAACTTCAAAATGAGATTTTAAAAAATATAACGGTCTACCAGAGAACACGTCAGTAATACCGCTGACTTATTGAATCAGTAGGACAGTTTATCAGGCCCTTCCAAAACCAATCTGAGCATGAAAGAACAATAGACTCGTCTGACAGTGTAGTTTGGACTGTTTTAAGGTCCTGGCCTACTTTGCCTCTCCAACTGTAAGGAGACATCTTCCAACAGTCTCAGGTTGGACCCCTGTGCTCAGGGTCGCCCTCTGGTGGATGGAATGCTTCCCTTCACATGCAGGCTAGGGCGAGGATCTGCCTCTTAGTAAAAAGTCATAAGATTTTCAGCTTTCCATTCTTCTTCATCCAAACCCTCAGTCAGATAATCCAGATTCATTCTGCAATTCATCCCCAACGCATTGCTAGTCCAAGCTGGCCGTAGGGTAAACCCGTGTTCAAAGAGGGTCCACGTGTTAAGGGCAGGAACTGAGAGTAAATTATTTAGAAACATTTGAAGCAAATGAATGTGTCACAGCATCCTAGTGTGTGACCATTTCCCTAGAAATTCATTTTTTTAATTGTAAAGTACAACAGTGTTGGTTCCCAGACAACTGGAACTTAAAAGACAAACAAACAAGCCCAGTCCTACACTACAGTCGTTTAAAAGCACTGGGTAGAGGATACCAGTACGGAATTGTAATGTTATGGAACAATTGCTACAATGCGCAGTTCACTCGGCCAATGTGGTTCATCGGCCATTACAATGGAGGGCGTGGAGGGGGATAGGCCCCAGGCTCTGGAGTCAGGCTGCCTGGGTTCAAATCCTTGCTCTCACACTTACCAGCTAGGTAACCTTGGACAAGTTCCTTAACTGTTCTCAAGTTCGGTTTCCCTACCTATAAAATGGACATATACTAAGAGGACTTCTGTGGTTGTGGGGAAACCCAGAGGAGACAAACTGTCTACACCTAAGGTGGCACGTGGTAGGCACTCCATGGTTCATGGTAAGGAGGAGGAGAGCAGCATTCTGCCAGGTGCTAGTTTGGTGATTGAAGAACCCGTAGCCGCTACCCACTGCAGGCAGAAAAGGTAAGCGAGTGAATGCAATTAGTGGGGAGAGGGCTGTGGGAACAGCACGTGGGCACATGGGGATGAGGGTGGAATTGTTGGGGTTTTTTAGCTTCAATTTACAGATGAGAAAAAAAAATGAGTTTAAAGAATCCAGTGACTTGCCCAGGGACTCAGGTTTCACAGGAGCCAGGTTTGCCTGACGCCAAACTCCACATCCACCCTCACATAGCCCACACAGGCACTGACTATTTTACGTATTCCATCACCACCCTGTTTGCAGCAAGTAGATTTGGATCTAGTGACTTTGTCCACAACTCACTCTCAAGTCAGAGAGATGCAAACACCAGAAAGGAGAAGATGACGGTGATGCGTGTGTGTTTGGTCATCGGAGTGTGGTTGTGCATGAACACATGTGTGTCTGTGGTGCCCTGTGTTTGAACACATCCTGGCAAAGGGAATGGCACCCGGCTGCACACGTTCCGACTGCATGCTGCAGAGGAGCTCAGAGACATGCTGCATGTGCCTGGGTTCTTTTCTTAATGGGATAGAGAGTCCAGTGTCCCCAGAAGAAGCTGAAAAGAGGTACAGACTTGGAAAAGGATGACAAAAAGACAAGCTGGGACACATTCCAAGAAGGAAGTTCAGTCGACAGTGGCAGGGTTCACTGCAAATCCCTGGAGGCAGCAGAAAAATTTTGCGATATGGGAACCATTGGGACCCTGGCTTTCCAAGCTCAACTCTGGTCCTGACTCACTGTGTAAACTTGGAGATACGACTTCACTTCTCTCAGACCCTGTGGTCTTTATGGGTGAGCCAAAGAGACAGGGGAGGACTCCTGGTCCACTGGTGAGCTGTCTGGTCATGACCATGGAAAAGTAGAGGGATTCAGAGAAGGTAGAAACCATTTGGAGCTGTGGTTATCAGAGACGCCTTCTTGGAAGAGGTGGCATTTGCAGGACTGGCAGGACTCGGACACCCAGAATAGAGAAAGAATGCTCTATATAGAGATCACCACACAAGGAAAGTCAGGGAAACTGAAAAGTTGTGTGCAGAAAGCAGAGAAGAGCTAGACCCTCTGGGAGCAAAGGATGAGAGGGATCCAGCAACCCAGGAGACTAGATAAGGTGGAACCGGATGCCAGGCCATTGAAAGGGCCGATGGGGAAATTTGCACTCCAAGAAGAGTGGCACCATGCTGCCCAACCCCAGCAACAGTGTCTGCACTGCAGTCTCTGAATGCCATGCACACAAAATGCAAGGGAATGGTGAAGGTGCCCGCCAAAGCTGCACTGCAGACACCTAGTAACAGACTGTAGAAGGTCCCTGGGGCCTCACTGAGCTCCTACTATGCACAACACTGTGACCCAGGCCCATGTTCTAGACCCTCGCGAGTGTGAGGCACATGCTGCTGCAGCCTTGGGAACCAGGCCCCCTTAGTCCCACCCCACTGCACCCCTTTCATCTGGCTGTCTTCCCTCTTTCTTCTCCTGCTCTTGATTATGGCTTCTCCCACCAGAAAGCTTTGTCTGACCCCCAGGCTGAGCTTACCCTTGCAATCACGTGACAGACTTGTTGTTGCACCCCTGCTCAGTGCCAGGCACTGTGTTACACACACAAGAGCTGCCCTTTGTGGGGGCTCCCTCGGCGCCACGTGGTCCCCCATACTGTAGCACTTACCACACTGAGTTGTGATGGTGTAGTTATCTGTCTGCCTCTTCCAGACTGTGAGCTCCTTGAGACCAGAGAATCTGTTTTGGTCAGCCATGCCCCTCTAGAACATCACCGGGTACGTAGTCGGTGTTCGTGAGATGTTAGCTGACCTAATGAGTGAAGAAGTGAATGAATACATAAATAATGCTCAAACGTGCATTCTGCCGGAAAACGTAGAGGGACAACACTGGGACTGACTGAAGTGGGAGATGGAACGGAGCAGAAGCAGACAGACTGTCACCTTCGTCTCAGGGCTCCAGATTTGAACGTAAGTGAGGTGGAAGGGGCCATTTTGACCTTCCTCAAATTACTTCTAAGATGCACATAAGCCTGAGTGGCAATATAATGCAGTCCTCAGTCTGTGGTGTGGAACAAAGGACTAAAGTTCTTGGCTGTGTGTAATGGGGAAAAGATTATGTTTGCAAATCTGAACTTTAAAAAGCAGATAAATAACATGATGTTAACAGAAAAAGGGAGTTTTCCTGTTGAGGATGGCTGAACTAAGCTCAATTTTTTTCTCTACCGTTTATTACTTGTGGGATCTTGAAAAATTACTTATCTCTCTGTGGCTTAATTCCCTTATCTTCAAAAAGAAGAAGACAATAATGGAACCTAGTAAAGAAGTTTGGCGTGAAGATTAAATGAAATCATGCATGAGAGGGCCTGGCTGGGTGCCTGGCTCCCAGTAAGTCTTCAGTGGATGGTGGCTGCAATGGTGATGATAACAGTTAAGATGGAAAGGGAGGACGGAGGAAGAGGGACAGAAAAAGAAAGGAGGAGGAACAAAAGTGGAGGAGGAGGGTCATAGAGTTGTGCTGACTGTGTAAGATTGTGTATTTCAACGTGCCTAGCACACGCCTGGCACATAAAAGCATCTCAGTACCTGTTGGTCATCTTCTCCTTCCTTCTTCCTTGAATAGGTTACAAGACACCCCTCATGAGACTGGGATCCCCAGAGCAAAAAAGAAACAGATTTGTCAAATGGTTCCATCAACAAAGTACTGAGACACAGGCAACAGCGCCACCTACTGTATGGAGGCACTTCTGTTCCTCCTAGGGCCATTTCTGTTGACACTAGAGGGGAGCTTCAAGCTCAGGGTTGTAAATCAACAACAACAGCAACAAACTATGAATTGATCTATATATAGATAGGGTTTGTAGATAGAGAGAAAATTGTAACGCTGAGCGTGAACATACTGAACACGCTGAAAAAATTGCCAGTAGCGCCCTGGAGTCCCTGCCATGTGAGCATGGTGTGAATCGCCTGCTGGTTCCTCCCCACAAGCCCATCGAACCGTAGGGCACAGTGTGCTCCAGGCCAAGGCCGGCCCTGCGGCTGCTGCAACCCTCGCGCACCCTCCCTGCCCCCATGCCCTGGTGTTAGCCCCGACCTCAACTCGGATTCAGCCCTGAAATTGACAAGCTTCTTGCAATTGCGGAAGTAAATGATATTCTACTGTTCTTGCTTAAACGGTAATGTTTATGTGAACTAGCTTGCTTTTCATTAATATATTCTTTCTTTAAAAAAAAAACCTATTACTGCATTTATTTAATTTATTTCCTTTTCTCCCCACACCTACTCATGTTCACCCAAACACACTCCCAATGGACAACTGTACATTTTTGTCTAAAATTGTTAAAACACATCCTTTGGCATATACGGGTTTAGTCAGTGGACTAAGTGATAACCCACTTGGTCGTTTTTGTTCTGCCTCCCCCTTGACGTCCACCACGAGGCTGTGTGCATCTCAGGAATGAGCCCACCCAGGCCTCATTCACCTTTGTGTCTCAAACACTGTTGAACAACCTCCACATCGAAATTCTCAAAAAAAGAGCATATGAATTCAAATTCTACAATGTTCCAAAGATCTGTAGGACACACACATGAAATGTTTGCAGCACAATTCAAGACGATTCCGTTATGCCTGCTGATGTGAAGGCATTGCCCAAACTCTGGACACACTGGACCCTGAGAACCAATCTGGGCTCGGATAAAAGACCCGAGGAGCACGAGGCAGAGCTTCGGTGCAGCGCAGGTGGATGAAGGTTCGGGCTCCCTTGGAAGGATATGGTTTGGTATTGATGCACACGGAGTAGACAGTTTTTGTAGGAATTGATTTTGAATGAACTCATAGGAGTCGATTTCAAGGAGTCTGGAGCATAGCGGTCAGCCCGTGCAACCTTGCTGAGTCTGAGCCGGTGAGACGCTGGGAGTTAGGCAAAGTCCAGCTGCACCATTTACCGCGTGTGACACGGAGCCTGGTCGAGTCTCTGGGCCTCCAGACCTTATGCGGCAAAGAGGAGTAGGGTTTCCGTTTTACCGGACTGTTGTGAGACCGACCTAAGAGGCGCTGTGAGTGTGGCGGTGAAGACAGTGGGTTTGGGGTCCAGCAGACCTGCACCTCCACTCACTAGCCAGAGGATCAGGGGCAAGTCGCTCAACAGCTTACATCAAACACCCCCTGAGACTGGAGTTGGGGTTACTGGGAAACTGAAGGAACTCACAGAACCTGAGACAAACTTGTTGGGGCCCGAGAGGGACTCTCAGCTGGGAGGACTGGGAAGCTTTCTTCCCAGGGCAGTGCCATAAAAATGTGGATTCCACTCTAAGTTTCCCATTCCCACCAGCAGGCATCTGACAGGCTCAGCTTTGGTTTCTCTTTCCCTAGAGGAATCACCATGGCCCAGGGCTGTGGAGTGGGGAGGGAAGGGTTAAGGAGCCACCTCATCAGAGTCAGTGCTATGGATGCAGATCAAATGACAGAAATCATCTTGCTCACTCCCTGGACATACTGGAATTTAATATATTATTATTGTGCGATGGTGTTTTGCAAAATGTGCAGACAGGAGCTCCTTATTTTTCTGCATGCTTATTGCATCGCGGAGCCTGTGCTACATTCCACAGACGAGACAGAAGTGTAAGAAATGGCTGCCTTCGGGGATCTTACAGTCTTGATGAGAAACAATGACAATACGTGATTAAGGGCTTGTTTTTATGACCCTGATCACAAGCGTCAAGAGAGAAGGTGAAATGCTTTAGAACAGAGAGAGGAATGGTGGTAAATGAAAGATAATTCTGAGAAAGACAAATAAAAGTTTTATAAGAAAAGTAATTTGGGAAAAAATTGATTTTGAGGCTAGACTGCAAAGGGATTTTTCTATTCCATTTCCTGAGCGGTCTCATACCCATAACAAAAGCAGACTTATTTATAAAGCCATTGATCGCCTTGTGTATATAGCTAACAACATAAAATAGGAAGAAGTATACTCCATTTCGACAACTAATAAAGAAAACATATTAATCATACCTCCACTACTCCCTCTGGATCTTTTCTCTTCTCTCTGACTCCCTGTCTTGCCAGGTGATTTCATTTTATTCCTACAAATAAAGCAATTTGCATGGTTTGAGTTTGGTTTTGTTTGCGTTTTACTGAGAAATGTCCTATACCTCCACCATCAATTACCTTGAACAAGATCATGAGGATATTTAAAAATACGTTGAAGAAAAATGAACCACAAACACACACACACACACACATTGTGATCAAACTGTAGTACTAGGAGATAAAGGAACGTCCCCGCTAATCTAATCCAGGCTCTTTGCCTGTTTAGGACGTGGCAATAGGGACATCTGTTACCGCGATGAAAGAGCTGCATTCTGATCATGCACCAGCCTATGGGTTTTTCGCTAGGGCTCTGCCGCTCACCTCCACTTTCTACTCTTGCTCATGTAAGCATTTCAGTATTGCTGCACCCTGATTTCCTGCCATGAGAGGCAATTTCATAACAAATGGCCGTGCAATGTGGCAAGACCGAGAATAGCGTGGACATGACATCTTCAAAGGAGGTGGCTGTTCTATAGTCAGAGACTGGAGGTATGTGTGCACGTGTGTGTCTGTGTATTGCAGTGAGGCTGATTTATAGCTCTTTGTTCACAGAGCTAGTTGGTCCAGGGAGAATAATTCTGACCCTGTCTTTCCTTTATTCTACCAACAGAAAAAACAGCCAACATTTTTCATGGTTTACCCTAGGTATTTCATACCTATTAGCCCAGTAAATCTTCAAAACAACCCAAGAAGGTACATATGATTATTATCACTATTTTGTAGGTGAGAAAATTAAGACACAGAGAGGTTAATAAAATTGCCCAAATAAAACAACTGGTGTGCTTTGAAAACAGAATTTGAGCTCAAGTCATTTGACTCCAGAGTTCTTACTCTTAATTCCTTCCCTACACTTGCAGAAGGGATTTTGGGGACCCATTTGTACACACACCAGAACCCAGGGGATTAGTCTAAAAAATCTAATTTAAAATACAATGACAAATTAAAATATTCACTTGCAGATCCCTGGCTCCAGACAAGAGGGCTACACAGATCAGCTTGATCTGACATTGTGACTCTGAGCTTTGCTTGCCCCCGCCCCCTCACATCCCATCATTTCCATCAATGAACTCCCAGCCACATTGCTGGAAAACTGTTATCCCACCCTATCCGCAGAGCAGTGATCTCATTTAGGGCATAGTGGACCTTTGTGGGTGCTGTAGTTATTATCATTATTACATGTTTATGAAGTGTTCATGATGTTATTCTAAGCGCTTCGCCTGCATGATGTTATTCAAATCGTGCCACAGCTCCACGCGGATTACTACCACTATCCTCACAGCACAGGCTGAGACACCAAAACTCAGTGTTTG